>NC_139256.1:23852965-24452965 GCF_977018435.1 Lepisma saccharinum | reverse complement strand
GTTGACGATCATCGTGCAAAAAATCATCGCGGGAGAAAGTATCTCCCTAGTAGAGGAGTATGACCGTCTACTACAGACCGTGACATCATTCGTACCCGATCTTACCGGAGAAGGATGGAGAGATATTTCCGAAGAGTCGCCAGGCCCGTCATCGACACCTGATCCTGTATCCAGAGTTGCCGAGGAGAAGCAGATAGCCGTCACATCACCAGGAACTTCCAGAAGCACCGCATCCGGATCAGACCCGGAACCTTTACCAGGACCGTCATGGAGACCGGACCCTTTACCCTCAGCAGAACCGTCATCCCAAAGTGCTTCTGTATCAGATAGAAGAGGTAAGAAAAGAAAACGTGATACAGTGCCTCGTGAACAAATAGGGAACATAATATTACACAACATTCAAGAACGTGAATATCCCAAATTCCGTTCCAAAGGACGTCGTGTGGAATTCAGTTTCTCGCACCCTCCAGAAAATGTCGATCCTCACACATGGATCCGTGAAGGTGTTGAAAATCTTCTCACCTATGTTAAGAAAGACACCAAGGATGAAGACAAGATAGGTTTAACTCTCTCTAACATATCTGACCCAACCGTGAAAGATATTTATGTCGGGTGGCACAGATGTGATCAGTTACACAGTGATATGGTGTGGAACATTATGTATAAAATATTGCAGAGTGCGAAAACATTCACGGCTACAGATCGGTTAATTTTAAGAGCCGACCATGTCGATATACCTGTCGGAGGTGGTGGAGGTAAACGAACATATTGTTTACCTAATTACATGTTAAGCACGCAAAAAAGGAGTATCGTCGGTGTGCCGAATAGGAAAAAACCACTCTGTTTAGCTGAAGCTTTGGTAATAGGAAAAGCTCATGCCGATAATGATCCGTCCTATTCACAGTATCGAAAAAATAGAAATCTTCTCAAACCTGTTTTCGAACTTATGCGCAAAGCAGATGTAGATCTCACAGACAATGCGTGTGCAGGAAGTGGAATTCCTGAACTGAGAAAATTTCAGCAAGTTCTTACAGAATATAAAATTGTTGTATACAACAATCTTCGTGATGTGAAAGATGTTTTGTTTGAAGGACAGGTTGAAAATGCTTCCAAATATATATACCTTCTGTATGATAACACTCGACAGCATTATGATGTGATAGTAAACCGTGTTGGAGCATTTGCGGCAAAACAAGAATGTCGTGGGTGTAACGAACTCATATTTCGAACAGCTCATAACCATCTGTGTAAACAATTATGTTCTATGTGCCGTTCAACTCGACCGTGTGTGCCTGAACAGGGTGTTCGCAGAATATGTCAGACATGTCACAGAATTTTCAAAAATGAGAACTGCTTCACAAATCATGTTTCTACACCATTCCGAAATGGTACAGTCTGTAGTGAAATCCAGCAGTGTCCTCGATGTTTCAGAATTATTCTAACACACAATACATATGAAAAAGTACATAAATGTAACATGAAATACTGTACTGTATGCAACTGCGTGAAACCTATAAATCATTTCTGCTACATGGCTATACCAAAACCTAAACAGAATTCAAAATTTCTATATATTTTTTACGATTTTGAATGTTACACAGATATTCCTCACTACGAGAAAGAGAAAACTTTTCTTCATGTTCCTAATCTTATTGTGGTGCAGACGGCCTGTCACGCATGTTACAAGAAAGAGGATCTAACGGTTCCATGTTCTGTTTGTGGAACAAGAGAGTTTATATTCTGGGATGACCCTGTAGACACATTCCTGTCCTACCTGGAATTGCAACATAAATTTTCCAACATAACCATTTGTGCACACAATGCCCGAGGTTACGATTGCACGTTTCTATTACGAAGAATGCTGGAAAGAGAAATGAAACCTCGTGTGATCTTAGACGGTACCAAAATCATCAGTATGTCATACCAAAATCTTCATTTTGTGGACAGTCTCAACTACGTTCAGACAAATCTTGCCGGATTTTCCAAACTCTTCGGTTTGCCTGTTCAGAAAGGCTATTATCCGCATCTGTGGAACACCTACAAGAACAGAAATTACATAGGGTCGATGCCTCCTCCTTCTGCATACGGCTATGAATATATGAAAACAGTTGAAGATCAGCACCGTTTTATGTCTTGGTATGATATTGAATGCAGCAAAAATGTACCTTTCAACAACAAAAACCAACTACTCCAATACTGCATCAAGGATGTTACGCTGTTGAGACAAGGATGTCTGAAGCTGAGACAGAATTTCCTAGACATATGCAAGATCGACATTTTCAAGGATTGTCTCACAATAGCATCTGCCTGTTCACTAATTTACAGGCAGAAATTTATGCCAGCTAACACTATAGGAATAATACCTAAAGGAGGTTACCATCATGCAGATCAGATGTCCAAGTTCGCATTGAAATGGTTAACCTATGTGGAAGAACAAAATGATGTAATACTTCTTCACGGTGGACGTACTCGTGAAAAATATGTCATAGGAGGGCGTTACAGAGCGGACGGTTATCACGAGGAGACGCAGACGGTGTACGAGGCGCTGGGCTGCTACTGGCATGGTTGTCAACGCTGCATATCAATTAACAGGGATATGTATCCGAAAGGTGACGGAGAAGATGAAACCGATCAGGATAGTAACAGTGATAAACATAGTGACTTGTTGAACACTGCAGCCTTCAGATACGAGACAACGTGTCGTAAACTTGCGGCTCTACGTTCTGAAGGATACCTTGTTGTCACAATGTGGGAATGCGATTTCAAAAAAATATTGCAAGCAGATCCTGAACTCGACAGACATCTATCGACACATCCTATCGTTTGCTGCATTCCTTTAAATCCACGAGACGCCTTATATGGAGGAAGAGTTGAAACAGTCAGGACGTATTACAAAATCAAGGAAAATGAAAAATTACAGTACTATGATTTTACAAGTTTGTACCCTTATGTGAACAAATACTGTGCCTATCCTGTCGGACATCCTGCCATATTTCTAGGAACTTCTATTCCTTCGGTAAATGAGGTTTTGAACATGGAGGGGCTCATAAAATGTACTGTTCTGCCACCAAAAGCCCTTTTACATCCTGTTCTACCTACAAAAATGCATGGAAAACTGATGTTTGTCTTGTGTAACGAATGTGCTATCAGATTAAAATGTGAAGGTACGTGCAGCCATTCCGATGAACAACGCGCACTTTCGGGGACTTGGGTCATCGCCGAGGTGCGTAAAGCTTACAGTTTAGGCTACAAAGTACTGTCAGTGTCGGAAGTGTGGAAGTATGAAACATCGATGTACGACCCTGTCACAAAAACTGGAGGACTTTTTGCTGGTTATGTCAACACCTTCTTGAAAATAAAACAGGAAGCGAGCGGCTGGCCTTCATGGTGTCAGAACGACGAGGATAAGAAGAAGTACATACAGAAATATTTCGATAAGGAGGGTATTCTATTGGAAGAAAACAGTATCGATGCCAATCCTGGTAAACGTACTCTGGCTAAACTTTGCCTTAATTCTTTATGGGGCAAGTTCTGTCAACGGGACAACCTTTCCCAGACGACCATCATCAAGGAATCGAAAGATTTTCTCGATAAAATGACTGATCCAAATATAATGGTTGGAGGAGTCGTATTCATCAATCAGGACACCGTTTTAGTGAACTGGAAATATGTTGAAGAGGCTGTCAGTCTGAACAGGAAAGTAAATGTTCCTATCGGAGCCTTCACAACATGCCATGCTCGTCTGAAACTGTACGAACTTCTCGAAAAATTGGGTGACAGGATATGTTATTGTGATACAGATTCTGTAATTTACGTAGATAGTCCTGAAATGGAATATCATCCCCAGACAGGTGACGCACTAGGAGAACTCACCGATGAATTGGCAGATTTCGGACCCGATGCAGTTTGTGAACAGTTTGTTTCAACGGGACCGAAAAGTTACAGCATGAAAATAACAAAACCGTTCTCCGAACCGCAGTATATCTGTAAAGTGAAAGGAATCACATTGAATACCTCCACATCGGAATTGGTTAATTTTGATACCATGTGCGATATGATAAACAATGAGCAATCTGAAGTTATGGTCGAAAATATTTTCAGGATCAGAAGAACAAAACAGTTTCAAGTAATCAGTACATATGAAAAAAAGTTGTTTCAGCCGGTACTGTTGAAACGACGTTTCGACGATGAACATTTATCGTATCCCTTCGGATACTGTGCTGACTAAAATATGTCTGTAGCGGTCCAGAGTTCGAACCCTTCTTCGGACAGTCAGTGTATAAAATGTGTTTACAATGTGTCAGATCTTCATTTTTCTTCAAATCTCCAGTATAAAACATGTTTCCTAAACTTTCCCATCCTTTCACCATGATGGTCTGCGGAGCATCAGGAAGTGGAAAAACTACTTTTGTGACAAATATGGTCGACTCCATCGTTCATCTTGTCGAAGGACCCATCAAGAAAATCGTATGGTGTTACGATCAGGAAAACAGTATTCCGCAAAATCTTCGAGATGTGCAATATCATAAAGGGATCGTCGATTGGCAGTCGTGGAACGGAAAAACCCCTACTCTCATAATCCTGGATGATCTTATGATGGTTGCTCAAGGAGAAAAAGTCGCCGACCTTTTCACAAAAGGCAGTCATCACAAAAACATTTCTGTGGTGTTCATAACACAGAATCTTTTTCATCAAGGGAAAAATTGCAGAGACATTTCGTTGAACGTGAAGCATTTCGTTATTTTTAAAAATCCTCGAGATATGAACCAATTCACTGTGTTTGCACGACAACTTCATCCTCACCACATGAAGGAACTCGAAAAAGTATATATAGATGCTACCACTCAACCTTTCAGTTATTTGTATATTGATCTTTCACAGTCAACACCGGATCCTTTACGTTATCAGACAGACATTTTTAACCAGAATTACTCAACTGCATATCTTCCTCAGGAATGTTTAAAACATCGTGATGAGGAGAACGAGGAAGACACGTACCAAATCACGTTCTAACAGGAATAGACATTCGTCTTCTTTCAAGAAACATTCACCTTTCTTGCACGTGTTGAAAAATTCACCGACCAAAATCCGTAAATCATTATTGAAAAGTGCTCCGAAAAAGACAATTCGTTTCATCAGCGAATGCTGCCTGAACGTTTTAAAAGGAAACGTGAAAATTAAACCGTCAACAAAACGTCGTCTGACACCTTACAAGTCGGTCTTACGCAATCTCGTGAAACCGAAAGTGAACATCGAAAAACGAAGAAAACTACTTGTGCAAAAAGGTGGATTTCTACCCTTACTTCTAGGTTCTTTGTTATCGGGTCTTCTCGGTACTCTCATTCCTCATTGAGAAATGACATCTTCTTACAAAAAAATGATCGTCCTTTCACCGGAACAGTTAGCACGTATTCGTGGTTCCGAATTGTCTGTAACTCAGAAATTATCCGTTCTGGATAAAAAAATGAATGATATTCTAAAAATGAAAAATATATCAGACGATCAGAAATGGCGTCTTTACAGAAAGGAACTGGACGAGTATTTATGGCTGAGTCGAAAATCCAAAGAACCATTACAAATTCCTATTGTTCAAGATAACGACGGTTCTTCTACTATTTCGCCAGGATCGACGTTCTTTCCTCCGAACCTGGCTGAGACGTTACCCCGTAATACACGTCATCAGTTACAAAATATCATCGACGAGTACCAATCTACGGCTCAACATTTGATAGACGAACGTCAGGAAAAAACACTTCCTGATCCGAAGACGTTGAACTTCTCAGCGTCGTCAACGGAAAGCCCTGGACCGTCTCATCGACAGAAACAGAAGAAGAAGAAAGCGGCTGTCCGTGTTTCCAGAAAAACTACACCGTTTCTGAGAACACCTGACGCATACAAGCTGGTTCCTCTGAGAAAAAGCCGTAGACAGAGAGATCAGTCATGGGAGTCCCTAAGTTAAAACACGATAAAATCCTCACCAAAATATATTACGATCCCCGACACCGTGCTTCATTCTCATCTGTAGATCGTTTATGGAACGCGGTGCGGGATAAAAATATATCCCGCAATACGGTGAAAAAATGGTTGATGCACCAGGAAACGTACACACTCCACAAACCTGCAAGGAAAAGGTTCCCCCGAAATCATTACAATGTGTGGAACATAGACATGCTTTGGGAAGCTGATCTCAACGACATGACATCGATACAAAAACATAACGATGGATACAGATATCTTCTGACAGTGATCGATGTATTCTCCAAATATGCCTTTGCATTACCACTAAAAAATAAAACAAGCAATTCGGTAACCGAAGCTTTCAAAAATATTTTCGGACAAAGCAGACGAAAACCTGTCACACTACAGACCGACCAAGGAACGGAGTTCACAAATTCTATATTCCAGAAGTTTTTAAAAAATGAAAATGTAAATTTTTCGATCGCTTCAAATTATCCTGTGAAAGCAAGTGTAGTGGAACGTTTCAACAGAACATTGAAAGAACGAATGTGGAAATATTTCACATCAAAACAAACAAGACGTTACGTAGACATTTTACCGCAACTTCTCGAAGGTTACAAAACAACTATCCACAGTTCCATAGGAATGGCACCTCGAGATGTGAACGAGTCTAACGTTTACATCGTGTGGAAACGTCTCAACAAACCTGACAAACATATTTCACAACCGTCTTCAGATCTGAATGTTGGTGATTTCGTACGAATCTCTGTCGTCAAAGGACATTTTGAGAAGGGATACGAACAATCGTGGTCACGAGAACTTTTCAAAATCCACTCCCTTGTTCAGCGATCACCTGTACCTGTATACATATTAGACGATTTAAACGAAGAACCTGTAAAAGGCACATTTTACAAACATGAACTGCAAAAAGTTTATTCGGATCCTGACGAAGAGTATAAAATTGATAAGATTTTGAACAGCCGGGGAAAAGGTAAAAATTTGGAATACCTGGTTCGCTGGCTCGGATATCCACCTAGTTTCGATTCGTGGATCAAGGCATCTTCCGTAAAACAGTTATCAGAAAAATAATTTCCAAAACATATTTATATCAAAATATATCGTCACCACGATCCAGTGAGTTCTTTGTGTTCGGCGAGAATGGACGATAATTTCTATGTTTACCTACCGTCATCTGCATCGGAGAAGTATTTTCCGAACAACACGTTGACCCATTTCAACGTAAAACTTGCAAAACGGATCGATCTGTCTCCAGAATTGTGGGAAGTCGGATTAGCAGAACTGCATTATTCAACTCTATACGACAATGTTTTGGAAACAGATTACGGAACGGTAACCTTTCCTGTTCGGACGTATGCAAGTGCTGAGGATCTGATCTCTACCATCGAAGAATCCCTCCCCAACGACCTGGAAATACGGAGAAACGTTCTTAAGCAATTCTGGCATTTTCTGTTGGAAGCGCAATGGGACGCGTCGGGATCTTCTGTTTCTACGGATAATACACTCTATATTAACGAGCAGCCATTTTATTTTCCTGCAGCAACATATACAATAGAGGAGTTCATTCAGTTCCTGAAAACAAACCCTGCTAACGCCGTTGTTCCTACTCATCTCAGATTTTTCTTTAAAGAGGCTGTGAACAAACATCTGTCCGTGATAGGGGTTCCCGATCCTGAATTGGAAGGTGTTCCAACAAATACTGTTACACCCATAGACGAAACTGATGACTACGCTAAATTTCGATATGACGTATTGAAATCTATTTATTCTACGCACGTAGTGTCCAATAACGTCGTGGATAAAAACCCCTACATATTCATTTATTCCGATCTCGTGAAACAGCAATTGGTCGGAGGAGAAATGCTACGTCTTTTACGTCTTACCCGAAAACAGTATTCGGAAACAGAATCATCTTGCACAGTACCCGTAGCCCATCATACATTTAATCCGATTCATTACGTTTCTCTGGATAAAGGTTCTTTCGAAACAATAGAAATTGCGATGTATGATAGACAAGGATATTTCCTACCTTTGAGAAACGGCTCCGTACCTACAATAGCTGTTTTACATTTTCGTAGGAAAGCAAAGTCCTTTTAAAAAACAGTAAGGAATCATTTTGCTCAGTCTATGTCGAAAAGCTGATGAATCACCATGAATTCGCAGACCGAATATTACAGTAATCAGATCCGTGGGGGAATTGGACCCATCTATCGTTCAACTAGAATTCAAAAAGGGAGAGGATTGGGGTCTCTCTTCGCAGGACTCTTTAGAATGGTGAAACCTCTACTCTGGAGTGGTGCAAAAGCGATCGGAAAAGAAGCTTTGAAAACAGGCGCTAACATTGTCACCGACATTGCAACAAGCCAGCAAACTCCAAGAACTATCGTTCGTCAACGTGTACGTGAAGCGGGTCAAAATCTTCAAAGTAAAGCACAACGGAAAATCGACTCTCTGGTAGGTTCCGGTATAAGAACAAAACCTGCAACAAAAATTGCTCAGTCGATGTTAAAACGTTCAGCCACCCGTATTAGAACATCTGCGATCCGTAAAAAAAGCGCATCCAAAAAGCGGAGAAAAACATCCACAAAATCTAGGACAACACGCAAAAGGAAAATTAAACAGAAGGCGGCAGGAAAAGATATTTTTGGATAATGATGGAGAATAACACTTGCATGATCTCACAGTTCGATCTTTTCAGCAAAAAACCTATTCAGCAAAATGTCGAAAAAACTTACACGGTCGCCTACAAGCCTATCACTTCCATCGATAATCAGAACATACTTCAATTTGCCGTTCCGCCGGCAGGAACAGATTTTCTAGATCTTTCATCTGCTTATCTCCGTCTGCTAACGCAGATGGTCAATCAAGATGGGTCTCCCATGAGTGCTTCCGAACCTTCCAACGCCCTCACAAAAAACTGCGGGGTCGTAAATTATCCTCTCCATTCACTTTTTTCACAAGTTACAGTGGCTCTCAACGGTATCGCTGTAACAGTTGCCGATAACAATTACGCATATAAATCAATCTTCGAAGCAGAAATCAATTACGGCAGCGATGCTGCGAACACACATCTCACAAATGCCTTGTGGTACTTGGACACACCTGGACATCAAGATGCAATCACAGCCGACAACAAAGGTTTCACCACCAGAAAAGACTTTTTCCAGCACGTTCCGACAACCGGAAGTCCTACGGAAGTGTCTGCCGTAGTCGAACTTATGGGAAAACTGCACATAGATTTTTTCCACCAACCTAAATACCTGGTCAACGGCGTTGAAGTACGTATCGATCTGGCCAGGTCACGTGATGCTTTTTACATCTGGGGAGATCAGACTTCACCAACCACCAGAATAAAAATTTTAAAGGCTGTTCTCGAAATAAATCACATCATTCCTACTCCTACCACCAGTTTGGCCATAGACAGAGCACTCTCTTACGCTCCAGCCCATTATCCGTTCACCAGAAGCGTCATCAAAGCTTATTCTTACGTTGCCGGAACGCAGCAGATTTCGATCGATAATGCTTTTCAAGGTGCTTTTCCGAATGTTGTTCTTTTTGCTATGGTATCCACCGCCAGCTTTCTCGGAGACTCTAAGAAAAATCCGTTCGACTTTAGAAGTTTCAATCTATCTTCTTTCCATCTTGTGAAAAATGGAGAACTCGTACCTTACGAACCCTTGCGGGTCACCACAGGAGGAAACGGAGGATTGATAACACGTGCCTATCAAACTCTATTTTCCGGTACAGGCATTCACCACGCCAATTACGGACACCAGATCACAAGGAAAATGTTCGAGAACGGATCCTTTTTCCTGATTTTCGACATAACACCTGACTCTTCAGGAAACGACACGCACACCAGTCTCCAGGAACAAGGTATCATCGGAGCCGAGATGCAATTTTCTCCCCAGCTGTCGGAAAATATAACATGCCTTCTGTATGCTGAATTCGAATGTGCAGTAGATATAACAAAAGACAGAAGTGTTATCCTCCATCAGTGAGACCGAATTGTCTATAAATATGTGTGCTTGTGTTTCTGGCTCGCAGTGTTATCGAGACAGTTCTGACGTAGACATTATACTACCTGTGATGGAGAAACCTACCAAAGTGATAACCCGTACTATTAAGCATAGTAGTGTTTCTTCGAAAGTGACAACTTCAAAACCTGTGAACATACAATCGTTTCCCGAACTACTTGACAACAGCCCTGGGAGCATAGAAATAACCAAAGACAGAAATATTATTATAAACATATGAAAACATATGTAACGTGAGATGGGAAAACTCATCGAACTGTTAACCTGTGATGATATTTATAATAGTGATTCTTCGGAAGTACTGTCCGCCAAACCTGTTGACACGCAACCGTCCCCCAAAATATTAGAAGAATATCATCTTACTCTCATTTTACGTTTTCGGAAACATAGGCAGCATGAACACGTCGCAGATCAGGGAGATTCTATCTCAAAACTGTTCCACCAAGAACATTTTCTACGGTGTTTACTCGAGAGATCTTTTACCTCGGACGTTTCCTACCCCTGCTTTGATAATCGCAAACACTGACACTTCCAACTTCCAGGGTACACACTGGGTGGCCTTCTATTTTGGCAAAAACAATATTGCTGAATATTTCGATTCATACGGATTTCATCCTTTCTATCCAGAATTCGTAACTTTCCTGAATCGTCATTCCTCGGTCTGGACTTACAACAACATTCCCTTACAGGGGGTATTGGCCACGACGTGCGGACATTACTGTTGCGTGTATGCTTATTACAAAGCACGCCATGTTACGACCAAGGATTTCATTCAAGCATTTCCGCCCGGTGTCAGTAAAGATGGATATATCCTACACCGTTTTCGTCAGATCTTCAAATGTTTACCCCATTCCAAGTGCCCGAGAGGGGATCAATCGTGTTGCTCCATCCACACGATCCGGTGTCGTGTTATGCAAAAAGCTATATAAATGTGTGCTGCTGTAGCTTTCTCTCAGTGTCGTCGAGACAGCTCTAGTGAAAACATCATGGAGCCTACTAAGGATTCTACAATGGAAAAACACAATAAACTAGTGAAACGCATGACCCATCAGGATGATGCTTCCAAACGTAAAACCCGCAAACGTGTGCAGCCCCTCAAAATCGAAACTGTCCCTATCAAGAACGAACCGATGGACGAGGGGGTAGATGTGACTACAGACTGTGATTTCATGAAACGTCGTAGGGAGATCGGCTTTTCCCCAGATACAATCGAATGTCCTGGACTACACAACGTAGAGGCGTGTTTAGATCTCTATCTTGCTAACACATATTTTCTGAACAAGGAAAAAAACAAGTTCGTGGCAATAGGATTCGAAAAGCAATCCCCTTTCAATTTGGTGTGGGAGTTTTCGCAACAGGGGAGATCACCCGTACGCATCGATTCTAAGCAGATTAGAGAACTGTGGGCTTTGAAACCTGACTTACTGAATTACGTCGAAACAGGTCGTCGATTCAATTACTTGGTTACAGGAAATATCACCGTCAGTGCTGTAAATTTTTTTCGGGAAACGTTGTATCTCGATGTATCAGCATCATTCATCCGATGCTTTTATTTTCACAGCCTCTGAACTACACTTATTTTTGTGTAACCTTTTTTGGCCTCTGCAGAAATTGAAGAACGAACGTTATCATAAATTGCAACCCGAAATGGAGGCTTTTGTATATTGCATCAAGAAAAATATGGTTTCAGAAAAAAAAGAAGTGCCCAATTTAGTGAACTATTTTTATATTCTTTGGTACAACGAACTGATGATTGAAATATATCTTGAGAACAATCTTGGGCAGACATTGACATTGTAAATAAGTTCTGTTACTTTCATGTATCTGATGTTGTAAGTAGCCATTGTAAATGAATCATTGTTCTTTTATGTATTGTACATCAACCGCTGTTATTTTATGTATTGTAATATAACCCTTCAGGTATTGTAAACCTTTCATATTCAATTGTAAATACAACATTTGTGTTATGCTATGTATTTAAACCCATATTACCGATTGTAAATAAAACATTTGTATATTTTAAAAAACTCTTTTATTTCTTGTACTTATTACAATAGAAACTGTACATCTTCCAGACATTTTCAACTGCACAGGTTTTTTTTACATTTTCACATTTGCTATGTTCTTTGCATCTTCCTGAAATGTTTTTCACACTATTCAATTTTGGACATTCAAGTTCTTCGATGTTACGTACGGATATTTTATTTTTACCTTTTTTTCCAAGTAATTTTTCAAACCATTTCACTTTCTCCGTACCTTTAACGTACACTATTTGATTCACAAGCACAACATATAACAGATCTCCTAATTTCTCATACGGCAGCCATCCATCTCCCCAGTTGAGACCGTGTTTGTTGGCACGGAGCCAGTAATTCACTCGGCGATACTTTTCACTCAAACAGTGTAAACCATATGGAGATTTCACTAAACAATCAAATGCATTGTCAAAAGGAAATTTTAAAATTCCGACTTCTTTCCACACAAATTCTCCTCCTACTCCTCGAAGACCTTGAACGTCCAAAAAACAGACATCCATTTTGTTCATCAGGTGAAAACTGTCAACGTATCTTCAATGCTACCCCGGCATACGGCGCACTTGTCCAATTGGGAAGCACAGGATCCGCAGGAAACAAAATGTCGACACGGGAGAATTACAACACTGCTAGGATTCTCAAAACATATTTTGCACACAGAATCCACACTAGGTTTATCGGACGTTTTCTCAAGAGTCTCTATACTGTCGCAATACTTGCAGCTCTTGGAGTTACGATGTAACGCCGCAACACTCTGTATAAAAGGACACTGGGGTACCAACATGTAATGTCCTAGAATCGGACAATCTTTGGATGTCCAATCGCAAAGTCCGTACGAACAATGAAAACATAATACTCTGTCGCTAAAGCCTGAATAGTAAAATCCTGCAGTCACTAATTCTTCCGGAGTCTGACGTAATCCTATAGGCCACTTTCTGTATGTTCTGTATCTCGAATTCACTGATAAGTAATTGATAACATACGGCTCGGCGTGAGTCCTGCAGACGTGATAAGTAAACACTCTCATACGTCATAAAAGGTGAAGTAATCAGATACTGTAGGTGACGGCGTCCCAGGTATCGGCGATAAAGGAACAGCCGGAGGATCGTCGGGGAACAGACGTCTGCGGACACCGAAACCTTCTGCAGGAACCACAGGGAAACAGGGATGTCCTTCTAATTTACGTAACAAAGGACGATCACAGCCAGAACACCACAAGGAATTTCTGTTCGCCAACAAAGACAGCCACTCTTTCACTCTCTCCTTCAAAGCTTCACCGATCTTATCCTCTTCCTTCCTGCGACGTAGTTCGCACATACACCTGTGACTTGGAAATCCTGTTCTCTCGTCCGCTCTTCTTTTCCTCTCTTCTATCTCCTTCAACGTCTCGCAGTGATGATGGACTCCTTTTCCTAATCCGTTGAACAGGTAACATCCACACCAGGGAGATTCAGGTATCGCTACATACATAAACGGGAAATAACTCAGCACCCGATGCAGGGCCGTTCGATCGTTGTCCAGGTCGCCGCAAGATCGAACAAGTTCCCAGAACTCCTCGTAGCTAACCTCGTAGAAATTCACGCCATTATCAGACAGTCTTGTACCGCACACATCCATCCTCGCATGACGCTATTATCATGTATCCCTTCTATTTATACCTTCCTTTTTTCTACGTCAAATTTCCGTTAAACATACTTCAAATAGTCCTCTAGAAGACCGAGCCTAAAACATGTTCGAACATGTTCCTTTCAGACAGAAAATAACCACACCCGATTCCAAGAATTTCCAAGAATGGCTCATCAACCTAAAACATGTTCGAACATGTTCCTTTCAGACAGAAAACAGACACGCCCAATTCCTGGAATTCCCTAGAATGACTCATCAACGCCATCTGTTTTCAAACACCGGAAACACGTACTCCAATTTATATATGACGTCACATGCCAAAATAACATAACAAAAACTTTTCCTCCTCCCAACCCAGACTTTCTGACTCATCAACGCCATCTGTTTTCAGACACCGGAAACTACCGACCAACCGTCACTGGAAAAACCCGTGACTCATCAACGCCATCTGTTTTCAGACCCCGAAAACACGTACTCCAATTCCGAGAAAACCAACCGTCACCGCGTCGCCTACTTTTCCTCCTCCCCACCCCAGACTTTCTGACTCATCAACGCCATCTGTTTTCAGACACCGGAAACTACCGACCAACCGTCACTGGAAAAACCCGTGACTCATCAACGCCATCTGTTTTCACACACCGGAAACACGTACTCCAATTCCGAGAAAACCAACCGTCACCCCGTACTTTTCCTCCTCCAGACTTTCTGACTCATCAACGCCATCTGTTTTCAGACGCCGGAAACTCCCGCGGGAAAAACCCGAATTCCTCCAACCAATCAAAACGCTCCTTACAAAATAAGCCCCGCCCATTTATGACGTCACGACCAATCAAATTCATCCTTACAAAATAAGCCCCGCCCCTTTTTTTTAAAAAAAAAAAACTGCTGCGTCATCAATTGATCTTTGATCGATCTTTTCCAATCAATTGATTTATCGGACTCAAGGCGGTACCATAACTACTCCCATACACACATAAAGTTACTTTCTAAACTTTTCAAACTTATACATATGTTCCCCATCATCCAATACAAATTGCAGACATTTTCAAAGTCATTAAGATCTATGAAGAACCCCATCTATAACATGATTGCGACCACAACGTGGCCGAAGGTCATGCATGCGAGCGTGCAAGACGTGGCCAAAGGCCACGTCGAAAGTACGCGAGTCCAATATATATATCCCCAATCCCACCACTGACTCACTGACATAAATGTTCTCCATGAAAGAAGCCCCGGAGGCGAAAAATGCCCGATTACGATCCCCCATGAAATCGTCCCAAAAGGCCAAGAAAATTCAAAAATCGCTCAATCGGCCCTTCCTTAAGGGTGAAAATGCCCTTTTTTTCACGTCCTTAGCAACCGTTGCCACGAGCATTTCATTTGCACACATTGTTTCCTTTAATTCTTAATTATCGAGATACATTATATTTCTCACAGATCAATGAGAGATGAATAATCAACTCCTGGTTAGAAAAGGTATTTCAAACAAGGGTGAAGGAGTTTCAGCCGAGATACAATTACGCATAGGTGTATTGGTAAACTCAATGCGAAAATATTTACATCGTCCTTGTTTTAATTAAATGTTTAGAGGTATAATATCAAACAATTATTTAGAGAGTTTGCGGTGCTTGTTGTTCACCATGGAAACGGACGTTGCTAAGGAACTTAAAGAAAGTTTATTATCAGCCCGAAAACTACTGTAAGTGAATTATGCTCGACTTTTCGTATTTCAAAATTCAAGCGTCAGAATTTATTACAGAGGCAAGGTAGAAATTTGAGGGAAATAAAGGAAAACAATAATTTTCCAATTACGTTTAAAAATGTGACAATGACAAAAGACGTAAATATTGCATTTCCAATTTTGTGTCGCTATTGAATTCGTTTATGCAAGACATCCCGCTAATAATCTTGAAACGGTTATTACTTACTCAGTTTATTATTAAGAAAATATACAATAATATTTTGAATATTTGTGCCTTATTAGAGCCCATACACACATAAAGTTACTTTCTAAACTTTTCAAATTAGCAAACTTATACACTTGTTCCCCTTCATCCAATATAACATGCAGACATATTACCCCATCTATAATATGGTTACGCCCACAACGTGGCCGAAGGTCACGCAAGCGAGCGTACATACAAGACGTGGCCAAAGGCCACGTCGAAAGTACGCGAGTCCATAAATACCGTGCGTCCATTTCGATCTGCAGCCGAGAGATCGGGAGAAGCGTGGCGGGCGGCGCTGGCGGAGATGCCGACATTTGCGGCCTGAAATGCCCGCTTATTTTTATGGACATATGCAGACATTTATATAAATATTGCAAAACGAGCACTAACCTGTGTTATAAGAGTATGGTTTTAATTTTAGTAGCTTAGTGGCTGTATGTGCTGATGATTTTGACACTCCCATCTCCTGTGAAACACGGCGTAGAGGTTTGTTTGGATAACTTTCTAACGCTGCCCCAATTTCATCGAGTTCATCGAGGAAGCTCACGAAAACCATTGACTTTTAATGGTTTCGTCGGCAGCGTAATCTTGATACAGTGTTGCACATTCGAAACCTCCAAACGATCCCCATCGACACAAAACTCTTTCAAGGATATAAACTTAAGCAGGACGTTGCTGGTCAAAACTATGATTAAAATGTTTTATTATCTGTGACTCTTATCGTCACTTCTAAAGCGTATTTTTTTGTGTATATAATTGCAGAACTTGGATGAATTACAGATGATGAATTATAACCCAGGTTAGTGCTCGTTTTGCAATATTTATATAAATGTCTGGATATGTCCGTAAAAATAAGCGAGCATTACAGGCCGCAAATGTCGGCATCTCCGCCAGCGCCGCCCGCCACGCTTCTCCCGATCTCTCGGCTGCAGATCGAAATGGACGCACGGTATAATATGAAGACATCGTTTCTACATAATCTAATAACTCAATATAATGGTAAAAAAGGTAAAGTAAAGTGCTCCCCTGTGCATAGCACCACGCCATGAAGGCGTATAGGGGGTGTGGGGGTAACGCCCCACACTTTCTTGATCCGGTCGTGAGTGGGGGTGATGTGATCAGCATCACGCCCCTGACCGCCTTTACCCCCCAGGGTTTCCCCCAGGTACCCATGTTATTCGACGCTGGGTGGGCGCCGGGGCCGCTTCCATCGTTAGAAAAGTTCCCGGATTTGAACCGGCCGGGGATATAATATAATGGCAACAATATTAACTGAATGTATACATATTTCGTTTGGTTATTTGTTCCTTAACATGTGAAATTAACATTATATTATTTTACACTCCCGTTCAGATTTTTCTATCTTTCTTGTCCTTCTGAAACTTCTTGTATTTTGTTATTACCTTCATTTTCTTCTTTGACCTTGTGGCATTTGACACTGGTTTATAAGTGTATGGGTAAAAGTGCTGTACTGCCGACTTCCGTGATGGGGTGGTTAGCACAGCTCGATACGACGCCGGGGGTCTCTTGTTCGAATCCGGGCCTGAGCATGCGTGTTCTTCATCAATTTCATCATGTCATCATTCATCTTCGCGATTAGCCAAAAGTGGCAGAAAAACATAGTTAAAGAACCTAATTCAACCAATCAATAAATCAATTAAAAGTGCTGTACTTTTGACCTTTCTATATACAACATTATAAATACTGTTTTATATAAATTAATAACAATAAATATTTTATATTTTCATTGTTCCACTCTTTATTATGTATTTACCACGAATCAATGAGGATAAGTGAAATAATACGATAATTACTTAAATTCACTGGAATTTAACATATATGTTAAATAAATACAATATATTGAAGTCGAGGATGTTCTGTTTCGAAGCATATGCTAATGGCTGCAGCTCAGGTAATATACGTAGCTCTGCGCTCTAAAAGAACTTTCGATATCTTGAAACAGCCGGCCCTCGTGGCGGAGTGGTTAGCACAAGGCGCTACGACGCCAGGGGTCCCGGGTTCGAATCCCGGCTTGGGCGTGGATGTTTGTAAGCGTCCATTTATCAATTTCATCATATCATCACTCTTCCCCATCTTCACAAATTAGCCAAAGTGGCACAAAAAGCGAAGTAAAATAAAGCAAATCACTCAATCAATCATCTCGAAACAATCAAATCTTTGCGGGAAATGATAAAACACACTACAATCAACATAACTGTAACACACAAATAGAAAAGATTTGAACTACGTAGTTTGCTCATGATCTACGAAGTATATCAAAGCAGATTACATGAGAAGAGTTATGATATTGAAACCAATAATGGAATTTATATAAAATTTGTGAAGTCATTAATTTGCTTGATAAAGGATTCTAGTTTCTCAAGATCAAACGGAGTTTTGCAAGTGAAAATAAGCCAACAAGTCAGGTACTACACAGGTCTTGCTCATGGCTATAGGTGTGCCGATACAACTGCCACCTGGCGTTAGCTTACATTATCATAATCACAGGGTTACGCAGTTTTCACTTGCCTTATATGCAAACTTTCAAAGATCAAGAAGGTTTCTTTAAGACAGAAATACATGTAGTAACATATTATCTTGAATGTAATTAATGGAGGGCTACTTCTTGGCAGCACATTTGCTGATGGGTAGTGTTGGTTAGAAAGTTGATAAATTATGGTTCGAACAAGCCTTAAGTAAAATATTGAAGAGTATAGTGCAATGGCGTGTCGAGACCTGTTTTGGAGGTACTGAACTCCTCCGATATACGGGGTAGGTCAAACGTGGATTCACCTCTATGAAATACACTCATCATGGTAAAACGTAGCAGAAATGCGACACAGAAATAACAAAACTCAAATCTAATGTGTTTACGTTTGAGTCTCTTTGCATATAAATTCAATTTTTGCACATAAATCCCATTTATTCTACAAATCAATGAATAATACAAGTACATATGAACTATTTTTATTGATCGTGAAGTATTTATAATACGTTCATTGTTACAATTTCAGTGATCTCATAAAGAAGGGTCATAGTGGTTGTCGGTGATATTTGAACAAGACCATTAGAGTCGTGTTGTATAACGTAAAAGAGGTGTAGACCAATCTTACATGCCATGGACTGTAGGTGGGGGAAGGACAAAACAGGGGGGGGGGGCGGTGCACGAAGGAAAACAAAAATTATCGAGGTAAGAGAAAACCGTTTCTGTTTTCTGGTAAAGTTGAAGTCCTGATTTGAAGGCCACTGTACTTCATAGAAAGTTTCGAAAGATCAGTCAGTTTCCCTCTGACAACCCCAGCATATCCTCCCCTCAAACCTTTCCCACCAATACTGTTCGTTTTAGGAATTGACAGTTCTTGTCAAGTCCACGTAGAGTATCTGATACAATTTTAGCTGGATTTTTCCTCCCCTAGTTTCACTTCCGGGTCTAAAATAGTAACCACAGTAAGAATAGTTCCTCTATATTTTTTCATATGCGACTAGCACAGTGCGTAGCTCCATGGGACGTGTCCCTGTTGTCCCTCCGCAAAGGCTCTCTTCTGCTTTGAATAACTCCACAAGTGTTCATTTAATCGCGTGTAAAACTCAACCACTTTCACATTGTTCTCGAGCGGATTCACCGCAGGATACCCGAGGCACAGCATCCACCTCATACTCTTCCTTCGTTGCAGATTGGTGGTCAAGTCACGCATCTGTCAGTGCGTGATCTTGTGCGTCTTAGCGGCGGTTAAGGTTGAGTGAAATTCTTGGCCAGTTCGTGCTCTCACAAAAGCAATCTTTAAGTAACCAGAACAAGTGTATTAGAAGAAGGTAGAGCTACAACCATCACTAGATGGGCATTTAGAAATGAAAGCAAGCTACAAACTTTACTAACATTGAAAGCACCTTTATATAAAAGCCCATTGGAGGATAAACAAAAAAAACACTTCGCACCAGATGACCTTGTAACGTTAGGTTTTGGCGAGTTAGAGAGACAGCAAGATTTTCACAAATAAGATTCTATCGAAAATGCTATTGGTTTTCGAACGATACAACTTGCAGAACTTTACTACTCCCATTGGATAGAATATCTCGAATGAAACCCTTTGGTTCCAAAACGTCAAAACGTCCTGTTCAGTGTGTCCAGATAAAAATAAACAAAATGGAGTAGTGTGCATATAAAGGTTCGCGTTGGAAGAATTTCGGTTGTAGGTTAGGGTATTCGCAAAAAATAGTGTACTTCAAGGAAATAGTGCAATTTCGTCTTAAAACAAATTAGACCTTAAGCGTTATGTGAACGAAAATAGAACTGTGGTTGAAACGAAAAATTACCCAGTTCAGAAAAAAAATATTGTAATTTTGAAATATTTATCATCCAGAGTTGTTACCACTGGGTGGTCAAGAGGAAATGGCTGTACCCACCTTCAGGGGTACCCATCCCCCCAAGGCTCATGACGCACTCCCCCCCAAAAAGGTGGAACATCCCCCCCCCCGTTTATGCCGAATTAATTACACAAATTATTTTTGTCAGACAAAATTTGCGGAAAAAATATAATACCAGAGGTGCAACCACGAATTTTTATATGGGGGGAGGGCAAGTACCAGGATAAACGTACCAATAATAATAATAATAATAATAATAGGGTTATTATTATTATTATTAGTAGTAGTATCAAAGTTTTTTTAACACCGTCAATTTCACATTAGCTAATAATGGAAATCAAGCACACAAACTGTATTTTTTAATGGCAGAGAATGAATGATCAATGCATCCCGAAGATGCATGTGTTACTTTCATGTACACCATATGTTTTACACATATGCAACATGGAGCGACATAAAATGGAATTACATATGCAACAAGCTTATTCAATACAAATATACAACACATATTATTTAAATACAAGTAGAATACGAGCGAAGCGAGGAAGAAAATTTTTAAATCCAATCTTTGCAATTGAAAACAATATTGATTTAATAGGGCGCAAATAATTTCAATGGACGCCATGGCATTCTCTCTTTTACAACTTTTTTTAGATCATTCGGCGCCCATAGCCGACTCCCGCCGCCCCTAGCTACAGCTCTGAACTTGACGAAAACGAGAAAAGCAGATAATGCGAGCGAAGCAAGCGGGAAAATTTTGCAAAATGAATTTTCATTTGCATAAAATTTGAAATCGAAGGGGTAATTTCTCATCTGTGCCCCCCCCCCCCTTGCAGGTGCCCTTGGCCGTCAATGTTTGTCCTCCCTCGCTACACAAGAATTGACTTCCATCGAAGGTTGGGGGAGGGGGGGAAAAACCCTGTGGTTGCGGCACTGTATAATACAGCATATTTAAGCAATAGGACTATATGTTTACTTCAGATACTTTAGGCTCACTGCCTTTGTTAGTCAACCTTTTCTGCACAGTTTGTCTGCTCGACTAACCTTGTATTAATGCGAATACCCCGCCCTCCTCCATCCAAACCGATTCTAATAGCATATGAGGTGGTGTTTCATTTCAACCCTATCGCCACGATCACCCACAGGTAGGTAGAAAAATTATACATAATAACCAAAACTAAAAATAAATAACAAGCCAAACGATACGATCCCCCCCATTTTTGTGTGAAGATATATAGAATTGGTATAAAATTTTGTCCCCCCAAAAAATAGCCCCCGTGGGAACCCCTGCCCAACTTATTATGCACAAAAATAATCTTACAGGAGAAATTTTCAGAATCATTTAAAGTAGAATATCACACATAGAGAGACAGGGAAATAGAAAGTGTGAGGGAGAGAAAGAAAGGAAGATAGGACAAAGTAGAAGGATAGAAAACCAGAGGGAAGAAAGAAGAAAGTAGAGAAACACATGAAAAAATAAGAAAAGAAAAATAGGGAACAGGCCAATTAAGAGAAAGATATAAGAAATAGAGAAAGACAGAGATAGATGAACAGAAGAAGAAAGTGGGACAAACAGAAAGAAAAGGAGAGAAACTAGTTAATTATTTTGATTCTTGAAGATTAGGGTTGCTTATTTTCCAATTTTGCCGGCGATGAGGATGAGGATAGTCCAATTCTATGAATTCTAATGGGTTCCATTGTGTTCAATATCAGGACCGAATCCTTTCTTATAGCACAATTACAAATGTTTCATTGAAACAATGTTCCTGGACCGTATTTAAATTCATCCGGGAAAAAAGTTCCTGAACCGTATTTAAATTCATCCGCGAAAAAAAGGTTCCTGGACGGTAATTAAATTCATCCGTGAAAAAGGTTCCTTTACCGTATTTAAATTCATCCGCGAAAAAAAGATTCCTGGACGGTAATTAAATTCATCCGTGAAAAAGGTTCCTTTACCGTATTTAAATTCATCCGCGAAAAAAAGGTTCCTGGACGGTAATTAAATTCATCCGTGAAAAAGTTTCCTTTACCGTATTTAAATTCATGCGCGAAAAAAAGGTTCCTGGACGGTAATTAAATTCATCCGTGAAAAAGGTACCTTTACCGTATTTAAATTCATCCGCGAAAAAAAGGTTCCTGGACGGTAATTAAATTCATCCGTGAAAAAGGTTCCTTTACCGTATTTAAATTCATCCGCGAAAAAAAGATTCCTGGACGGTAATTAAATTCATCCGTGAAAAAGGATCCTTTACCGTATTTAAATTCATCCGCGAAAAAAAGGTTCCTGGACGGTATTTAAATTCATCCGTGAAAAAGGTTCCTTTACCGTATTTAAATTCATCCGCGAAAAAAAGATTCCTGGACGGTATGTAAATTCATCCGGGAAAAAAGTTCCTGAACCGTATTTAAATTCATCCGCGATAAAAAGGTACCTGGACGGTAATTAAATTCATCCGTGAAAAAGGTTCCTTTACCGTATTTAAATTCATCCGCGATAAAAAGGTTCCTGGACGGTAATTAAATTCATCCGTGAAAAAGGTTCCATTACCGTATTTAAATTCATCCGCGAAAAAAGGTTCCTGGACGGTATTTAAATTCATCCGTGAAAATGGTTCCTTTACCGTATTTAAATTCATCCGTGAAAAAAAGGTTCCTGGATGGTAATTAAATTCATCCGTGAAAAAGGTTTCTTTACCGTATTTAAATTCATCCGCGAAAAAAAGGTTCCTGGACGGTATTTAAATTGATCCGTGAAAAAGGTTCCCTTACCGTATTTAAATTCATCCGCGAAAAAAAGGTTCCTGGACGGTATTTAAATTCATCCGGTAAAAAGGTTCCTTTACCGTATTTAAATTCATCCGCGAAAAAAGGTTCCTGGACGGTATTTAAATTCATCCGGTAAAAAGGTTCCCTTACCGTATTTAAATTCATCCGCGAAAAAAGGTTCCTGGACGGTATTTAAATTCATCCGTGAAAATGGTTCCTTTACCGTATTTAAATTCATCCGCGAAAATGGTTCCTTTACCGTATTTAAATTCATCCGTGAAAAAAAGGTTCCTGGATGGTAATTAAATTCATCCGTGAAAAAGGTTGCTTTACCGTATTTAAATTCATCCGCGAAAAAAAGTTTCCTGGATGGTAATTAAATTCATACGTGAAAAATGTTCCTTTACCGTATTTAAATTCATCCGTGAAAAAAAGGTTCCTGGATGGTAATTAAATTCATCCGTGAAAAAGGTTCCTTTACCGTATTTAAATTCATCCGCGAGAAAAGGTTCCTAGACGGTATTTAAATTCATCCGCGAAAATGGTTCCTTTACCGTATTTAAATTCATCCGCGAAAAAAAGTTTCCTGGATGGTAATTAAATTGATCCGGTAAAAAAATTCCTGGACCGAATTGAAACACTTTACAGATAAAAAAGTGCCTTACTGCCCAGAACCCATTTACGCTTGTACTGCTTTTCTCTGCTGGACCGGAATTGAATTTCCTGCACCTTTAACAACCCTGGTTTAAAAGGCTTACGTAGCCAAGGAACTGTTGCGAATTGCAAAAGCAGAACAAATGCATATTCACGTTAATGCCCTGGAAGAAATTCGAAGCAAATGTAATTTTTTAGATTTTGAAATGTCAAAACTTTTTTTGGCGGGGGGGGGTCGAAAACGGCTTTCCTGGAGTCGGCCAAAGGTTAAGCCGAGAACTTAGCAACTATACTACACAGGGGAATTTTATCGTCGTAAATAAGTCATCACGGCCCGGATTTTGATGACCTAAAAATTTTTGAAAAATGACCTTTAAAATGACAACAAAAATCCTGTAAAATGACCTAAAATCTTTGAAAAATGACCCTAAAATTCGTACAAAACTCAATCTGCTTATTGAAAATAGTATATATATTTATATTGTACACTTACTTTATGGATCACAATCAATAACATTGGGAAGAATTCACAAATATCAGAGTATTACACAAAGAAACTAGGTATCCATACTTTCTATACCGTCAAAGCACAAGTATTAATTGAAAAACATTTGGAGAGAAAAAAGAAATTCACTCCATTAAAGGTGCATGTTGCTTTGTTGCGCTGGTAGTTAAACACAGAGTAAGTACCGCAAGATAATATTATACCTAATATGTAACAGAAATTGTTGAACTTCTTATGTTTCAGCATGCAATGACACAAAATTTAAAAAATGACCTAAAAATGACGCAAAATTTTAAAAAATGACCTAAAATGACGCAAAATTTTAAAAAATGACCTAAAATGACGCACAATTTTAAGAAATGACCTAAAAATGACGCAAAATTTTAAAAAAATGACCTAAAATGACGCAAAATTTTTAAAATGACCTAAAAATGACGCAAAATTTTAAAAAAATGACCTAAAAGTAAAAAAAAAAGTGGTAAAAAATGACCAAAAAATACGATTCTTCAGCCTGATGACGGTGTTCAGGATTTCTGTACTAGTTAGCAACGTCTACGTTGCACCAGTTAAAAGATGAAATGTCATCAAAATCCGGGCCCTGGCTCATAACAAATTGCTTTTTCCAGCACTTGAACGCTGGGTACCCTTTTCACATCAGACTGAACTAAAATGATCAAGATATCACCGACGATAAACACAAGAAGAGATTTAAAAAATCTTCTCACATTATGAATGAGCTATATCTATCTTCACCACAAGAGCCACAATTAGGGACCAATCATAATATTTTCGTCAAGACAACGGCTGTAATGTATAGAATACAGCACGCCCCATTCTTGTGCGTAATAAATCTTAACAATGGGAACAGCAAGAATAATGACTCGAGCGTTTAATCCTTTCAACAATGCCTGTCGTAAAGACTCTTGCAGGCAGGGAGTCGTAACGTAACGAAATGGAACGGTATTTTCAATTACGGTTTCCGTTACGTTACAACCAGAAACAGAATAACTTTTATCGTGAACAGAAACGTTACCTCAGGTATATAAACATTACGTTACAGGTGTGCATAACGGTACCGAACCATAACTGATCTTTAAAGAAGTAGGTCTTCACGTGACACTTTAACGTTACATCCATTGCCGGCAACCAGTAACGTTACAGGGTAAGAAAGAGGTTCGTCACGTATTGACTAGTAACTTTAGTGTGTGTGGAAAGTGATAGTAACGTTACAATTAACCAGTAACTTAATTGAGGTCACTACTGAAAAAAACGTTACACTCCTTTTTTCAAAGCAACAACGTTATTTATAGCTGGTATCATACAGACGTTCCGATGTGCAATACCGTGTCCGATGCCGTGTTCCGGAGAGAATAACATAGGTCTCTCGTATAATTGTGCTCGTTACTTTTGTAACGTTACAGTTCTTTTCCTCCACAAAAGTCTGTTTCGAAAAAGTGATACACATATCCGTTACGAATAGCAAATACCGTTATCGAAGGCGTTTTCGAAGAAGTCTCATAATTGTTTGATTTTGATTTGCTGTATTTGACTTCGCTTTTTTTTTGCCACTTTTGGCTAATTCTCGAAGATGGTGATTGGTGATAACAATATGAAATTGATGAATGCACACTCACAAACATCCACGCCCAGGCCGGGATTCGGACCCGGGACCCGTAGCGTTCTCATAATTGTGATCGGCAGCATAGTAACATTACAATATTTTGACACCTTTGACTAGAATTTGAATTTAAAATTTTGGGAGCGTCAGCACTTAGGCTATTTTGCTCCCGTCACAGTATACGGGGGCCAGCCCCTTACCTCTACAAATAACAACTCTAACGTTGTATAACTAAAATTATAAAATATTCTGACTTTCGTTAAAAACTGAGGCTGTAAAGGGGCACTCAGCACACATAAGGACAAAAGAACAGGACAATACAAACAAAATTATACTGGCCATTGGGCCAGTCGCCAGAGCCTCGTTAGTCTTAAGTCCAGGGTGCACTAACGTGGAAGTGAGGTTGACATTTGGGTGTACTACGTGGAAGATCACCCCTTACACCCCTTTTGACACCTTGAAAGTCATTAAGTTATAATACGTATTTTCGTTTTGGATGTCAGTGAAAACATTAAATTGTAAAACAAAACGTTTCATTCGGCGTGACAGAATTCTGGTTATCGGAATTTACTGACTAACTATGTATTTATCACAAATATATTTCTTTTCTGCATACTTAATCACTTTACGTGAATTTGTTCTAATTTGAATATCTATGCAAGATGAATTTTAACATGTGCGTTCACTTTATACAATAGGAAAACAAACGTTTGTTGAAGGAAAACGTTTCTATCTATCTATCTATCTATCTCTCGCTCTCGGTTTACATGTGTTACATCAATTAAAAAAAAATACATTATGTTTTTCGATGAGAATGATTCGTTCTTAGATTAAAATGCTGAAGGACGAAACATAAAGGACCAACCATGGTCGAGCCAAAAAGTCATCCGTGCCACGCGTTCGTCCACATAAGCGAGAGGCAAGCTTTTTCCTATCGGAAGACGAAAAATAATTGCTTGCTGCGCGACCTTGAGAAGGCGAACCGAACTGATAGCAGCAGCACCACGCAAATCGGAAAATCTGAAACTTTGTACACGTGACCTTCGATCACGAAGCATCCGAGTAGACAACGCCCTGAGGCGATATGAAAGGCACTTTTAGCCAGTGGCGGCCGGCGGGTACTGTCAACGTGATCAAGAAATCGAAGAAAAAAAACCTCCGCAATGCCTTGGCCCCCCTCCTTGAGGTTGCCCCACTGGCCAAGATGTATATCCTTGTTTGGTAACGTGGAAAACAGTGTGTTTAAGTAATAACACACTAATACGATTCATCTTCACTCACTAACCTATCTTTAAACACTACAGGACACTTCACTAAAAACACAATTACAAGAGGAAGGGAAAGCAAATCTTCTCACCTTCTCCTCCCCCATGCACACGTATTCCAACTGGACGTTGAAAATATTCTACATTTGATGTAAAAAGAAATTGTCGAAATGCCAAAGGAATTTTTACTTTTATATTTTTAAAAAGTCTGGATGGCCCTCTAGGCGCATCTATCTATTATCAAAATGTTCATTTAACTTCGGAAAAATACTAGGTTCGTTTCTCCAAATGTTGGCAGAAAAGTAGATAGTACCTTTTTCACGAATTACTTCCCCAACGGGTCGTACAAATCCGTCGTATTTAGCGACTTATCTCTGAAGATGGCAACGGTGTCAACACTGAGAAAGTTCCCTCGCTGTGCTAAACGGGCACGGCTGGTGTCTTATGGGCTAACCCCATTGGCTAACACCACCCCCTGCCACCTTCTTCCCGGCTTATGGTGCAAAGGTTACTCGCTGAGACTTCACCAACCCTCTGCACGCGTTTCAACTTGGTTAGGCCAGCTCTTGGGTGGCGCCGACCGCTGCCTCGCCGAGGATACGAAACAGCTGGCGATGCAGTGAGGAGGTTGGGGCGGTTCATATCTAGTCTGTGGTTGGGGCGGTCGTCACGTCAGCTTGACCGATTGAAAGATTCGAATCTCATTGTCTGTAAACTATCAATGTATTAATTTAACAATACTTGGGCTAGGGGCTAGGTATGCATTTCTTCTGAGGGTAGTGCCATGGCACGGCGGCTCTCCCCCTTGAGCCGCCGCTGCTTTTAGCAAGTAGAAAATACGTATAAAGGATGGAATTTGTGTACGAAACAAATGAAACCGCGTTTGCGCAACTGGTCTGTAGCTAGACAGGGCCTTTGGACTCTGAAGTAGGCAACAATTGTATGGAGAGTGATTCTCAAAACTAAGCGAATAAAAGGACAGTACACGTATTTTACAAGGGCCCTCATCTGCTTACAATTTTGAAAATTACTTTCAGTAATTCGTGCCTTTTTGGACAGGAGATGAATTAAACTTTGTGGTGTAGAAACAGACAGAGCGCCTACCACGTTTGAAAGAAGAGCATAGGCAGACATTAAAGTAATTTTCAAGAATGTAAGAACGACAGTCGACATGGACATTGAGCAACGTGTGACTGAGAAATACAATCGGAACAAAGGACAAGATTCTTCAAGAAACAGTAATTTTATAAAACTTCCTATCATTAACTAAGTTCATTCTTTTATCCTCTTTTGTTTCTTCTACTTTTGTATTGTTCTTGTATCGCTTTTCTGCCACTTGTAGATAATCGCGACTATGAACATTAATGATGATCATATTAAATCTATGAAGGGATGGTTACCAAAGAAAACGCTCATGCCCAGGTGTCTACTCGAACTTGAAATGTTTGGTAGAGAGTTTATGAGTGGATCACTCAACGACTTCGGCTTCGAGGATACTGTTTCAGTTGCAACATGCAGTATAATTACGTTTCTACTACTCTCAATTGACCCAAGCATGTGGTATGTGTCCTTCATTTTACTTAAAAAGCCCCCTTGATACATGAGATACTGCAAATAATTTCAGGCATGCCGTCGAATTCACATTGCCTGGCACTTTTTTTAAACTAAGTAATGAAGTGACGTGTATATTCATATTACGACTAGCTCGAACTAAAAACTCTTGTGGAATACTGTGTATATGTTATCCTTGTTGAAGTGAGGAACTTCATATTTTGCTAAGAAAATATGTATGAAAAAATATGTTTGTAGCTACTAGAAGAATTCAAATTATTATGATGGAATTTCAACTTGCGTATACTCTTCATATAACGTGGTATATAGTTATCGCAGACGAGGTCTTGTTTCGCAGTCAATTTATTTTTAGTTGAGGAACTCGAGAGTAAGTTGCAAATATTTAATGACCCACGTTGTGGTGTGCTGTTCGATTAAGCAGAATTGGAGTGAGAGAAATCATTCAACACGTCAATTTGTAACTGTGAATGCAAGTTTTCTTTGATTTAGCGGGAAATCAGTCTGCTATTGTTGTAAGTAATAAATGGAAACATATACATTTTCTGCTCGAGTAGGAATCCACAGGCGTTATCCAATCAATCAGTTTCTGTGTTTGAAACTTCTGTCTAGGAAAGCTACATAAAATTTGCTTCTAATAACAGCAGCTTCAAAATAACCTATCCATTCTTGTCATGCCAAGTAATGTTTGATTTTGATTTGTTATATTTAACTTTGGTTTTCTGCCACTTTTGGCTAATCGCGAAGACGAGGATGGGTGATGAAATTACAAAATTGACGAAAGGACATCACAAAGAAAAATGAAAATGATGCATAGGCTGGGATACGAACTCGGGACCTGTGGCGTCGTATTGCGATGTGCTAACCGCTCCGCCACGGAGGTCTGCAAAGTTGTATTTGACCATTGTACATTGTTAATGAAATAAAAACATTACATATACAGTGGCTCACATTAGTAACCGAAACGTAGCATTTTGTTTCATTTCTTCACAATATTTCACAATTAACAACATGTACATAAATATAATCCATTGTGAAATATTTATACGCATTTATTAAAGCTATATTCCCTGTTACGTTTTTCTTTTTTTGTTTAATTTTGGGTGTTTCAGCACTTAGGCTATTTTGCACCCGCCACGTTATACTGGGTCCAGCCCCTTACCACAACAAATAACATAACTGTAAGGTCGCATAACTGAAATATGAAAATATTCTGACTTAGGTTAAAAGCTGAGGCTGTAAAGGGGCACTCAGCACACATGACAAAAAGCAGGAGAACATACAGAATTATACTGGCCAGTCGCCAGAGACTTGTTAGTCAGCAAAAGGCAGCCCAGGGTGTACTACGTGGAACTGATTTTGACGATTGGGTGTATGTACTGCGTGGAAGGTCACCCCTTACACCCCTGTTACGTTTTCAAATCTGAAATTAGTTATTTATATTTGGGTGTGAAAAAAAAGATCACTTTAATATTCAGACAAATCTTGAAAGCCTTCTGTTACTGTTACATAGTTTTTTACCGGTCAACTACAATGCGGGGAAAGAACAATTCATGCTACTTCCTGACTACATCTGTTATGAGTAACTGCATTGATCCCTGACTGAAGTACGAGAAAAATGGGTAACAAAACAAAAAAACAACATTTGACGAACGACAGCTATTTATATTTGCCGTATCTAACCAAAGGGTGTCGGTACGTGCAAGGAAATTGAAAATGTTAAGTACATGTAAGCGTACCGTGGGTAACGCAATAAAACGTAATGAAAAGCAAAATGAGGTAAATTCCGTATCTCAGAAAATTCAACCAAGATAAATGGGAGAAAGAAATGAAGGAGCTTCGGTATGAAAAATCAAGACCCTTTCCTCACCCCCACCCCCTTCTCAAACCAAGGGCTCTGAAAGCAGCTGTGCAACTTGGAGCAGACATTGGGACTGCTTTACAGACGGGATAAAATGAAATGTACTTCCGTTTTCCTACCAACTCAGAAGCGAGTTGGAAACTCTTCATTGCTCCTGTATAGATAAGAAAGTGGGGGAGGGCAGTAGCAGACAAGGCCACCACGGAAACTTGTTTCCAGCAAGCTTTATGTTGGAGTCTTGGCAGTTTGTGGAAGGATTTTGTGTTCTGCCTTCCCCCCCTCCTCTCTCTCTTTGGATTGAAAAACAGGGTGCGACGATTATGCGATGAAATACGGTAATATATAACGATAAAGCTTTATTTGATTGAAGATGATGATCATAATAATAATAATAATAATAACCCGTGACGCAACGGTCCGTGAGGGCCACGTCCTACCTACCGACTGCCGGCTTCACTTCCACCTGCCGAGGTTGGAATTATGGGGTGACGCGTGGTTAACAAGACAAGTCTTCAGCTAATCTGTGGTCTTCAGTCTTTGCAGGTTTCCATGGCCGCGTCACGCTACTAATTTGTAGCTCCTCAATTTCCTCACGACGGTGGATGGCCACCAACCCCATACACAGGCCGAAATCTCAGAACCAGGGGTTCCGGGTTCGAATCCTGGCCTGGCCATGAATGTTTGATCTTTGCAAATTAGCCAAAAGTGGCACAAAAAGCGAAGTATAATAAAAGAAAATCAATCAATAAATTGTTTATTGTTGGTTGACGTGAATTGTTAATATGCCTAAACTATTAAAATACTCTAATAGCAGGTTTTCTGTTGCAAATTATTATTTGAATTTTGAGGGCATCCATGACGAAGTGCTTTGCATACTGCTCTATGAAACCGGAGACCCTATGATCGATTGATTGATTGATTTGCTTTATTTTAATTCGCTTCTTGTGCCACTTTTGGCTAAACGCGACGATGAGGATGGTCGATGAAATGATGAAATTAATGAAGGGACACTCACAATGAACACCGAATGAACACAATGCCAAAGCCGGTGTTTAAGCAAGCTGTGCTAACCACTCTACCACGGAGGCCGGAATCCTTCTTAATGTATAGGAGAAATCGTTCTTTGACATCGAACTAAGAACAGTTAATATGCGTCACCTCGGAGTTATTATATTTTAAATTTCGAACAATCAATTGAGATTTATTCTTCACCATTATTTTGTCCACATCAAAACTTCCACACAATAAGATCAATTACACTAAGGACAACAGCATTAGAGTCTATGCTTTAAGGAATGATTAAGCACACAACGATGACGGAAAATAATTCACATGATTAAAGTGATGCATTACATCAGTGAAACATAAATTTTCGGTCATGAAGAAAGATTGAAAAACGCAGGGACACAATAATCGATGTGTTTATTTATTTTATTTCGCTTTTCTTCCACTTTTGGGTAATCACAAAGATAAGTATGAAAGGTGTGTTAAGATGAAATTTGTGAAAGGACAACTACAAACGTAAATGGATAGGACACAGTCCAAACCCCACAGACCATTATACTGACCTTATGTCATGACGCCAGATCCTCGTTAGTGTGCAAAATGCACTCCATGGTCACAATGACGTAAGCATTCGTAGAATTGATTTGTATATCATTCTTTCTTTTTTTCAGAAAAACGCGAGCTAAACTATTGCGCGTTCTGTGATATGTTCATTACTTCTCATGAACACTCGCGGCCTTCAACCAGTTTTATCCTTAAACAAAATTGCGGGTTAGGATGTTAACAGATACTTCAAAGACAATATCCAAAAAATTACTTGTCACATACGCAGAATGTAAAACATTTTTATTTTCTCGTTTCTTCTACATCCTTGGGGAGTAAAGACGGCTGGAGCGTGGTGCTGGTCATATGACCTCCAAAATGTCCGAACTCGAGAATATGCGACACCCTACTGCCACAAACCCTTAAATGTGCCTTCATGGCACGGTTCTATACGCACGACGAACTTTACCTTACCTTTACTACTACTAAGTACTCATGCCCGGAATTTTTGTATTTTTGATCCCTCATTATGTCTCCATTGCTAACCTGTTTCATTTCCAGTCATGACAGCAATTAGTCGATGCAATAAAAATACGTCAAACTTAAAATGAAACAGGTGTCGGCGCGCACACACACACACACACACACACACAAACACAAACTCAAGGAGAGAGAGAAAGGCGGGGTTGGGGTGGGGGAGGAACACAAAATCCTTCCACAAACTGCCAAGACTCCAACAAGACGCTTTGCCGGAAACAAGTTTGCGTGCTGGCCTTGTCTGCTATTGCCCTCCCCCACTTTCTTATCTATACAGGAGCAATGAAGAGTTTCCAACTCGCTTCTGAGTTGGTAGGAAAACGGAAGTACATTTCATTTTATCCCGTCTGTACATCCGAAATGGTAATCTGGCGGTTAAGAAAGCAACGATGAGTATGAGCGACGAAATGGTGAAACTGATGAAGGGACAATCACAAAGAACACTCCTGCACAGGTCGGGATTCGAAATCGGAACCCCTGGCGTCGTAGCGTGCTGTGCCACTCTACCACGTAATATTTTTTATGTACTCATTTTTAGCTACTTCCTTTGTTCCTTATTTTATTAAGTGTATCCGAATATTAATGTTGCTGCTATGTAAAGTCCAACGTTCATAATTTAATATCTGACTAAATTGTATTTTTTCAAAATTGTTCCACTTTGTATCACACATCTACGATACCGAAGATATTTTTTTAAAAAAAATTCTAACGTTCCTTCATTTAAAATGTGTCTGACATGCCTTAAAATGAAAACGTCTTATCTGGCCAAATATTCGAGAGTCTACCTATTTAGCGAAGCGTTTTTCTGTTGTTTGCGACGTGAACAACGTAACGTCTCGAAGGTAGTGAAGTATAAAGACATTTGTAGACATGTGAGCACTTTTGTTATCATATTCACTGATTGTAAATGTCAAATGATGGGGAATTGCAGAATTACGCCTGTTTATTTGATGGAATTCTAAGTGAAAAAGAAGAGAGGAAATGGAGATATTAATACTAACATTTATTGAACGTTTTATCCTGGATGCGAACCCGGCTTCTTAAAGGTAAGTGATCTCACTTTGTATTTGTTGAATATGTATTTAGTGTACACATTTGTGCCTAATAAAGAAGTCCAAGAAAAATGTATTTTTTAGCTAATACGTTTTAGAATTATTATTTTTTTAAGTATTTGTAGGTGTGTTTTACAACAAAAGAGCATTTCGGTATCAAAGCAGAGGGACACAAGAAAGAAAATGCAAGGGCATTAAATGAAAACTCCTTAACTTCATTAGGGGTAACATCTGAAATAAATAAATCAATAAATAAATCTAAGCGTACATATGGTGAGACATGAATCCATAGGGACAAAAGTATATTTTTGGTGAAATGGATTAGAATCACTGCGTGCACCCTAGAAAGTTTGATAAAACACCTCAAGTGTTTTTCTTAAGAGAAGTGTAATACTACCAAATAGGACCTCTGGCAAGAAATCGCTAATAGGCGGTGTGTGCCAAACAAAGAAGACGACGACAACCTATCTCCAGTTCTCAAGGGCATTTAGTGGAATGAGTGATTATAAAGTTTTATTTTGGATTTGTTCAGTAATATGGTGCAGGCGATAATCGTTCAGGTGTGTATATGTATATGATTAATTGAATTATGTTATTTTACTTACCTTTTTGTCATTTTAGTATATATATATACTAAAGCAAGATATATATATATATATATATATATATATATATATATATATATATATATATATATATCTTGCTTTAACCCACGGAAATAACTATTTCTGCTTCTGCATTTTTCAGCAGTGTACAAATACGCCACAAGCTGCTTCTACATGGAGCCAATCAGATTCGCAGTGTTCGATTTAAGGGAGGGGTAGGAGGTTAGAACTACATTTTACAGCGGAGGTAGATGAAGAAATTGGGATCCTTAAAACTAGCGTGAATGGGAATCTCGGTCTTTTACGATTGGTTACAATGGAAGGAGAAGGTTCTTCGCTATCCAAGGGAAGAAAGAGAAAAAATCCCGTTCGCATGTTTTTCTCCTTTGATGACATACGACGAGAATCTCACTGTCTTATTCCGGGCTGCGGAAAGAAAGTTGCGGTAAGTGCAATCTTCGGGCAGGTTGAAATGTTTCAGTTCTCGCCGTAAATTCCGTTATTTAGGATTTCAGGATGGGACTTATCTTAACTTGTCGAATCTCATAGCCGTCCTAGACCGAAGCCACCTTGATCGTGTTATTACTATTTAAACATCATAAGTGTTTTCTATCTTATAAGTTACATTCTTCCTCTCAATTGTTCTGCCAGTGAGGGTCAACGTAGAGAACGTGGTCTCGAAAAAGGAAACTGAAAACAGCTCGTCTAAATGTCGGAGAGCCTTAGTTTAGAGTGCAATGGGGTTATACGTCGTATAGAGCGACCACAAGGGGAAAAAAAACGCCGAAAAGTGTACGCACAGATTTTCCTTCTTCCATTCAGCTCTGGCCATAAGAAAGCATGCTTTACTGTGCCCCTCTCCTCCACGCGAGAGTACGGTGCACGCGAGCCGCGAGTCTGCTCAGGTTTATATCCTTGTGGTCCCACAGTAGTTTCTGTTCATTTCTGCAGGAATTCAATCTTATCATAAAAAACTAACTAAACTTTTTGCTCTGATTGTCGTGGATTAAAAAAATGTTAGGATGCAGGCGAAAGGAAATGGAAAATAATTAACGTTTGTAAATTACACGTAGGATTGTGCACGAGTGCACTCTTGCTCACACATCACATTCTGCTATGAGCCAGCGTATTTAAAGGTGCTTGAAGACTATGGGCAGATCTTTTCATGTCTGCAGGTTTGCCTTGGGAAAATTCAAATGCCTAGTTTCAATACATTAATTAATTTAACTTTATTTGGGATTCTATGAAATTATTTGCATGGAGGTGCATATAGAAACGTTCATTTCATCATGTTAACGTTTGAAAGCAACTGATATAGTCTGACCGTGGGCAATAGTTGCTTCGGCATTTCAAAACTCGGCTCCATATGCATGTGTGGGGGGTAGAGGAGTATTTTATTTCCTATTTCGGCAATTTTACGTAGCTTTCCTACCTCTTCAGTTATTTACTATGTTGAGGTTGAATAGATATTGGGACAAACTCAATGGTACGTCCATACCTTAGCCAGGGTTTCAAATAGCAGCTTAGCTGATCAGTCACGGAGCAGGCAACGACTTTAGTCTTTACGGTGTTCTTCAAGCAGCAATTTTAGTATGGTGTCTTGATACTAATTTTTTCATGGCCATTATTTTGTTGGCCGTGACGATATAAGTTGTTATTGAACATTGTATCTAAAACTCAAAGTTTGCTGATTTACGTGAATGCTGAACTCTTACTCCAAATTGAAATGAATGCAATACTCCTTGACTACTAAAAAGTGATAGCGATACTTGAAGTGAAGGTCGGCTTCCCCGATGTCGCAGTGGTAGCGTCGTCGCCTTGTATTCCAGGGGTCCCGGGTTCGATACCCGGTGGAGGCACACAGTGGTTCGGATCCAATTTTATAAACTGTAGGTTCAGTTCCGATTAGCCTTACTGTGCATAAAGTCTGACTGTTAAACGTGACTCAGTCTTACAGATAAGAATTAGAAGTGGAAAAATGTCGATTTACTTCAAATACCCTTCAGAGGATTTTTTTTTTAACAAAACTGAAAACCGCATTTTTGTAGTTACGTTCGTCTGATTCCCGTAGGACGATAGGTGAAATACGTTTCCCGAGAAATATTTGAAAGGAGTTGTGTTAAGATGTCAAGCATGTAGCCCACAGCCATGCTGTATGATGAAAGCATAGAGGATAAGCCCCTCACTTAATCTAGGTTCACAACAAAGATAGCGACTGAGAGGCCTAGCGTAATGAAAGGCAAGGAAAACTGTTAATCATTGGAAGAGACAATGAGTTTCATGTTTAGATCATTCTATCATATGTATAATTAATGAAATTGCTTATAAAAATAAAAAATGGTACAAAATGCTTCAAAGTAATTGAAAATATCGTCTCCAGGAAAAACCGAGAAAAGGAATACGCCCATTCAAACTGCAAACCTCGATTTGCATACTATATAGAAGGAATTTCCACCACATACTTGAAATTAGTTTGAGAAAATCTAAAATACGAGGAATCCCTATTCTCGTGTTGCTATTTCCTGTCAAATAAGAGGCTGTTGCGGTCTACTTCCGCGCTATACATTGAAGAAACAACGCTTTATACTCCGAAGTAGATACCAATGGTTCATGGACGCCCGCATTTTTTTTCAGGGAAGGGCAAGCAAGGTAGTTTTTTCCAGGGGGGGAAACAAGGTGCATGTCCTACACCATAAGTGTTGTCTTTTAAAAAAAAACATTACTTTAATTTGAAGTTATGTTCATGCAATAATTAACATATATTATTGTAGCTGAAATGACATTATATGTGATATATATAATTTTTGGTTGACTTTCATTTTCCAGGGGGGTCGTCCACCCCTTGCCCCTCTTTCGGACGTCCTTGCAAAGGTTCTATTTTTATTTCGCGTCTACCACTGTTAATCGCGATGATAAAGGATGCGATAGATGATGGAAGTGGTATAAAGACAATATCTTCTAGTCCAGGTTCTAATCAGACTTTAGACTTCGCATTGTATTACGCTAATTAATTTGCCACGGGATCGGCTACTTTGTGTTTGTCTGCTCATCAAATGATTAATTAGTTATTCAAACTCTATAGGTAGCAAAGCGATATAAAATAACGAAACGGAAAAAATCCACTTGACGTCTTGTAGTACTATCATCAACCTACAATTTCATGCTCACAAATCCACACAGGAAACTTCTTGTGGCATTAGTTTTGCGGAATGGCCTTGGGAAATAAAGATCGCCCATTTCCTTGTTCAGCTCTAGACAATTCAGGTGCCTTATCGAAGCTGCTCTTGAGCACGCAGGGTTTCTAACCTACTTCGCCGTAATTCAGTTGTTGTATCTTGATCAATATGCTGCATTGAACATTCCACTCAGAAATCCCATCCTATTCAACAGGGCGAGCTCACTACCATCCACTATGTGTAGGGTATTCTATAGTATTTTAATCAGGCGTAAAAAGTGCTGGGATTCCAATTTGTGACTAATCTCCATACATTAAGCATATTGTTATATAATGACAGTTAGTGGTCTCCATATATTTACGTATATGGGTATATTGTACGAATACACAAACTCGCACATAGATTTTACTTTGATATTAATTCTTTCAGTATGAATAAAACTATTTTCTTTATAGGGAGATCATAGTGGTAACCTAGAGAAACATATCAAGCGGAGGCATCAAGATAAGCTGTCATTTCTGCAGAAGAAGAAAATGAGAAATGCTATCTCTAGTAATCCGAAAGCCAATATTCTCCTAAATGTAAAGATGACCGCAGACATCCTCAGGCAGTCTTGCATCCGACTCATCTCGGAGCACGGACGTCCTTTTTCACTGATGAATGACCAAGCATTTCAAGATATAGTGAATCCTCTTTTGGAAGCGATGCCAGCTTCTGACAGGTGCGTATTTTCATCAATGTCGTCAGATTGTCCTTTACATGTATTCCTTAGTATGTTCACATTGTATACGAATGAAATTATTTTCATTGTTAGTAACGGACAGTCTTAATCAGTGTTCGGAAAGTTACTAGAGTCAGTTGCTTGGTTCAAAAAGTAGGTTCGGTGCAGCTACTCAATTTAAGAATAACTTACTTTTGCAGTTACTTTCTGTTGGATATTTTATTGCGAAAAATTGAACACACCCAATGATCATTAATTACAAGAAAATAAATATTTAAGAAATTTTATTTTGGATTTTATGTCTGTGGTATGTCATCGCATTGTAATATTATGACAACAATCAAGATTAAACCAAACACTGAAGTTTTAATGAGCAACTAGAAATGACGAATTGCAACAAAGCGTGGATGTCCTAAATTCAAAATGGAACGAAGCCCAGCTTTCTTGCCTTAGTAGGAGATTCCGAAAAAAAAAAAAGGAAACAAAAGCGTCCAGAAAAGAAATAGTTGGAAGCTAAACTACCCCTCTAAGAGAAAGGCCCTTAAATCAATTTGACGTATACAAACAAGACTAATTATTCAAATGCCAACAACTCTAAGCTGATTTTTCAAAGGATGACGCTTGGTCCGCGCATAGTCCATCGCAGCTATTTCTGGCTTTCAAGACAGAACCCACTCCTTAACTAGCTCAACTACTGTCCTCGCGTAGCTGGGCAGGACTGAAATTTTGGAGGGCTCCCACCAGGAATTTAACCCTGGACCGCTAGCGCCAAATGTTAAATCACTAATAATTTGGCTACGCGGGAGCCCATAGTTGAAACAGTGTTGCGAAATTTAACTTTTTCCCCCAACGCTACAAATTTTAAAGTTAAAAATTTGTCTTAAAGAATAGTAAAAGTAACGTCATAAAGTTACATCTATTGCAAAAATGAAACTCTGCTACGGTTACAGCTACCTTCTTTAGTTAGAATTCCTTAGAAATTCATTTCAGGTTACTTCAAATACATTGATTTTATTGATCCAGCCTCATGTAATGAAGGTAGAGAGTTCTGTATATCCTTACAATGTTTAGAAGGAATGCAATTACGTTAAGTTAGTTTTTCAAATAACTGTAAAACTAGTTACTCACTGACATAATCATGAGTAATTTCAACTGCAACAGTTACTCTTTGAATAAGTAAACTAAGTATAACTGTCTGGAAAAGTAATTTTCTGAAGACTGATATGTATGAGACACATTTTTTCATCAAATGATATTTAACACACTTTTGTACACTCAAACAAAACTAATTAATATAAAGTTTTCAAATATTATGTCAAATTTTCCTCAATTTTACAAAGTTGTTACATATACAGTGCGTTCGTTTTAAACTCTTATAACACAGGTTAGGTCGGAATATGTAATATAAATACTGTATAATTGTCTGCATGCTAGACGTTACGGGACGAAAATGCCGGCATCTGTCCCATATCACGTGCTAACTCTGCGCAGAGACAAAACAAACTCACTCTACTCCATATGCCTAGAGACAGGTTATGCTAACATTCTGTAGCTTTCCAGTGCTGGATGGAACTGAGCATGCAGTACAACTTATTTAGATATCCCCTATATACTATTGTTAATATATTTTAGAAAATAAAAAAAATATAGGTGTCACATATATCCTTTTCACAGCCTTAGGTATATCTGAATGAAGCAAAAAGACCTATTGCCAAAGCCCAGTGCTGTGACCAGGGAGGGTGGTGTTATAACTTCCTCATTAGTTCAAACTTTACTAAAGAGCGTTGATTGCATCAAATAACACTGTTTATTGCATGCAAGCTGCGTTAGTTTCTAGACACACTGATAGAGGTTAACCTATTATGGTTTTAAATAACAATCTTTTTCACTTTCACCAAAAAAGTGTTCTGCTTTCTCATATTTGTAGCATTTGCCTAGTTGATGAAAGCTTGATAATATAATTAATTCATACTATTTGAAAAATATTTTTAAGAATTTTAATTCTATTTTGGGTTTGAAACAAATGTCTTGAAAATTTCAAAAATCAAGAAACAACTTATCAATTAAGGATGAAAGCAAATTTTATTCTCTGCAGGTTTATCGTGAACAAGGAAGGTGTACGGAACATGCTATTCAGTCAGGCCCAGCAGATCAGAGAAACAATACGCGGCGAAATGGAGGGAAAATTGATACATCTAAAAGTTGATTCTACTTCGAAAAATGGACGATCATTCTTTGGTGTCAACGTTCAGTTTGTTGTAAATGGGGCTCTCCAATTGCGTACTTTGTCAGTTCAAGAGTTATTTGTGTCTCAAACAGGTAGCAATTTGCGTTACGAATTGTTGAACATTCTGGATAAGTATAATGTGCCCGTGGAGAATATATATAGTTTAACTACAGACACTGGAGCAAACATGATTAAAGCCGGGAAACTTATTGGGGAAGATCAAGAAACACAGATGTCTAATATTTCTCAAGACACTTACGAAGATGAAGATATTGAAATGGAATTGACGAGTAAAGATTATCGTCTCCAATCCGTTCGTTGCGCGTCGCATACTCTTCATTTAGTCGTGAATGATGCTCTCAATTCCATTCCTGAAGTTAAGGATATTATTGTGACATGTCAAGCAGCATGCCGTGTCTTACGATCGCCTACAGCACGGCGTCAATTGAATGCAGAATCACTGCCGGTACCATCCCTTGATGTCCCGACAAGATGGAACAGCACAAATGATATGCTCCAGTCACTTTTTACACTTAAAAAGTTCATAGGGGATTACTATCAAGAGCAAGTTAAAATAAAGCAAGAAGACTGGATATACATTGAGGCTATTTTGACGTCACTGGAACCAGCCAAAGTAGCCACAAAGAGGCTGCAAGAAGAACAGATTCTACTTGGCGACTTCTACGGGATATGGCTGGAGTGTCGCCTTAAAACATCAACAATCAACACAGACCTTGCACGCCACATAGTAGAGGGCATGGACAAACGAGAAAAACAAGCATTATATGTCAATAACGAAGAGAGACTTCCATCATTATTTGAGTATCCAGGATTTCTTGCTTCTATTTACATGGATCCCAGGTACTTTTCTGTTTTAAGTGAAGAAAACATCCATGTGGCGAAGGTGTATCTCCAGAAGATGTGGTTAAGACTTGAACACATGAAATCCTTATCAGTGTGTGGAGAGGTAAAGAAACAAGAAGATTCCAGCACTGAAGATGATGACAGTGACCATGTCACAAACTACTTAAAGAAACAAGATATATTGCGGCGGAATACCATATCTGCACCAAAGTTTAATATTGCGTCATTATTGGACACTTACTTTGTTTCAACTCGAAGACTGAAAAGGACTGAAAATGTTCTAAATTTCTGGGAAATTAGAAAATCAAGTTGTCCCGAATTGTACATTTTGGCTTGTATTGTTCTCTCTACTCCTGCAACACAAGTTAGTGTCGAGAGACTCTTTTCATCTCTGAAATTCATACTAAACCCACTCAGGTGTAATATGGCAACCGAAATTATTGATGACATACTTGTTATTAGAAATAATTATATTTTCATGAAAAAAAATCTAACTAAATCTTCATTAAAAAGCAATCTCAGAAATAGCAGCACTGAATTGACTACAAACATTGTAGCAAACTTTGTGGAATCCAATGATACACCACAGAAAGATCTTGTACAACATGTTGAAAATGTGGGGAATATTACTGTCTAGATTAATAATGTATATAATTACTTGATTTTTTTTGTGATCTTATAGTTCATTATACATAAGTAGCTGTAACCAAAGAAAATCTTTTCAGAGGTTCCATAAGAAGTAATTTAATTAAAAGAACAATTTTGCTCGTACTTGTTTAATGTTTCCTAGTAATTAATAAATTTAGTTTTGAGTAGCTGTCTTACCTGTTCACAAAATTGCACAGATATACTGATGTTATACAAGAGTATGAAATATATTTTTATTCATGTCAAATTTGTGGAATTCTGTTTAGTTTTAAATTGACACCTGAAGGAAATGACAGTGTATTTGCTTTGTTTTGAAAGATACAAAATTTCTCTAGTTTTTTAAGTAATAAGGTCTTTTTTTTCCTTGTTTTAGAATTTACCTTGGAATGATTAAGAGAATAATAAAGATATTCAACAAAATTTTAAAAACTGTTTCAATATATACTTTTCAGAACCTCCGTTCTATTCTTATGCTTATACAGTACGAATGCATACTTTAAATATATGTATATTTACATTTTTTTAAAAAAAATTGAGCTTCGATGTTGTAGGGAGTTGAATATATGGCAAATATTGTTATTCCTTGGTTGGTGAACAAATCCTAATTTTTTTTATTGTATTAATTCCCATGATATCTGTTTCTTTGTGAGAGATTAGTGTAAATTTTTAGATTTTTTATGATAAATTTGACAGCCATTTTAGAATGTACCTCAAAATGTAACATTTAGAGCACATTACTCAGGAACACCACTCAATAACAGACGTTACTGTTAGCCTCCTAATATGTAACCTAAAATCAATTCTTGTTTTTCAAACACGCTACTTCCTAAGGTTAAGTTTAGTTCTCTTGTTATAAAATTCTCTTAATAAAATATCAAAAAATGGCAACATCATTGTCATTATCTTGTCTAAGTAATTATTGCATGGCATCTGATAAATTATCAAAAGACGCACGCAAATGCAAATTAATGTACATTAATTATCTTGATGGACGCACGTGTCTGCCTGTGTGTGTATCCAAATCAGCATGTTACTTTCTAATGTTCTGGACAATGAGTTTTTGAAGAATGGAAACCGAATAGTCAATCACTCTACTACCAAATCATCCCGTGTAACAGCATGGAATGTAAATGGAGATGACAAATAGCATCCACATATCTTTTGAACTTGACTCATTTTGTTAGAATCAGTCGTTCCACATGTCTTATCGATACCTCAAAAATACTGAACCCACAATTGTAATATTAAAATGGGCTCCAATAACTATCAAAGTTTAATTCTTGCATGGCTGAGTTGGGGTCATGTAAATTCTTGTCCTCGCTAAAGTACAGTATGCGTACGTTGCACAAGACTATATAAAAACAAAGTAAATTTGTTACACACACATAAGTGCGCGCCCGCAATTGCATAGCTGAAAGTCTACTGAACACACACACACATCAACTTTCGAGCACTAACGATGACCATTGCCATAAGCACAATCTCTGGCGTGTGTCCAAACATGCACTTCTATGTTCACTATCTAGTAGTAGCAATTTATGGTAGAAATCAATGGTCACTAAAAGTGCATGTTACAACGTCTGCCCACACCTGGGAGTTAGGAATGGAAGACATCGCCATTATGTTATTAAGTGTCCTGTTCAAAATGTCCTTACTTTTATTTTTAAGAAATTTGCCAGAGAACGAAGCGCGATAGTTTTCAATTACATAGAAAATGATGCACCCCCTCAGAGGAGTAACCACAAATTCTTGTCTGCGGGGGGAGTACTTGGATAAACTATTAATAATAGTAGTAATAATGGCACTATTATTATACGTACACAATTTATATAGCCTATATTAATACATTACATAATGAATTCATTCGCCCCACAACAAACAACAAAAAATATGCCTCTGAAATGTGTGCGCTTCTTCTCCCCCAAACAATTGTTCATACATTTAAGACTCAACTGTTTGTAATAGTCTGACGTACTTACTTCTTGTTACTTCTCCCTCTGGTAATTTACAATGCATTACAGAAAATAAATTGCTAGCGAAGCGATCAAGAAAACTTTTAGATCCAAATTTTTGCAAACTGAAAACAATATTGATTTAATATGGCGCAAAAAAATCATGGAGGCCCATGACATTCTCTTTTACATTTTTTTTTCTATTTACATCGTTCGGCGTCCAGGGCTGACTGCCGCCGTCCCCTATACATCGACCACAAGGAAAAAAACCTTGGGACGAAAAGTCCCCGCGCAGCTTTCCCTTCTTCCCTCCACCTCGGGCCATAAGGAAGCATGGTCCACTCTCCCCCTCCCCTACAAGCGGGAGTATGGTGTACAGGAGTCGTGGGTCTGCGCAGGTTGTTTTGCTCATGGTTCCACTATAGCTAAGGGTTTGAAATTGACAAGACTGTAAGAAAAGCAGATATTGCGAGCGAAACGAGCTAGACAATTTTATATAACTTTATTTACATTTGTATAAAGATATAAATCGAAAGGGGGCAATTGCCCTTCTGTGCCTCCTTGCAGATGCTCTTGACCGTCTGGAAGAAATAATGCACGAAAGACGTGAAAACTAAATCCGTCTTTAGTATCGTTTTGTCCTGCAACTCTTAGATTCTGCAACCTTTCTTTCCATAGTTCAATGTTTGCAACCTTACCCCTTAGAATTGATTTCCGTCCAAGGTTGAGGCCCAATCTCCCCCCCCCCTGTGGTTGCGCCACTGCACCTTCTTTAGCCGTAGTTGTTTTGTGAACTTTCATTGGCTTAAAAATACTTCATTTTCTTCAAGAGCATAATATAGTTTAATAACCGGCGATAAAATTCCTCTCCCCTAACTTTCTGGATTAAAGTATAATAATATAGGGGCATGGAAATCTGAAAGGGGGGTGCGGATGGCCACCTCTCTCCTTTAGAAAACGAATGTCAGCTAAAAGTATATATTTCACACGTATAATTTGATTCCAGTCATAGTAATTTACATTAATTATTATAATGGGTATGCAGGAATGCGATAATTTCGATTTCAAGTGGTGTTTCTTGAGGGGGCAACACTATTATCGGGGTAATATGCCCCATGGAAAAATACCTCGCTTCTCCCTCCGTCGAAAATATCTGCAGACGTCCATGATTAGGGCGGGGCATTAACCCCCCCTTTGGACTTCGTGCGCACGCCTATGGCTACTCATTTCTACACTACATGGAAGGTTTATTCAATTTCGAGCCAAAAGTGTAATTTTCAAATCAGGGTTTTTAAACGTCCACGAACCCATCAACTAATGGGTTCTATTGGGTTCCGCAACAATACCGGAACCTGTTCTATCACAGTGTAAATTCGGTCCAAGTTGCGTATTGTTTCATTTCAAATATGGAACTTAGACCGTCTTTAAATTGATCCGGAACGAAGGACCCTGTGCCGTATTTCAATTGATCCAGAAAAAAGGTTCCTGGAACTTATTTAAATACCTTAAACATAAAAAGGCTCTTTACGGTCCAGATCCATTTATGCTTGCTAATATTCCCTGCTGAACCTGAATTGAATTGATTTAAAATTCCTGATCCTTTAACAACCCTGGTGGAAATTCATTAATTTACAAACAACCATATTTTTAACGAAACATTAATCCCACACAATATACTGAGTTATTTTTCGCAATGTTCCAATGAATGGCAAGAGATTTGGGCTATTCCTTTTTCTTCCTTGATGTTTAATAGATTATATTTGTCACGCACCTATAACGTTACTAGCAAACATTTGTGAATTGTTCTTTCCTTGTAACGTTAACATCTACCATACTGAATTTATTTACGTTCCTTATGCAGATGGTATGTACCCAACTGCATTTTGTTCCGTTCCGCTACAGTGGTTTACATTTTGTTACATTCCTATGTAACGTTAATTAACCATATTGCCTTTCACTTCGTTCCGTTACGGAGGATTGCATTCATTACGTTCCTATGTACCGTTATTTACTACCATGTTGCATTTCGTTACGTTTTTTTGTAACGCTAGTATATACCACAATGCATTTCGTTACTACGTTCCTTGTATCCTTGTAACGGTAGTATATACCATATTGCATATTACGTTATGTTCCAATGTGCTCATTTCGTTCCGTTCCTTTATAACGTTAATATCTACCATAATACATTTTGTTACGTTCTCTGTAACGTCAGTCTGTAACATATTGCATTTCGTTACGTTACATGGGTACCAGCAGCTGAACCATACTCTTCCTCCTACAAAATGGAACGTAACGTGTAACGCAAATTGGGTACGTTACGACTCCCTGCTTGCAGGCACTAGTATACAGGACAGAGATTCTTGTAAGCGCACCTTGAATATTTCTCTAGAAAATTTACAAGTTGAAATGCTAGCTTCGGGTTATATCCACATAGAAGGGTAGCACTTTCACCGCAGTTTTTTTTCATATTAAGAAAAAACAGTAATGACTGACTCTGTAGTCATGAAGGATTCTGACCCGTATCCGTGGACGATGATGGACCTGACCTTAGAAGAGTCAGAGGAGAAAACGGCGAGCGCTTGGGGATTGATTTACATATCAAGTTGCGTTTGAAAAGCGATGGTGGCCATTCTGTTAAGCTGCGTGTCGAGGTGCCTTCGAGCTGGGTTCTGAACGGAACTGGTTTTCCCATTATAATGTTACTGGCAGGCCCTCTGACCCATATTTGACATGGAAATGATTCCCAAGCTAATGCTCATGTGTGGTTACCCCTCTTGTTTGTTTTTCTAATCTTCTTCGCTCATCTTTATTGGCTCTAAATCTGTTCTTGTCTTCAGCGATGCAGTGGGGTGTACAGGAGATGGTTTCAGGGGGCCCCTTGGTTCAATATCCATAAAAGAAAGAACACGGCGGAGTGGTTAGCACACAGCGCTACGAACGCCAGGGACGTCCCGAGTTCGATTCCCTGCCTGGGCATGCACGTTCTATCTGTGTCCCTTCACTCTTCAATTTCACCCATCCTCATCTTCGCGATTAGCCAAAAATAGCAGAAATGCGAAGTAAAATAAATCAAATCAAGATCTACGTGTATGTACATAATATATATTGTTCTTTCCATTTCTGTTAAGTCGCTTTTCCACAACTTTGGTTAATCGCGACAGGTGAAGTGGATAATAGGATAAACAAAGTTCGATCCTGGAACCTCTGGTTTTGTGGTGCGTTCTACTCATCACCTGCACGGAAGCTGGTTGTTTATATATATATATATATATATATATATATATATATATATACGTGTGTGTGTATGTATGTATATATGTGTGTGTTAGGTAAAGTAGTAGACAGTAAACACCAAACAAAAAAATATATTTTATCTTACCTATTGTGTTTGGTAAGTGTTAACAGTCTCCTACTTCACTTATTTATTTGTGTGTGTGTTTGGAGCATCATTATGTCTTATCTTGCATAAAGATACATTATTATTATAAATTTTAATTGTGAGTACCATAATATATTTTTCACTCAATCATTAGGATAACATTAAAATACTTTATAACGGTCTTCTATAACGATAGTTGGATGGCTGAGGAAATTGTTGAAATTAGACCGTTATATATTGGGTGTGCGAGAAATTTAACTACTCGTGTGTCATTTTGAGGAATCCTGTTATTTTTTCCAGAACATAAACAACGGGGAGTGCTCATTCTTCGGCAAGCCCAGGCATTTGGCGACCTGTTCGGTGAGAGTGAAACGAGAGAAAACTTAATTGTTTTCCCTTCCTCTAAAAATAGTGGTTAAATTGTGGTCTTTGTTGTAAACGTGCATTTTTCTCACTCTATAATACAACCTTCCATTATACATTACAGCGGTTTAATATTTTTGTTAAATTTACTGCAAGAAAAGTATTTTAAATAGGAAATTCAAGGTATGTCAGTACTTTACACATCCATTGTGCATTTATATATCTTCATAAATATCGAGTTTAGTTACTACTTTTTCATTAAATTACTTAATATATGTTATTCTCTTTATCGCGACACCTATCGTCTCCAAAACTAAGTTTTACTGAGTACACGTAAAGGTGTACTCAGTATTCGCTGAATATCAGTACAATAAATAAAATTAAAATTTATGAAATATATTAAAAAACGTGTGTGAATCTTAGAATATTAAAAAAGAAGACATCTGCGTGTAATAATTACAACTCTTTCTGTTTATTCACCATCGACATAAAAGCATGCTCTCACTATATGAAATGGCTCGACCAGAATGGAGTCACGGGGTTGTACGCAGTGATGTGCCGTAGACTATAAGTTTACGTCTACATGCGTTGTCTACACGTAATATACGCGTAGATTACATTAGGTTGTAGTTTACATAGACTACGTAGACAATCTAAAGTGCATTAAAATTAATTTTCAAGGGTTTCATGAAAGGAAAGTGACATTTTCAACTATATTGGTTCCTAACGAACTGAAAAGAATCCTATTTAGAACAAAATTTATCTTCTCTTCTATTATCAACTATGGAAGAAGATAAATAGTATGCAAAATACAACAACAGATGGCAGTCGTGTGGCAAGAGTGGTCTTTTCCCCATAAAACACTAGAATATTTCTATATTAGATTTCATCCTAGGTGAGAAATTGTTCGAATTTGGAAGAAATAGTATGGAAAGTTCTTACACATCAGCAACAGATACGCAGTATAATTTTCTTTTAATTCCACGGCGCCCTTTGCTAAGTTATCACCTTTCGCCATGTTGTTTACATAGATTACGTCATCTACGTGTATAAAATAGTCTACGTGTAGAATGTAGACTATCGTTATTTACGCGTAGACGCACATCACTGGTTGTACGTCATCACCCTTTGACCTAATGTTCCTTTCAAAGTAAGTATGATCAAACAGCCTAACCACAAGTAGAGAAGTCATGATCAAATCCTTCCAAAGCTCATCGGTATGCCACTGTTGATTAATTTAATTGGCTTGGGAGCCAATTCTAAATTTGGAGCCACATGTTAGATGTAGTTTACAAGATACCGAAAAATTTGCAAGAGTTCAGGGAGAGGAACTTAACAGCCGGTCAACACATCAAGGAGACCATCATCACATCACGAGTTAAGAGAACAAATGTCTGTAAAAACCTGCGTGCCTGCATTCGTAACGGAGGTGCCCACTTTGAGCAAGACGTGTAATGTTCTTTAATTGTATTGTTCATTGCTTCCATTCACATGAAGATGAATGAAGTATTATTTCTTGTACACAAATGTGAATGTTAGCAACATTTGTACCTTGTTGGATAGCAGATGACACAAGGAAGTAATTTAAGTAATTTGTACGCTTCGTGTCATACCATTTTTGTTATTAATACGTTGCCAAGTAAACTAAGAGTGCATTTTTTTATCATCACTTGTAAGTTTAGACCCACCTGTTACTTACATGTGATTGTTATTTGGGATAAACTTATTTTCAAGGAAACACTTATTTGTTAGCTATCAGAAAACGCTGAAATATGTGCCATATAATGAACTGTTTTTTCTCAATTTCTATTTTTATGTGGAAAATTGTTATTTAAAAAAAAACAATAGCAATTCGATTATCTCAAAAATTACTAAATTTCGGACGGGGTATCATATGGTCAAATTTATTGCAAATTGCCTCTACTTTAACCCCTTTCAGGGAATACATCTAATTGCAGGTCACCCTGTATATATATATATATATATATATATATATATATATATATCAAAGAAGAAGAAAGGAAACACTCACCGGACAGTGGAAAAAATCAGAATTTTCGCTAACTTTGTCGAACCATCTTCGGTGCGAGAAGGTGCTACGACAAAGTTAGTGAAAATTCTTAATTTTTCCACTGTCCGGTGAGTGTTTCCTTTCTCCTTCTTTGATTCTTTTTAGCCCTTTTTGCTTTTATCCATATATATATATATATATATATATATATATATATATATATATAATAGTAGATTGACGGTTGATGTGCCAAGTAGGCAAAGACTGTCAACCTACTTTTGCACCACCCTGTTCATATGAGGGGGAGGGGGCGCGTGCGTGTGTAAGTTTTCTTGAAGTTCACTAATGCTTAGTGAACATACCTACACTTCAAAATGACATCCTATATGGCAGGGGGAATCCAACACGTGACCCTTTGATTATAATTACAAGACGATATCATTATCACTGCTCCATCGGGAGGCAAGGTGTACAAAAGATGTACAAAAGTTAACAATAAAAATACTGAGAATATTACTCTGAATTTATAAATAATTCACGTATAGGCAAATTAATAATAAAATTGACTTTAAAAATATGTCTTCTTAAATATTGTTCCTCTTATTTGCAATTGTTTGACTCATTTCATTGTTATATTCTTCACCTCTTACTTTAGTATGTTCATTGATTGAGTAGTTGATTTGTTTTACTTCTCCTGTGTTGACAATTACAGTTGTCAATATGATTATTATGGTTTTCAAAAGAGCATGTCTTCCGTAAACTGAGCTCCAACTTCTATTGTAACGTTAATGCAATGAACACAAGCCTATCAATGTATCACCTGGGACTATTCTTTGGTATTGTTTTTTTTGGCTTGTTTCCGATTCTTTAGTGGCTTTTTATGAGTTTCTTCGTTTCAGACTGGTCGAAAGCAGGTCATTTATTCAATACAAAGGATTGCGCTGAGGTGGGAGGTATTAGTGCCTCATCTATGGAAGATGCCCCAAACTCGCTTTCTTCTCGGTGATAAATCATACGAGTTGATACTTCATTGTCTTCGAGAAGTAGAAAGGTCACCTAAGGTCACAGGTGCCTCCGTGGAGGGTCAAGAGGCTAAACTGACCCCTTTCCATTCTTTCTTTATTGGTAACTTTTTACCCCATTCTTTTAACCTTTCTCTCGAATCTCATTCCTGGCTTTTGATCTATTCATTTTTAATCATTTCCTTGTACATGTTTTCACGTCTTTTTCATCCCATCCCATTTTCTTCTCTCCCTTTCTCCTATCTCTGTCACTCTTTCTCCCTGTTGCTTCTTCATTTCTCTTCTCTTTCTTCCTTGTCACTGTGTCTCAGTCTGACTTCTTTGTATCTCTTCATGTTCCTACAGCGAGCTATGATGTCAGAGGACCCAGGGTTCGATTCCCGGCTCGGGCATGGGTGCTGATTTTGTCCCTTCATTGATTTCATCACATCATCACTCATGCTCATCTTCGCGATCAGCCAAGATGAGGATGAGTGATTATAATACGGTCTAATGACGTCAGAATATAGTTTGTCTAAATTCCACTCGGACAGGCTAATAGTTACTGGATCTACAGTGTGAAGCTGCATCAGAACCACCACGAAATATGTCTCCGCCGGAATCGAACCCAGGCCGCTTGAGTAGTACAAGGCGAGAGCGTTACCAGTACATCACGAGGGAAGCAGGGGTATGAGTATACTGACGTGATATTTGCTTGAGATGCCGGCGCCCGTGGCCGAGTGGTTAGCAGGACTCCCTGGGTTCGAATCCTGACCTGGGCGTTTGTGAGCGCCCATTCATTAATTTCATCATATCATCACTCATCCCCATCTTCGCAAATTAGCCAAAAGTGTCACAAGAAGCGAAGTAAAATAAAGAAAATCAAATCAATATCATTAATCATCTTCATCGTCGCGATTAGCCAAAGTGACAAAAAATTAAACAACTGAAGAGTTTTTAAGTCGACTTTACGTACAGATTGGCTAATCAGGACTGGGCCTACAGTTTAAAGTGTTTTGGGAACTACTATGTACCTCCACTGCTTATCGAACCAGGAATCCCTTGATTACAAGACAACAACGTTACCACTACGCCATCGGGGAGGCTCGCTTGACATTGAAAAGTGTGGGGGAGGAATAATTGGACCTCTCCACCCAAATCTAGTTATAAACTTTCCCCCCGTTTCAGTTCTGAGTAAGGGGTCTAGAGACCTGATCAACCTCGGCCTTCAACTAATGGATGATGCATGTCCAGTTCGAGACACCTCCTACCGAAAACGCACCAAGAAGGACTTTCTACTGCAATAGCTCTTTTCTTTTTTCTAGCAGGAGTCAAGTTACTGGAAATGATTGATATTTGCATAGCGGCAACGAGAAGTCGGAAAATGACCCGTGTCGCCAAAAAATGTCACTTTCTTGACCAAGTTTTTGCATTGCTTTAGGTTCATTAGCAGGTGAATAACGCATCAGTGATCATGATACGCAGTCTTCTAGCCAGGGGGCAGTGTGATCCGTGTAGCCACTCCGCCCAATTTTCTTCTTGAAAAAAGTTATGTATATGTGGGCACAACATAGGAAAGTCCTGCAGGGGCGGTAAACATAGGCTTTCCTTTTGCTCTGAAATGAACATTCGACAGGGAAAAAAAAAGTATTTGGAATGGAGTCATCCTGCCTGGCCGCTTCTCAAGGTTGAGGATTCACCGAGAAAAAAGGGTCAGTCATGTTAAAGGTGAAAGCTATGATTCTTTTCCCCTGATATAATAAGAACCTGGTTTACGGCCTGGATACTCAGTAGGAGAGGCATCTTCTGAGACCTTGAAAGCAAGTGGCGGCCTGCGAGGATACGGATGCAGGATGAAGCTCGTGGTGAGTGTATTTTGTTTCTTCGCTTCTCTCCTTTCTCTGTAGCAGTGGTTCTCAAACTGTGGTACGCGTACCCTTAGAGTTACTACCAGTGATGTGCAGTAGACTATAAGTTTACGTCTACATGCGTTGTCTACACGTAATCTACGTGTAGATTACATTGGGTTGTAGTTTACATAGACTACGTAGACAATCTAATGTGCACTAAAATTAATTTTCAATGGTTTCATGAAGAGAAAGTGACATTTTCAATATATTGATTCCTAACGAAATGAAAAGAATCCTATTTTCAACAAAATTTCTCTTCTCTTCTATTATCAACTATGGAAGAAGATAAATAGTATGCAAAAAACAACAACAGATGGCAGTCGTGAGGCAGGAGTGGTCTTTTCCAAAAAAACACTAGAATATTTCCTATTAGGTTTCTTCCTAGGTGAGAAATTGTTCAAATTTGAAAGAAAGAGTATGATAAGCTCTCCACATACATCAGCAACTGATATGCAGTATAATTTTATTTTAATTCCAGGGCGCTCTTTGCTAAGTTTTCACCTTTCGCCATGTTGTTTACATAGATTACGTACTCTACGTGTATAAAACAATCTACGTGTAGAATGTAGGCTATCGTTCTTTACGCGTGCATGCACATCACTGGTTACTACTTGAAATGGATACGCAATTAGCTCGCAGAGTGGCTTTTCATTCATTGTATATCTAAAAGAAATATGTACCGAAAGAGACTAAATTTGGGGCCGAATCTCCGCTTGAAAGTTTCAAGTGCACAACCAGACTTCAAGAAACTGTGACAGGCTATGCAATCACATCAATCTCACGTGAAACTCTGGGGTTTTACAATAAAACTCTAAAATTGTGCTTGCAACTTTGTTTACAAACTTTTTTTTGTTCTTTACTTCTTTCAGTAACTCTGGAAAAACAATATGTAGTTTTTCTTAGCATACATACGTTTCACATTATTGTTTTTGTAACTCAACATAAAGATTGTAAACGTAGGAACGCCCAATAAAATAGTAATAGTACGATTCTAATATTTATTTGTTTACAATGTTTCCATGCCATTTTGGTCTATTGCAAATACACGTCTCCAACATAAAAAACCGCCCCACCAATCAGACGGAGTGGTTTTCACATCGCGCTACGACTGCAGGGGTCCCAGGTTCGAATCCCCGCTTGGGCATGGATTGTGAGTGTCTATTCATCATCACCCATTTCCATCTTCGCAAATTAGCCAAAAGTGGCACAGAAAGCGAAGTAAAATAAAGTAAAAGAAGGAAATTCTCACAATTCGGAGAAAACGTATGGTGCGGGTACATTAGACGTTCAATTAAGATTAAGGGTACAACGAAAAGAAAGTTCGAGAACCTCTGCGCTACAGACCTGGTATAGACTTATCGCACAATGCGAGAACAACCTGGCGCTCTGACCTCACCGTGAAATGATTTCCTTGCCTAAATTCTTAGGTTCTTTTAGCATAAATAATACATGTACAGTGTGTTTATGCTGAGAAGCAAATCTAACGAACCTAACAACATAGGCATACCGTGTGTGACGTCAGAACAGAAAGTTGTTCTCGTATTGTGCGATAAAGGAGACCCCGGTATGGATGTATCTATCCGCTGTGAGACTACAAGCCAGCGTAAACGAATGGCTTGTAAGCATAGGCCTGCACAGACTAATTTATTTGGCGGTGCATTAAAGTGGTAGTTTGCCTATGCTATCTAGACAACGTTAATCTAATTGTCGGAACTTCATTTTCGTTTTTCACGTAAACTACTAGCGTCATTCAGAAAATATTAATGTTTTGGCGTAAAACATAGACAATAACCTATGGTACAGAACTACATATGTTAATCTACTTTTCCACATATTCACCATACCCATTCAAGCACTTTACATAGCGTGATTCCAATTTATTGATACCGTCATTGTACTCGGTTGCCGCCTATTGACAGGTTTTATTATCTTCACAATATTTTATGTGTTGTTCATTATTTCTCTAAAATTTACCGCTTATGAAAATATTTAAAAACATTATTGTACGTTGCGCCATCTTTACTTGAAAATAAATTCAGAAAGTGACATATACAGCTAGTGGGCTATGAGCTCATTTTTCAATGTAGCCTCATTATAAACACTTGTATCTATCAATATTTTACAGTTTTGCAAATAATATTAGAATATTTTTACAAGCAGATCATATTGTTAGTATATCGTAGCGCACAGATGACGAAATTAGCATTTGTTAAAAGGTTCTTGTAGTTAAGAGAGCTTACTCCTGTAGTGTTTTTTTTACGAGATTCTATTTCACGAATCATTATGTTGTTTCTTTTTGTTTGATTTAGTTTATTTTACTTCGCGTTTTGTGACTCTTGGCTAATTTGTGAAGATGAGGATCAGTGATGAAATGATGAAACCAAGCCCGAGCGGGAACCCTTGGCGTCGCAGTACGATGTGCACGAATTATTATGTATGAGCATTCTTTTAAATTCATATTGTTTACATTATATTGCATTTTATATGCTTCTTTTCCTTCGGTAAATCTTAAACAATAATAAACAGATCTTCTAAATTTCTATTTGCAATAACAGATAGCGCTGGAACTTTCTAGAAGTTAAACGTAAAGAGGTTTAAAATAAATATTAAATATGAATTTGGCATTTCCTGCATAAAGTTAGGACACAATGGGAAACAGGGAATGTAAATAAAAATTGGAAATACGTAGTTTAAATTGCACTGGTGATTTGTTATTTCATTCTTGGTTCTTATGATATATTCTTCACTACTTTAAATTTTAAATGCATTTTAAATTGGTCCATTTTACAGGTTTGTATTTCCTATTTCTGTAACCCTGGATAGTTGTCTAGTTTTTCTGACTTTCTGAATTTAGAAAACAGATTTTATGTTGCTTTTTTAGGTTTGGACCATTATATCCTTGCTTGTGACGGCAAGCTACGCTAAGAAAGACGACAGCCAATCTTGGAATAGAGGAAGCGTAGCGCAATACAGTTACGATGAAGGAGATGATGTGGTTGATGATTACGAGGCAGAGAAAAGCTTAAGCAAAAGAGGTTCCACAAGCTACAGCTACAGCTCAACCGACTACGGCCACAGCGACTATGGGCACAGCGGATATGACTATCCTTCCCACGGTAGCGTCGGGTACAGTGGCGGAATAGTAGCGGTAGCACCAGCTCCCACGCACACCCAAACCATAGCCGTTCCCAAACCGGTTCCTGTCCCAGTTATCAGGCACATACCCGTCCCTGTGCCTCATCCCGTGGCTGTCCCGGTGGCTCAGCCGTACGCCGTGCATGTCCCACATCCGGTGGCTGTCCATATCCCGCATCCTGTAGCCGTCCCAGTCATCAAGACGGTAGCTGTCCCTGTAGAGAAGCCTGTTCCATATCCTGTGGAAAAGCATGTCCCGTATCCAGTAGAGAAACCATACCCGGTTACGGTAGAGAAGCCAGTACCTGTTCCAGTACCAAAACCGTATCCTGTCCATGTTCCAGTTTACAAGCATTACCCCAAGAAAAAGTATCACCACCATAGATCGTATCACTACCATTAAAAGTATCGCCACAAATTTTCTAGTCCAATTTATGCAGGTTAGTATCTCTGATTCATAATTTCAGTATGTTGTTATTGTGCGCACACAAACTATCATACATATAAATAGAGACAGGAATTCATAAATATTTATCGCTCTTTAAAGCATATTAGACATAGATATCGGCTTAGGACCTCTGTTTCCAAGATGTTTTCGATTTTAAAAATTCTTGCAGACATATTTTTTTTAAATATTTGTTACTTTAATGGTTTTCATATACTTTTGACTAATCGCATTTATGAGAATGAATAATGATTAGATAAAGACTGATTAAGGACACTCACAAAGCAACATCCATGCTATAGCCTGGATTCGAACCCAGAACTCACGAGATCGTGAACTAAATCTCAACACTTTCGGCCACAGAAGTGGTAGAAATGCATTACATTCATAGAAATCTTTGGAGAAGAGAGAATAATGTATATGAAATCCCCCCCCCAAGAATAAGGCAATAGATGCATATATTTCTATCATAAAAAACAGTTACAAAGAATACAAACAAAGTACATAAATATTTCTGAACTTGTTGACGATATAAGAAAGATGAATAAACAAAATACTGAAACCATAAAATTTCAAGAATCCAAAAGTTACAACAGATGTCAGGAAAGAAGCAATTGTAAAAATTTATCGAATTCCTACCAAGAAAGAAACAAACATTAGTTCAGCAAGGAATTACTTAACTTTAATCATAGAGGAAGTAAAGAAATTCAGAGTTAAATACAAATGCTTCTGCTGCTCTTTTCTTACTTGATCTTTATATTGTAATACCGCGGTCATTTTGTAAAAATTAAATTTAAAAATATCTAGCGTATTGCTAGTGCATTAGAACTAAATTCTAAATTTTTTGCTCATTAAAGTTTTCCATTGAGACCTGTTTTAACGAAATATGAAAGTGTAACTTTTCGTAAGATAATGTCACATTTTACGGCATTATGGGTGCGTTAAGACTATGAAAGTTTCGATTTTAAGGCATTATGGGTGCGTAACGACTATGAAAGTTTAAATTTTAGGGCATTATCTGAATGTAAAGCCTATCAAAGTTTCAATTTTGAGGCATTATGGGCGCGTAAAACTGAAAGTTTCAATTCTTTCTGTATTCTGTTACTAGATGGAGCGGGTGTGACTTGAACATTAATACCACGATAGACCATATAGGTCCTACGTTTTCGCACGTAACAAACCATAATCTTTTTATATCAGAACTAAATCACAATGTTGTGGAAACGTGACTTAAAAATCACATTTGCCATAGTTTTAGTTTTTACTTGTTCGATTATTTTCCAGTATACGAGTTATTATAACTTCGCGGGTGAACTCGGACCAAGCCTGGCTGCGCAGTAGCAAGGGGAGGAGTTACTGGTCGGCACAGCCAATGCGCGTCATTCTTCTCTTACTTTGTAAGAGCTGTCGACCAATCACACGGCGAGTAGGTGGCAAGTACGGAAATGTATCTGCGCGGTCACCCGCAAAGATACAACTCGTCAACTCTAGAATCAGTAACTACGTCGAAACAGAATTAATTTCCATTACACTAGTTTTAATTCTCGGCTAACTTGTAACAAGAAATAATCCAATTTCAAAGAGAGAAGCTACGGATGTAAAGCAGAGTTAAAATGATTTAGACAGAGTTTTAGGAAATCATTCACACGATTACGTGACAGAAAGGAGGAGAAAGTAAATCAATCCTGGATTTAATAGTCCAAGTGAAAGTGGATTGAGAAAGACCTGTTGTAATTAGAAGAAGGAAAGGTGAAAGTACATCAAGAGTGAAAAAAAAACAGATCATTCAAGGTCATTTGGCAAGATTGAAAAAGGAGGAGGGGATAATTGTAACAAACGGGAGTACTGGTTCTGAGAGAACTGGTATTATCTTTTCTCGCTTCTGCAAAGAAACGCATTACTGAATGAATTTAGAGTAACTACATTTTCCTCTCACCCTTTGAATCATGATTATTTTGTTACAGTCACAATGAAGGTTGGTTAGTAAAATGTATGGGGGCCCGCAGGGATCATTTCCACACCTAGAAAAAGGAATACTGCTCATGTTTTTTCTCTTAGACCTATTATTTGTAAACCTTTTCCGCTTCTTCTTTCTACTTGTGTTTCTCTTAAGCTCTCCATATTTTCTTAGCAAATTTGAGATATCTTTCTTTTTACTTCTTTTCTTCTGGGTTACTTCCATGTTTTCTACCTTTTATGTCATACTCTCTTAATCTCTTTCTCTGCTGATATTCTTCTGTTTCTCTTTCCTCTCTTATTCTCTCTCTCTCTCTCTCTCAACATTTATTCTTTCTCTCTCTTTTATCTCTTCATTTCCTTTCCTTCCTCCATCTTCCTTACTTCTATTCCGTTTACCCATTTAATTATTTTTCTCCATATATATTGTTTCTTTCTTTATCTTACTTTCTGCTTATCTATCGCTTCTTTTCTTCTCTATCAAGTCTTCGAAGTTTCTCTTTTGTTCCTCATTCCTTACGTGATTAGCACATCCCTCTACGACACCACGGGTCCCGGGTTCGAATCCCAGCCTGGGCATGGATGTACATTGATCAATTTCATCATATCATCACTCATCCCCATCTTTGCAAATTATCCAAAAGTGGCACAGAAAGCGAAGTAAAATAAAGCAAATCAATCATTTCATCCATTTCCCTTCTCTTGCAGCGTTCCTGTGTTGATTGATTTGACTGATTGATTTTACTTTCTATTTTCTGCCACTCTTGGCTACTCGCGAAGATTCAAATTCCAATTCGCCAACTTCGGAGTAGTAATCGAGTCGCGCTACGACGCCAGGGGTCCCGGGTTCGAATCCCGGCCTAGACATGAGTGTCCCTTCATCAACATCTTCATATCATCACTCATCCCCATCTTCGCGATTAGCCAAAAGTTGCAGAAAAGCGAAGTTAAATAGGCACTGGGCCTAGAGTTTAAAAGGGATCCCCACCACTATATGCCTCCTCAGAGTATCGAACCTAGGACCCTTGATTACAAGGCGACGCTACAATTACGACATCGGGCGAAATGTTGCAAATGTTTTCATTGTCTGAAAAATAGCTGTATTAATTAACGATTTCCCTAATAAGTTATTTAGTGTGATGCGCATTAGACCAACAATTACTTTGAAAATAAAATTTTATCTGCAATAGTTGGATTTCACGATAAACTCAGAAAAATTGAGAAAATAAAAATTTAGTTACTGAGCCTAGGTATAGGCTAACTCAAGCATCCAAATCTATTCGGAATTGAGTTTGCAAGAACGTTTTAATGAATTCATTCAAGATAATCTTCGTTAAAGTGGACGAGTTGTATCTTTGCGGCTGAACCTTGACCACGACTGGCTGCGCAGTAACAAAGGGAGGAGCTACCGGCTGCCTTAGCCAATGGGTGTCATTCTCCTCTAACTTTGTAAGAGCTGTCGACCACTCATCGGCGAGTAGGTAGCATCTATGGTATGGACATGTATCTGCGCGAATTAGTCAAGGTCACCCGCAGAGATACAGCTCGTCAACTTTCTAATAGAGTGTTAATTCCAACCTGTACTTGAATCTTGTGTGTGCATGCAAAGAGCTACACTGCCGAAAATACAATATTAAAAATAAAGTTTATATTCATACGTTTCTGCACTTTTTGTACTATCATACTCTGTTAGTTTAATGTCTGGATATATTTTGTGAATTATCATTAATTATCATTAATTTGATACAAGTTGTATCTTACAACCCATTTAATAACGGACGAAAATGAGTCTCACACGCAACAAATTAAGAAAAAGTTTTACAGTTTAACTGAAGTTTAGTTCTTAAAAAGGTACGTCGTTTTGGAAATATTCCCTAGATGCATCGGTGCCAGTATATAGCATAACAATTACAGCTACTCATAAACTCGATCATCACTTCTTAACAAATTATTCTTAGGTATATTTCCAAATGAATAAGGGAGACATCTATACGTGGAAATATTCACAACAGAAGTCCGGAAATAGAAATTTATTGCATGATACATTATGAATTCTGTGTTAGGCCTAAATATTTCCTTTCACCTGAAGGGATTCAGTGAAATTCTGCGGACAGCTTCTGTACAGAACATCTTAAATTTTAAAAGTGTAAGTCTTTTGTATTGGTATTCACAAGTAGACAGCTAGAGTCACAACGCGCATGCGTGGTTTTCATGGACGTGATTGGTAAAGAAAACGCGGGAAAAGAACAACGGTCACTGAAATGGCTGTTATACCACAATACAAATGCTAATGAAGTCTGAATTAATTTAATATTGTTCCCCAGTACTAAATTTACTAATTATGAAAAGTTGTTGATGAATATTGCTTTAATTATTAAACATTTTATTTCAGCAATTGCGACCAAGCACCGAAGAGTGGGAGTTTTCCAGTACCAGTCTCCGTGAGATACCATTTCAAAGAAATAAGTTAAATATATGTTACTTGTTTACTCTTATACTTGTTGCTAATTTTATTAAATAAAATGTTTTGTAATATGTTTTGTAACATTTTGTTTTACTTTTCCGCCTAATTTTCGTTATTGAAATAAGGTTTCTTGGTGTGCAACAAGACTACATGCTTTATTTATGTTCTATCTAAGGCAGTGGCGGCAATTAAGTGGGGCGAGGGGGTAGTTGCTCTCAATTTTGAGCCCGCATTATCCCACCCCAGTTTTGGTACCTTGCCCCCCCCCCCCCCCACGGTTTTGGAACCCAATCGCGGCCACTGATCAAAGGTAAGGGTAAATTGAAAAAAATGTTGTTTGTGTTTGTTTCTAACCGGTGGAAGCACATAGTGGCTCGAATTCCACTTTGAACTGTAGGTCCAGTTCCGATTAGCTTATCTGTGCATAAAGTGGAATTAAAAAACAACAAATCAATCAATCAAAAATGGAGAGGAAAACACATTTTAATAAAATGTGAGTAATAACATCTGACAATTATAGAAACAGAAAAAAAACAGAATACTAAAGGAACTCTCACACCAAAGAGACAAGCGAAACAGGTCTTTCGCACAGAAGTGACAACACACAAGCGAAAGGATTACGAACTGCACACAAGTGAATATATTTACTTTCTCCACCTGGGCATTCGCGGTCAACAGACCGAGGGACACGATACAGAAAAACTGCCTAGACCAAGTGACACACAAGCTACACATGTGCAGCTTGAAATACCATTTCTGTCTGAAAACTCCCTAACAGTAGTAAAATTATTTTATAAAAATCTGATGTGGATTCAAAATAACAGTAAATATGACAATAATAATAATAATAAATGATACTTCATGCCGACATAGAAAGTTTACAACTTAATACGCTCGGTCACAGAACCAGCGATATAATATTAACAGTGAAAAGATATAAAATTTATCGCACCACACACACACATATTATCAAGTGGTTTAATATGTTGTCCCTGTACAGTAAGAATATACATCGTTTATCACGACACAAATGAAAATTCTAAGCATAGATCCACAGCGGTTCAGCTCATTGCTCGTGCAGTACAAATTTCAATCTCATTTTTCTTTCATAAATGAAAAACACACCTATTAGACTTTCTCAGTCCAAAGAGGAATGATGGTAGTTAAAAATATCCAAAAAATGAGCAATTGTGAGGGTGTTATGAGCTGTTCAAACTTGAAATTTGAACGTTTGAACGGAGTGTTAAAATTCGGCTAACAAAGGAGGTTATAAAAGTGTCCCCCTCCGATTTCCATGAAACTTAGAAGGTGTATAGAGGGGCCCAAAGGAAGAAGTACGTGTTTTTTTGTTTCGGCTAAAAAAAGGTTTTAGGGGACAATACCTCCCCTCAAATGTCAAGATGAGGACAAATTGAAGTGGGGATCTGATCCCGTAACCACGTAAATATGGCATAAGAAGAACACGCACATATAATTGGAACGCACACAGCACAGAACTGTAGGATTGTCGGTACCAAACGCAAGTGCTATTGTGAAGGACGATGGCGGTTGAAGTTCTGTTCTAACAGTACTGGCAGATACACAAGTGGGACACTTGAGATATTAAGTGCATTTCACTGGAAACACAGCACTGTGCTGTGTGTGTTCCAAATATATGTGCGTGTTTATCCTATGCCATATTTAAGTGGATTCGGGGTCAGATCCCCACTTATCCACCTCTTTTTTAATTACTTTTATTCTACATCCTGTGTTGTTTTAAGGAATGGAACTATGTTGGTTCGAAGCATGCATTCTTCTCTGCTTATTGATGTCATTATTTCAATTCATTGTCATCACATTGTGTAATACAGACTGAATTAAAATGGTGGTGGATAATTGGCCTACTGTTTCTTTTGCTGTTGGGTGTACCAAAATCATTAAACTGGTGACTATGAGGGTCAACTCCTGCTTGATTTGACATGGAATGACCCTTATACGTGTGTTAGAAATTTAATAGTGACAACTAGGTATTAATTCTCAATGATACGAAAGGGATACCTCTGTGAAACTTTTGCAGCCCTTCGATGTAGTCACCAGCATTGTGTACAACCGTTGCCAGTGATGTGGAAGTTGTAGTATTTCTGTAGCAGTGCCTGTTCTGTTCGAATGGAGCGGTCTGTTGTCTGAAGAATCTCTGGAACAGTTCGGAAGCTCCATCTTCATCTGGTAGAGCTCCTGGCAGCCCCATCGAGCTGACAAATCAGCCACAGGTTGCGCTACATGCGCCCGAGCATTGTCCTGCAAAATGATGGGAGGATTCAGAAGAAAGTGTCCCCTCTTCTTTCGCAACGCAGGTCGCAGGTTTTGTTCCAAAAATGCACAGTAATACTGCGCATTGACGGTCTGTCCTGGCGAGAATCTAGTCGTGTAATCGTCATTTGTTCTTGCCAAAAATGGTACAAAAGTGATAACAAATAGCAAATACACTAATACCACCCTTCATAATCTACAAAATCAAATACTTAATTACCTGTTTCTAAAACTCGATGTAAGAAGTGAAATACACATCAGAATTTTCACATTAGTGAGGTTCTGACCAGTGTTGCCAAAATCTGTAAGCACAATTTCCCTTTGAAAGGGGTACAATTTCCCTTTTTCGCCCATTTTTTCCCTTCATCTAAAGAATTAAAATAATAATAAATATTATCGTTGATCCATGGTCGTATGTATGTATAAAATATTTAACAATTTAACTTTGAAATGCTACGACGCCAGGTCCCGGGTTCGAATCCCGGCCTGGGATGGCTGTTTGTGAATGTCCATTCATAAATTTCATCATACCATCGCTCATCCCCATCTTTGCAATTAGCCACCCTCTCCCAAAACCGGGACATCAGGGTGAATGGTCAATAACCTCGAGCCCCAAACGGTAGCCAGATGTGGACCAACCCAAATTCCACCCTTCCTCTCAGAACAAAGTATACGACAATTTTTTTTTAAAAAAATTCTCATTTTCAAAACTGGAATCTCTTATAATGTTTAATATAATTAATATTAAGTCTGTCTTAAAATTTCCCTGAAAATTCGCTATTTTTGATCGAATTTCCCGTTTCACTTAAAATTAGCTCCAAATTTCCCTTCAAAGAGGGAAATTTCCCTTCATGTGGCAACACTGGTTCTGACTTCACATCTTTAGACCACCAACTCCTCTCGTCGCTGCGCATGCGCCTAGTGTTGGAAGGAAGAGTCCATTTACTGAGAGGTAGCTTAGGTATCAAACTAACGTGTGGTATAAGTGAGAAGCACCGGTTCCATTTCATACCGTATATACAGCAGTGTTGCCACTATTAAATTTCCAACCCACGTACGTACATAGGCAGTAGCACCTATAGACGCATGCCTAATAGAAGTATGTAGATTCCTCTCGAGAACAATATTGTAAACAGAATGGGATGCAAAAACCCATTACGGGAACGGTAATTCTGCATCGCCCCACTTCAAAAGACCACTCTGATCTTAAAATCGAAAGTTTATGCACAGAAAACAATACGCGATTACAGGAGAGATTTCTATCATAAATCTCCAGTCGCATTGACATGGCTATTATTACTCATGCAGTTGCTAAGAATTGATCATCACCTTCAGATTGGGGAAAAGTGACTGAAGTTTTTTTTAAGCATACTGAAACAGTCTCCTGCTAACGTCATTCACGTCACGGAAGCCATTAATGCCCCTTCTCCGTCTATCTTGTGTTTTTACATCTGTTCTTCTCTGTTCGGTGGCTATTTGACACTGTTCTCTCTTCCTGCAACTTGTCCCGGTAGATGGCGCGAGTGTTGTACAAAGCAGAGAGTGGATTGTTACTTGGTAGAGGCAAATTGTCCATTCGCAACTTCCTCCCTGTTTTTGTGCTGTAGGAAATCCGTCATTATCCTGTACAGAGAGGCGAACGAACAATTAAATTGGGTACAAATTTAGTGGAATACCGGAGCGACACGCGACAAATGTTGCTTGAAAATTAATATTCAGTAACACATGCAACCTGTCGAAACGAAGCGACACGACAAGCTTTGGTTTGAGTTAGTGTTTTAAGTCCACTTTATGCACAGTAAGGCTAATCGGGACTGGACCTACAGTTTAAAGTGGGATCCGAACCACTTGTGCCTCCACCGGGTGTCGAACCCGGGACCCCTCGATTACAAGGTAATGACGCTACCACTGCGCCATGGGGGAGGCCCTGACACGACAAGCTGCACGTGCCCCTTGTCGCTTGTATGTTGCTCGGACTGGTCCGTTTTCTCAATACCGTGTATCGCCCCGGTCTGTTGTTCCCTCAATTATAGTGAATGTTTTGCTTTAGGCTGAAAGGGTCCGTGTCGCATAAGTGTGAAATCCCTGTGTCGATTCGGCTTCAAGGCCAGAGCTTTCAGACCGAGGCGACACGACCCACATCCAGTATTCACTTCGCATGCCCGACCAACAGACCGAGGCGACGAATTTGTCATTACTTCAATTTCTCCGACCTTCCTATGAGACCGGACTTTCTGGACACCTTTGCTTGCTTTCTCTTTTCCTTCTCTGTTCCTCTAGTTTTTCTTTCTCTCTTTCTTGCCCAGTTTCTCTCTCGCTCTTTCTATCTCTTTCTTCCCCAGATTCACTTTTTCTTCCTTTTTCCTCTGTCCATCTTCACTTTCTCCCATGTTTGTCTTTTATTTTATTCCGTCTCATTTCAGTCCATCCTTGTGTCTTTCTCCTTTCTTATATTTTTCGCTTTCCTTCTCTCTCTTTATCTCTAGGGTCTATGGCTGAGCCTTTGTGAAGACGCCCAAATGTCAGTCTCCCTTCCACCACGTAGTATACCCTGCATTTGGCAGACTACCGAGGCACTGGCGTCTTGACCCCCGGCCAAAATAAACTTCCGTCGGGCTCCTGAGTGCTGTCGTGGGTTTGTTTATTCTCTCATCCATTTCATCTCATCAGCTTTCATTACATCTTAGTTATCAGACAAAGTTGGTAGAAAAGTAAAGTAAATCATATACTGATTGATACACCTGCTCACTCCTTACCAGCCGTCAGGCACGTAATGTAGAAATATGATTCGGGCAGGAGGGTCCGAACCAAATATCTCAAAATAATTAGCATTATAATGTTATTTGGTAAATGTCTGTTATATCGGAGACACATTTCTATCGTATATTTTCAGTTTCAAATGGTTTGTACTTACCAATTGTGTATTGTGGAACATGGTTGAAGGTGCCATTATGCTTTTTACACGAAAATAACTTCCATTTTTCACATTACGAGTAATTCTTTTGAGTCCTTTCTTCCGTTGCGGAACATACAATATGGCGCGTACAGCTGTGGATCAGCGCGCGTTGTGCTTGTGTTTTGTCGATTTGGAGTGGGTATGCAGTATTTCAACCTTCTTAACCGAAAAATACCTACTTTCGTGTTCATTATGTCATCACAAACCATTGACGGATAGCCTCAAAAACCATTCACGATAGCCCCTCGAACCATTGACGGATAGCCCCAAAAACCATTTACGATAGCCCCAAAAAAACCATTCACGATAGCCCCACGAACCATTGACGGATAGCCCCAAAAACCATTCACGATAGCCCCTCGGGCCTCCCCCATGGCGCAGTGGTAGCGTCATTGCCTTGTAATCAAGGGGTCCCGGGTTCGATACCCGGTGGAGCACAAGTGGTTCGGATCCCACTTTAAACTGTAGGTCCAGTCCCGATTAGCCTTACTGTGCATAAAGTGGACTTAAAACACCAACTCAAACCAAACCAAACGATAGCCCCTCGAACCATTGACGGATAGCCCCAAAAACCATTCACGATAGCCCCAAAAACCATTCACGATAGCCCCAAAAACCATTCACGATAGCCCCACGAACCATTGACGGATAGCCCCAAAAAACATTCACTATAGCCCCAAAAACCATTCACAATAGCCCCAAAAAACATTCACAATAGCCCCAAAAACCATTCACGATAGCTCCACGGACCATTTCCGGCAAGGTTAGGTTAGGTTGGGTTAGGTTAGGTAAGCATAGTTAAAAAATGAAAAAAATTCTCGTAAAAAAAGGCACGTTTGGAAACACTGGCTAGACCGCGTGACTTTCGACGCTCGCGCCATCTGCAGGTACATAATGGAAAGAACGGCATAATGTTGTCGCTTTGCACAAAATGCAAGTTTATTATATCAAAAGTGCTTATTTCTTGTTGTGCAGCATTCTACGGTGAGAAAATACCTCTACGAGCTTTCAAAATGCTACAGAAACTCATTTCCGTAAGTAGTTTCTTCTGTAAATATGAAGAAATGTGTCTCCGATATAACAGACATTTACCATATGTTTTTATTACATGGATAGGTAAAGGACGATATAAGAATAGTGACATAACAGCACTATTCATTATCAAGTTAACGTGCAGTTAAGGTCGGAAACATTTGTGCAAAAATAACTGCCCTGGCAAAAAAATTAATGTCAAATAGACAAACAATTGAATATTTATTGAATAAAAAAAATTGTTGATCCAGTTGACGAAAAGTGAAGTTCCTGATGATATTTTATGAATGTAAGCAGTAAGTAGTAATATATCTTGCATAAATCTTCTACTGTTATTCAAGGTAGTATGAATACAATATAATTTTTGCTTCCAAAAATTTTGGTGGAACTAAATAACATTCAATTAATTGATTGAGTTGGTGTTTAAGTTCACTTTATCCACAGATACGGCAATCGGGACTGGACCTACAGTTTAAAGTGGGATCCAAACCACTATGTGCCTTCACTGGGTATCGAACCCTGGACCCCTTGTTTACATAACCTTCTATTAAAGAAGAAGTATAACTTCATTATTTAAAGATACTTTATTATTTCATTATTTATTTTTTGTAAGTAGTCACCCCTAAATACGTCCTTGCAAGCCGCTCAATGTTATTCCTGTATTGCATGTCTTATGGTGGACTTATGTTTTCAACATTTGTTTTGTGCTCTTCACTTCTTGGAACTTCCATCCATTTTCACAGACATAACTAACATGTTCATAATAAGAACCTGAATACCGAATACTAATAGAAGAAATTGTGCAGAAAGGACTTTCCAAAACTAAGTTAACACAAATGTATGTCTTAATAATAGTATTTTTACAGTATCCTACTGCAATATGATATCCACGGGCACCTGATATTAACCCCTTTCCTTTTGGGATAAGGAAAAGTGATGATTTCTTTTTTATGTTATTGTGGTCCTCTGTCGTGTTTTCAATTTTCTATCCTTTTTCTCAATCTTTGTACTGTTTTCTTGCTTGCTCCCTCTAGTCTCGATGATTTCTATTTATATTTGCATTTTGGTCGTTGATCGCGACGATGAGGATGAGCGATGAAATTGATGAAAGGGCACTTACAATGAACATCTTTGCCCAGGCTGGATTTCAAATCCTTAGAGGTCGAAAGTCGACTACTTATTGGCCACCGAGCCATCATTTCTACCCCATCTCTCTCTCTCTCTTTTTCTCTGGGTGTGTGCTAGTTCTCTCTTGTTTATCTATCTTCCTTTCTTTCTAGTTCTTTTCTTAATTTCCCCCTTCTTTCTGTTATCGTCCTTTCTCTTTAGTTGTTATTCGTTTCCATATTTTGCTTAGCCTCTCCATCCCCTTTCTCTGGATATGTTTTGTTTATCTTGCGATCTCCTTTCTTCATCTCGTACATCTCTTTCTCTCCATTCCATTTGTCCTTTCATTTCACTTAGCCTTTTTCTATCTCTCTTCTTACCTTTTCTCTACCTGCTTCGCTTTGCACTCACTACTTGAAACAGCAACAGGATGTAAACTAGTCCAGGAACAACTATTTTTTTTCTGTTATCACTATTATCGTTATTATTATATTATTTATTACTTACTAATTCATATTGTACTTATAACGTAGCTATTAGTATTAAATGTAACTTACTCTGCGTTTTTATAATTGTTATATTTTATTACCATCTTCTGTATTTTACTCTGTTGATATGATCCATATTTTTATGTCACTAATATATTTATTTTGAGCAAAGAAAGCGTAATTTCCGTGTTATTATATGTAATATTGCACCTTGTTTGTAATGTATATCTCTTGTTTAATGTTTATTGTATTTTATGCTCTATTATGAGTAGTTTAATGTATCTTCATGTTTGCGAGAGTGCACTATACGAAATTGTATTTCTAAAGATGTATAGATGTCAGTTTTGTTGATAGTATCCTTTTGTAGATAGTGAGTGATTCATCTGTACTTGAATCTGTGTTCTCGAAATGGTATAAAAGCGAGGATATCGCGTAAGAAATAACACACTTTCGCCACGGATCGTCGAAGATTTTAAATTTAAAAAGAACTCCTCGGTGTTGTGTATATATCTTGGTATGGTAGTTCGGGCCGCAAGCTAGGCCTATGTGATCATAGGTATGCCGATAGCCACGCATTGAGGTTAAGCGTTTTAGTTGAGACAATTCATCGACAAAGCGAAATCCTCACCTTCGTCTCAAGTATATTTCCATCATAATTGCCAGAAATAAAGATAAAACCTTTCAGTTTATATATACTGAAGTAATGTGGTTTTATTTCTCTGTGCTGTGAATATTGTCTTTGCCTAACACAATCCCTGTACCTGAGAGGAGCCTGTGTACTTCACCGATGAGAATTATTAAGTTATTATTAATAATATAATAATACTTTTAATAGTATAATAATAAAGCAGGGTAGAACGTATCACTGTATTATTATTAGGGTTGTTAGAGTTTCAGGAACGCATAAATTCTAATGGGTTCTATTGGATTCCGTTGCAGGACCGGAACCTTTTTTCTGGACCGAATTTAAATTCGGTCCAAGTTGCGTATTGTTTCATGGAAAAAGGTTCCTGGACCGTATTTAGATTGATCCGGAAAAATTTTCGTGGACCGAATTGAAATACTTTACACATAAAAAGGTTCTTTACGGTCCAGAACCCATTTACGCTTGCTGATTATCTCCCCTGGACCGGAATTGGATTTATTTATAATTCCTGGACCTTTAACAACACTGATAATCATTCCTCATGTATGTTATCCTCCTCACTTTATTACTGACAAAGATTGGTTGTAAGTGCGGCCTTAGAAGCCGAAAAACTCCTACTTCAATGAAGAATGCTATTATTAAGTCCTCAGTGCATTATTCTCTTCCAACGCCTCTCTTCTCACACACACAAATAAATGCTCCTTGTCCCTGAAACTTTTGCAAAACAGACATTACATAAGCACACAGTTTTGGCCATGGGCGAAAGTATCGATTGCAGGATGTTGTCATGTAACAGGACAAAAGAAGATCGAACTTTGCTCCCCGCGGACATCTATTCTGTAACAAGGACAAACGTTGCGATGAGAGAAAGTGGATGCCAAACCGGTGAAAGCAGAGAGGCACGTCCGGTGACCTTTCTTCCCAGAAGGTCACCTCATACGGTGGTTCTTACCTGTTGATGCACATGCAATCATCTGCATACAGCTTGTGTGTAAAAGTTACCTTTCGGTGAACGACGTGTGGGTTATACAAAGTTGACGAAGTGCCACATGTGAGTGTGAGTATGCAATATTCATATGGAGGGTCAGCGTCAATCAAACCAGCTTTTGCAGGACTTTCTATTTCTTGCAGAAGTTGCCTAGGCTGGACTTCTATCACTGGAATTTTCTGCGATCATAACAAGTCGCCGCTGGGCTTAGCAACCCAAAAAAGGGTGTGGAAATTCTGGAAGATTTCTGTCTTCCTTCCTTAATATGTAGGTCATTTTATGTCTCTTGGCAGCTTCTTAGGATAAATCGTGGCGATGAGGTTCGGTCATGAAGTAATTAAATGGATGGTGGGACTAACACAACGGATGTTTTGCCCAGGACTCGAACCTGGGACCTATGCTTTCTTGCGCGTTACTCTGATCTCTCTCACATCCATGTCTCATCTACAGTTACAAACATCCGTCTCTTTCTCGTTTTTGTCTCGATTAGCAATTGTCTGTCTCGATTTATCTCGGTCTCGAAAATTAGAAAAATAACTAAAATAAATATTGGCAGAGCAAACACAGATCCCATTCGTATGTCTGGAAAAAAATCACAAAGCAATTTGGAGAAATTTTCATATAATTTTCATTCTCAATTAGATTTGGCCAAAATATTCATATAATTTACATTCTTAATATGATTTGGACTAAATGTTCATGTAATTCACATTCACAGTTTGATTAGGGCTAAATATTCATGTAATTTACATTCTCAATTAGATTTGGGCTAAATATTCATATAATTTACATTCTCAATTTGATTTCAGCTAAATGTTCATATAATTTACATTCTCAATTTGATTAGGGCTAAATTTTCATGTAATTTACATTTTCAATTTGATTAGGGCTAAATTTTTGTCATTTACATTCTTAATCAGATTTGGGCTAAATATTCATATAATTTACATTCTCAACTTTTATTCGGGATACATTTTCATATTATTTTCATTCTCAATTTTGATTAGGCCTCCCCAATGGCGCAGTGGTAGCGTCGTCGCCTTGTAATCAAGGGGTCCCGGGTTCGATACCCGGTGGAGGCACATAGTGTTTCGGATCCCACTTTAAACTGTAGGTTCAGTCCCGATTAGCCTTACTGTGCACACAGTGGCCTTAAAACACCATCTCAATCAATCAATCAAAAAATAATTTGATTACGGTTAATTTTTCATATAATTTCCGTTCCCAATTTTGATATGGGCTAATATGTTGGAAGCCGGACTGTGCTTGAAGGTGATGCATTGTGGAAGGTGACAACGAATTGACTTGCGATGCCTTTGGGCAAGGGGTTAGTACTATAGCTCTTTTGTTCTCACTGTTGTTCCTGTTGTCTCCATTACATACGAGTATTTTCCTTGTTTTTTGTGCAAATTTAGCCAAAATCAAAGTTAAGAATGTAAATTATTTGAAAAATTTGCCAAATAAAAATGAGAATGTAAATAATATGAGAATTTAGACAATATCCGGCTTCCAACATATTCTTAACGTTCATTGCCTTTTCATATATTTTCCACAACAAATTGATGAAAATAACAAGGAACATATTTAAAAAGTTTAAAGGAAGGTCAACCAAGCCGAATATTATAGTATATTATAGTATATTATATATAGAATATTGATAACTACAACATTTGTTACTATTTTACAATAATGTACAGCAATTCGTACGTTTGATTTCTGAAGTATAAAATATTAGTTAGAGGTGTCATCTAGTGTCGAAATAGGCTTTTAAATATTCTCTCTATTTCAGATATTCCATGAAATAAACTATAATGTAACCAGAAGAATCCGGGCAGAAACAGAATTACCTTGTCCAGTATCTATAACAATTATCTCTACTAAATCTTCATTCTCTCTCTCTCTCTCTGTGTTCTATAATTTCTCTTCCCTCACATTTCTTCATCTTTATTTCTGATTTACTCTGACCTTTCTTCCTCTCTCCTTGACCTATATTTCTGTCTTCCCTTGACTTCATTTTCCTCTTTCATCTTTATTTCTGTCTTCCATTGAGTTCATCTGCCTCTCTCTTTCATCTTTATTTCTGCTTTCCTGTGACTTTATCTTCCTCTCTCGTTCTTCTTTACTTCTGTTTTCCCTTGATATCATCTTCCTCTCTCGTTCTTCTTTACTTCTGTTTTCCCTTGATTTCATCTTCCTCTCTCTTTCATCTTTATTTATATTTTCCCTTGACTTCATCTTCCTCTCTCTTGCATCATTATTTCTGTTTTCCTGTGACTTTTCTTCCTCTCTCCTTGCTCTATATTTCTGTTTTCCTTTTACTTCATCTTCCTCTCTCTTTCGTCTTTATTTCTGTTTTCCCTTGACTTCATCTTCTTCTCTCGTTCTTCTTTACTTCTGTTTTCCCTTGACATCATCTTCCTCTCTCTTTCATCTTCATTTCTGTCTTCCCTTCACTTCATCTTCCTCTCTCGTTCTTCTTTACTTCTGTTTTCCCTTGACATCATCTTCCTCTCTCTTTCATCTTCATTTCTGTCTTCCCTTGACTTCATCTTCCTCTCTCGTTCTTTTTTACTTCTGTTTTCCCTTGACATCATCTTCCTCTCTCTTTCATCTTCATTTCTGTCTTCCCTTGACATCATCTTCCTCTCTCGTTCTTCTTTACTTCTGTTTTCCCTTGACATCATCTTCCTCTCTCTTTCATCTTCATTTCTGTCTTCCCTTGACTTCATCTTCCTCTCTCGTTCTTCTTTACTTCTGTTTTTCCTTGACTTCATCTTCCTCTCTCTTTCAACTTTATTTCTTTTTGTCCTTTGTGGAGGGGACTTACAGACTAATGGGCAGTCGGCCCCTTACCCCCTCTGGCGCCATCATTGGCAGGGACTCGAACGAGGAATCTTCGGTGCCGGGCAGTGAGTCCACCACTCAACTAACTAGGCCACTGGCATAATAGTATTTTGAAAACACCTGTTCAAAAAATAAAGTAGTAGAGATAAGATTTAAAATGGAAAGGAAGATGTTTGAATACAACCACAAACAATTGGAGGAAATTACATCAATGTTCGCACGATCATTCCCGCCTCTTTAATAATGAAGAGAAGAAAGTAGTGGCACTGCAAAGTGACAGGGAAGGTGAGAAGTTTTTACTTCTGTACGTTGATGGACGATGTGACAAGTTTCTAGCCTGTGAGTAAGAAGTAAGGGAGTGGGAAGACGAAAACAAGCGAGAAGAAAATTAGATATGATGGGGAAAGAGAAAGGAAGATGAAGAATAGTGTGGAGAGAACAGAAGTAAAGAGTAAAGAGAGAGGAAAGAAAATACAGAAATAAAGAGGAAAGAGAAAGGTCAATGAAAAAGTAAGGGAGAGAAGAAGTAAGAAGAAAAGAGAGAGAATGGTGAAGAAATGTCAGGTGAAAACAGACGTAGAGAGGTAGAGAGCAAATGAAAGAAAGATAATGAAAGGTCAAGGAAAAACAAAAATAAATAGCAAATAGAGAGGAAGATGATCAAAATTTTAAAAAGAAATAAAGAGTAAAGAGAGGGGAAAGAAAGAAAAGTCAAGGGAAGACAGGAAAAAAGAGGAGAGAGAGAGAGAGGAAGATAGTGTAAACCAAAAATAATGAGAGAGGAAGATGAAGAAAAGTCAAGGGAAAACAAGTAGAGAGGAAAGAGAGCAAGAGAAATAAAATAAGGGGAAACAGAAGTAAAAAGGAAAGACAGAGAAAGATAATGAAAAGTCAAGGGAAAACAGAAACACATGGCAAATAGAGAGGAAGATGAAAAATTTTGGAAGAGAAAAAAAGAGTGAAGAGAGAGGAAAGGAAGAAAAGTCAAAGGAAGACAGAAATAAAGAGGAAATAAAGAGGAAGATATAGAAACGTCAGTAGAAACCAAAAGAAAATATAGGAAGGTGAAGGAAAATAAGGTGAAACAGAAGTGAAAAGAAAGAGAGGAAAATAATGAAAAATCAAGGGCAAAACAGAAACAAATAGGAAATAGAGAGGAAGATGAAGAAAATGGAAGCACATAGGTAAATAAAGAGTAAAGAGAGTGGAAGAAGAAAAATCAGGGGAAAACAGATATAAATAAGAATGAAGAGATAGAGAAAGTAAGGGAGAGACAGATAGCAGGTAAGAAAAGAGAGATATATATGTCAAGAAGTAGGTATAAAGGGAGACAAAGGAGAGAAAGAGAGAAAAATAGGATAGGGAGAATTATTGTCAGGTTTTCAATATTTTGACTATTTTATGAGAATTACATTACATGTCTCTTATTTCACAATCTCATTTTTTTCTAACATAGGAACAACGAGGGGACATGCGGGTCAGCCTCTCTTTCCGATGGACTAAATTTTCTTGAAAAAATGTAGGTTCATATGATTTTCAACTCATAACAACATAGAAATTTGTAGAACTGAACACCTTCAAAACTTTCTGGGTGCATTTACGTATTACCTTTTTTTTCTTTTTTTTAGATGAAATCATATCATTTTATCGCTGATACTAGAAAACCTATTCCTTTTCTTTCAGAAAGAATTTTGGCACTTGCGTAATAGTGATATTTTTAATACTTTTATACACTAATACTTGTTTTTATTTCTTTCGCGTATTTTATAAATATTTATTGTGCATGTGGCAACCCTGAAATTGAGCCTAACTCTACACGCAACCCACCAACGCCTTGTGTAAATTGGGTTGCCTAGTTTAAAATGTCGTTGTCCTAAAACTTTTGAGAGACACTGTACTGGCAACGCTTTTCCTATATCTATTTTAGGCATTCTATGTTAGTTTTCTTGCTTTATTTATCTTGAATAATATGAAATGGACGATAGGACAAGTACAGTAGTAATTGGCGCCTTGATCAGGATTCGAACCTAGAATTTACTAGCATATACCACTAATCACTAGCCCAAAGAAACCAGCTATTTCTGAATTTATCCACATACATATAGAATATTAAATTTTCAAACCTATTTATCATCAGACGAAGCTTCTTAACTGAAGGTCTCTCTTAGGTAATTTTCAGATAAGAGACACGGAAGTTTCAAACCGAAGTGAAAAGCGACACAGGCCTCATTCAATACATAAGAAAGCATTCACCGCGCATGCGCGAATAACAGACCTAGGCGACATGATACACGATATTGAGAAAACTGCCCAGTCTGAGCCACAGTGCAGGTTGTCGTGTCGCTTCGATTCGAAAGTTTGCACAGTTGGTTTCCACACGGCAGTCTGAAAGCTCCCTTACAGTTTTCATATAAGGATGAAAGGAGTCGACCGATTTTTGAAACACACTCTATTTAGAATTGCGAAATATGTGCTGAATATATGAAATTGTTATCATTGTGGCGATACACACCTAGAGGTTTCCAAACCCAAAAAGTTTATATACCTCTTTTTAAGTTCACTTTGTGCACAAAAAGGGTAATTGGGACTTGGCTTAAAGATTAATCCATACCATTATGTACCGCCATCAGGTATCGAACCTGGGATTCCTTGATTACAAGGTGACAACGTTACCATTACGCCATCGGGGAAGCATATGCCCTAACTCATAAAAATTTGCTTTGATGCAAAGTATTCCCTGTGTCATTCGTACGGAAATGTATGCGTGCAAAAACTTAACCTGCATATTGTTTTCTTGTGTCGTATGGGAAACACAAACAAATAAGAAGTGCCAACTTCTTCCTCTTTGCAAAGGCAGAACACGACTAAACGGAAGTGAATAAAACAAGTGTGCACTACAGTCACTAACCGTGGGAGACACAGTGTTGACATGATTTCTGGATGCAAAATGCAAGGAGTCGGAAATATAAGTGGCTCTCTCCGAATGAGTGAATAATAAATGAGAATAAAATTACACAGTGTCGCTTTCGCAGCGAGAGAATTATTGCAACATGAATTAAGATTGTCACGCAACAGGGTGAAAGAAAATGATCCAGGAGGAAGAATTGCTTCGAGGCTCATGTTTCCGCATTAGACTGCAATGAAGAGAGATCTCGTAAAGAAAGCACATTTCATTTTTTTGGTCCCAGGCGTTGAGAAGCAGGTGAATTTCAGAGATCCGGGCAGTCAAATGCCTCTGGCTACAGACGACATTGTTTCGTAACAGTAGAAACTATATTCTTTTTCGGCTGCGAGGAAGAGCTAAGCTGGGCGGATGCTGGAGCAGATCCGCTGCGAAATGGCATTGAGTAAATAAATGCAATAATGTGCAAGTTCGCCCACCGAAGCAGAAGCGCAAAATGAACTTGATTACATTATATTCCCCCCCATGGGTGTCGCCAGTAATTTTTGCAGAGGCCGGGCCCAAGATAAACTTTAATAGAAGAAATAAGAACAACAATAATATAAATAGATAAAAAATTGTTCCTACAATAAAAATATTATATAGGCCTACTAATAAAAATAAATTTTATTCCCTATTATAATTATATAAACGGGTAGACTGTACTACTCAACACAATAAATGAGTGAACATCCAGCACAAATGTAATTTCACTATTTTTCTTTCTTTAACATTTCATACAGTTGGTACTGAAATTCACAGTGATTGTATTTTGTTATTAACGTTTCCAGACGTCATTCCCGAAAAGGCTGTAAAGGTTAGACGTACATTTTACTCATAAGGTCTATGTTGTGACCTCTAAACTATAATTTTTGACATTTTGGAAACTGTGGAACCATTTTTTTCTTGGATTAAACTATAGAATATGAAAATACAATCTGGTTCCTGTATCTAATCCCGTTTTTACTTTGGTTATTCTGTTCAAATACTAACTAAATTAACTTTATTTCATGCTTTAACAATTAGAATAACAAACCTTCTCCTTTTTTGTAACTTGAAATGAACGATGCTAATTTCGGGGAGAGGAGGGTCGACGGACCCATTGGACCCCTCCCGACGCCCATGATTACCCCAAAACGCTTCGGTAGAGTCTGTTTAGTAGTGTAAAGATGATACACTTTGTCGAGAGGATCTCTCGACCTAGCGAACGAAAACAAGTCTCTGCGCATGTAGTGGCTCGTGAGGGCTCGACCAATGAACACGTGAGAGGGAAAGTGAGGGGAAACAGCTACCAGACGTTTGCAGCAGGGCGTACTTCTTTGCTCCACCTTCTCCCATTCTCTACCTAGGGGCACCCCGCTGGCGTAGTGGTAACGCTTGTAATCAAGAGGTCAAGGGTTCGAGGCACACAGAGGTTCGGATCCCACTAAAACTGTAGGACCAGTCCCAATTAGCCTATCTGTGCAAAAAGTGGACTTAAAACGAAACTCAAATCTTCTGCTCCATAGATTCCCGAAAGAGAGAGTTGATTCCTTCCAAAGTAACAAGAAATGTGAGAACCTTTAAATGTGCTTTACTTTGGTTGGCGATGTAAGACGTTTCTGTGAGTATTAAAAATACAATCTGTGAGTATGAAGAGAGAGACAATCTGTGAGTATGAAGAGAGAGACAATCTGTAAGTATGAAGAGAGAGACAATCTGTGAGTATGAAGAGACAGACAATCTGTGAGTATGAAGTAAGAAAAAACTGTGAGTATGAAGAGAAACAATCTGTGAGTATGAAGAGAGACAATCTGTGAGTATGAAGAGAGACAATCTGTCAGTATGGAGAGATACAATCTGTGAGTATGAAGTAAGAAAAAACTGTGAGTATGAAGAGAGACAATCTGTGAGTATGAAGAGAGACAATCTGTGAGTATGAAGAGAGACAATCTGTGAGTATGGAGAGAAACAATCTGTGAGTATGAAGAGAGACAATCTGTGAGTATGAAGAGAGACAATCTGTGAGTATGAAGAGAGACAAACTGTGAGTATGAAGAGAGACAATCTGTGAGTATGAAGAGAGACAATCTGTGAGTATGAAGAGAGAAAAACTGTGTGTATGAAGAGAGACAATGTGTGAGTATGAAGAGAGACAATCTGTGAGTATGCAAAGAGACAATCTGTGAGTATGAAGAGAGAGACAATCTGTGAGTATGAAGAGAGACAATCTGTGAGTATGCAAGGAGACAATCTGTGAGTATGAAGAGAGACAATGTGTCAGTATGGAGAGAGACAATCTGTGAGTATGAAGAGAGAAAACTGTGTGTATGAAGAGAGACAATGTGTGAGTATGAAGAGAGACAATCTGTGAGTATGCAAAGAGACAATCTGTGAGTATGAAGAGATAGACAATCTGTGAGTATGAAGAGAGAGACAATCAGTGAGTATGAAGAGAGAGACAATCTGTGAGTATCAAGAGAGACAATCTGTGAGTATCAAGAGAGACAATCTGTCAGTATGGAGAGAGAAAATCTGTGAGCATGAAGAGAGACAATCTGTGAGTATGAAGTAAGAAAAACTGTGAGTATAAAGAGAGACAATCTGTGAGTATGAAGAGAGACAATCTGTGAGTATGCAAAGAGACAATCTGTGAGTATGAAGAGAGACAATCTGTGAGTATGAAGAGAGACAATCTGTGAGTATGGAGAGAAACAATCTGTGAGTATGAAGATTGACAATAAGTGAGTATGAAGGGAGACAATATGTGAGTATGGTGAGAGACAATCTGTGAGTATGAAGAGAGACAATCTGTGAGTATGAAGAGAGAAGAACTGTGAGTATGAAGAGAGACAATCTCTGAGTATGAAGAGAGACAATCTGTGAGTATGAAGAGAGATAATCTGTAAGTATGAAGAGAGACAATGTGTGAGTATGAAGAGAGACAAACTGTGAGTATGAAGAGAGACGATAAGTGCGTATGAAGAAAGACAATCTGTGAGTATGAAGAAACAAAAACTGTGAGTATGAATAGAGACAATCTGTGAGTATGAAGAAACAAAAACTGTGAGTATGAAGAGAAACAACTTTTGAGTATGAGGAGAGACAAACTGTGAGTATGAAGAGAGACAAACTGTGAGTATGGAGAGAGACAATCTGTGAGTATGAAGAGAGAAAAACTGTGTGTATGAAGAGAGACAATGTGTGAGTATGAAGAGAGACAATCTGTGAGTATGCAAAGAGACAATCTGTGAGTATGAAGAGAGAGACAATCTGTGAGTATGAAGAGAGACAATCTGTGAGTATGAAGAGAGACAATCTGTCAGTATGTAGAGAGACAATCTGTGAGTATGAAGAGAGACAATGTGTGAGTATGAAGAGATACAAACTGTGAGTATGCAAAGAGACAATCTGTGAGTATGAAGAGAGAGACAATCTGTGAGTATGAAGAGAGACAATCTGTCAGTATGGAGAGAGACAATCTGTGAGTATGAAGAGAGACAATCTGTGAGTATGAAGTAAGAAAAAACTGCGAGTATGAAGAGAGACAATCTGTGAGTATGAAGAGAGACAATCTGTGAGTATGAAGAGAGACAATCTGTGAGTATGCAAAGAGACAATCTGTGAGTATGAAGAGATAGACAATCTGTGAGTATGAAGAGAGAGACAATCAGTGAGTATGAAGAGAGAGACAATCTGTGAGTATCAAGAGAGACAATCTGTGAGTATCAAGAGAGACAATCTGTCAGTATGGAGAGAGAAAATCTGTGAGCATGAAGAGAGACAATCTGTGAGTATGAAGTAAGAAAAACTGTGAGTATAAAGAGAGACAATCTGTGAGTATGAAGAGAGACAATCTGTGAGTATGCAAAGAGACAATCTGTGAGTATGAAGAGAGACAATCTGTGAGTTTGAAGAGAGACAATCTGTGAGTATGGAGAGAAACAATCTGTGAGTATGAAGAGAGACAATCTGTGAGTATGAAGAGAGACAATCTGTGAGTATGGAGAGAAATAATCTGTGAGTATGAAGAGAGACAATAAGTTGATATTAAGAGAGACAATCTGTGAGTATGAGGAGAGAAGAACTGTGAGTATGAAGAGAGACAATCTCTGAGTATGAAGAGAGACAATCTGTGAGTATGAAGAGAGATAATCTGTAAGTATGAAGAGAGACAATGTGTGAGTATGAAGAGAGACAAACTGTGAGTATGAAGAGAGACGATAAGTGAGTATGAAGAAAGACAATCTGTGAGTATGAAGAAACAAAAACTGTGAGTATGAATAGAGACAATCTGTGAGTATGAAGAAACAAAAACTGTGAGTATGAAGAGAGACAATCTGTGAGTATGAGGAGAGACAAACTGTGAGTATGAAGAGAGACAAACTGTGAGTATGGAGAGAAACAATCTGTGAGTATGAAGAGAGACAATCTGTGAATATCCAAAGAGACAAACTGTTAGTATGAAGAGAGAGACAATCTGTGAGTATGAAGAGAGAAAAACTGTGTGTATGAAGAGAGACAATCTGTGAGTATGAAGAGAGACAATCTGTGAGTATGTAGATAGACAATCCGTGAGTATGAAGAGAGACAATCTGTGAGTATGAAGAGAGACAATCTGTGAATATGAACATAGAAAAACTTTGAGTATGAAGAGAGACAATCTGTGAGTATGGAGGGAGACAATCTGTGAGTATGAAGAGTGTCAGACAAGAGATCAAGTCAAAACTTTGTTTCAAGTCCACTTTAAGCTAAGGTAAGGCAATCGAGATTGGACCTACAGTTCTAAATGGATTGAACAAAAGATGGTTCCGTAATTTAGCGCATTCCAGAGATAACAGTGTTTCAGAGAATAAATCTCCGTATGGCAGACACATATTTTAGAACTGTCCTGCGTGCGTCCCTATTGTTGGAGGCAAATGACAATATCGCTCGATTGGTTATGTTTCAGAACATGTATTAAAACATTGTTACATATATTTTCCTTCTAGTGAATCAACTTAAATCAATTCAAAAATCAAATCTAAAGGTTGTCTGTGTTTTTTGTCGAAGTCGTGATATTTTACCTTGAACCCTAAATTTCTTCTTGTGAAACACAATATCAAGGCATCACTGTTTAAAATTTTTACACATGCCCAATATAAAATTATTTTTACAATGTTTTCTATACTTGTTTTAGTGGCACTTAGATGAATTGAATTGGATTAAAATGTTGTGATAAGTCCACTTTATGCACATATAGGCTAATCGGGACTGGATCTACAGTTTGAAGTGGGGTCCGAACCACTGTGCAATGTGCCTCCACCGGGTATCGAACCAGGACACCTAGACAACAAGGTGATGACGTTACCACTACGCCATCGGGGAAGCCACTTAAATGAAAGGAACAGGCAATCTCAATTTGTGAGTAGGTGCCTTTTCCCGAAAACCCTAGATATTTCATGTTATTTCTTTAAGTTAATTAAAAAGATGACGCCAACTTTGTTATTAACTGTGGAAATGAAATTAGTTTAAAAATTAAAATATATCTCTTCCCCAAACCCTCGATACTCAGCTGTGGATCCGCCCCTGCAGACAAGGTCTGTTTGTGAATGAGACCAATTCAAAATCCCATTCACGTCATCGTTTGTCAACCAATATCCGATCACTAACAGTAATTGACTCACCTTTTACATATCCTCCTTGGATATAGAGCGCAAATAATAGTATGTTGAGATTTTTGCCCCGTAACGCAGGAAATACATGATGTAGAAGAAGAGCGGATGGCCTGGCCTTCAAGTGGAAACGCTCCGAGAGAATTTGGGGAAGTCGGAAGTGAATGGTGAAAGGGCCGATGGAAGACACAAGTGGAGCAGAACATACGTTATCATTTACTTCTAAGTTAGTCACTCAACGTCTCATGTTACATAAATCGAGAAAGAATAGATCATTTTCCCTGTCCGTGGACTTTGAAGATGTATATCGACAAAGCAGTTAGCTCCTTTGTATAAGTCAACGAGCACAAAAATAACTTCACCTCCTGTGGGAACAATGTGCATCACCGAACAAAGCGACGAGGTTTTAACGGGGATCGAGTGAGCACCTACCGTCACACCGGAGCCGTAAAGTCGGCATTTGTCGCGCGAGAAGTAACCTCAAAAATCGTTTCCAAAATATACATACAACTGTCACTCATCACTTTTGGTAAAATAACACCAAAAGATCTAGGTCCCACCAATTAGCCATCTCTATCAGGTTATTGACTAACCTTTACTTCGAAACCATCAATTCAGAATTTGATTAAACTATTATACATATCAAGATAAGAATAATTAATCACCAACTATAAACTTCTCATTTACCTTACATGTACACAGCTAATTAACGTGCTTATTCCGAGACTTTAAACTATTATTTACTAATTTTAGCCGTGTAATTTTTAACAGTTAAATCTGTGTGTACAGATATTATTTCTTTCGCATCATCAAGATGAGAAACCGAATATTTCTAACCTAATAATGGTATCTTCTTTTTAAAAACATTACTAGCAAAGTGAGCAAAGGCAGTTTCCAATACAATCATAAAAATGAAACGATTCTTACACGTGATTAAGATAAGAGTATATTTATTACATTTTCCTTAAGCGCAATTGGATGCTGTAAATGTGATCCAAGCTTCACGGCTTTCTATAACACGGCAAGAGGTGAAAGATCTCTTGATGACGATTGGAGAATGCTTTCATGTGCTGTCTTCGCCGGCTGCTGGTTTTGATGGTCACAGTTGCCGAGTAAACGTAGTTATTAGAACCTTTTTTTCATTAAGTAAACTTAGATCTGCAGTTTTTACTTGCTTTCCTTAAGTATTGTCCTTTCACTTTTGACTTGCTTCACTAATTTTCGTCTTTTCCTTTCCATTTATGATTTTCTTTCTGTGCTGTTCTGATCGTTATGTTTTTTCAATTTCCTCTCCTATTTTCTCGGATCTCCTATTTTCATTATCCAATATATTCTCCTTCAATTCCATTTTAATCTTTTTGTTCTCATTTTCCTCTATAAACTTCCTTTTCTATCATTTTGGTTAATCGCGACGATGATCATGAATTATGATGGATGATGGAACGAACACAATGATACATCCCCATCTTAACCAGGGCTAGAACTTGGTACCTATAGTTTCGTGGTGCTGTACGATAACCACTCTTCCATGGAGGCTGGCGGTAGTTGCATATTCTCTTCACTTATATACCGTACATAATATGCATGTTTGGTTAAACGGGCATTCAGTCATGTTTCCTGGGGATGGAACTGGACAAACCAAACCAATCAGTGAAGTTGTCGGACGAAAAATACCGACTTGAATTTGATTGATTGAGTTGGTGTTTTAAATCCACTTTATGTACAGTAAGGCTGATCGGGACTGAACCTACAGTTTAAAGTGGGATCCGAACCACTATGTGCCTCCACTGACTTGGAATAATTGGTTTGCACATCTCGGCAAAGTTGTTTATGGGCCTCCCCGATGGCGTAGTGGTAACGTCGTCGCCTTGTAATCAAGAGGTGCAGGGTTCGATATCCGGTGGAGGCACATAGTGGTTCGGATCCGACTTTGCACTGTAGGTCCAGTCCCGATTAACTTAAAACACAAATTTAATCAATCAATCAAACAAAGTTGCTTGTGTAATCAGCAACTTTCAACATGGCAAACGCACCTCTAAGGTCAACGATCTAACTGTCAGATTAAATCTAAGCACAAACTGACGGTCAAGTGGTTAGAAAGTTACCCAATGAATTACATTTGGGCTTCGATACGCGCTTGGGCTCCTGTTTTTTATAGGAGTGGTAATCCCCCAACAAAACAAATAACATTGACAAACGGCATGGCATTCCTATGAATAAAACTAGTGCGCATCATGGTCTACTGACCAATGACGTGTGAAATTTATCACCGACGAGGCCATTTTCTTCAACTGGTTCTCCTCTCCACGTTCAATTCGTAAATTAATCGTTTCTTTTTCAATCCTGAAGACCAGTTGTACAAGTGCGCGAATCTTTGACTTGTTCATTGACTCCGAAGCAATGCAAGAAGTCCAAAGTAAGCAAAAAATGGTTCTGCCTCAAAGTGGCGCCACCTTTTGAGAAACAATGGATGTGCGGAACTCGGTGATTTAAGCTGAGGGATAATTTGCCTTTATTTGTTCCTTGGCCACAAAGTGTAGGCTTTTACGTATTAGGCCATTTCTGAAAGGAATACATGGATTTTTTAGTGTCTGTCTTGGCCTATTTTTGTTGCAAGTGCCTCATTCAGGGCTTATTTGTAAACTTTTGGGGGCCGTTTACCACCGTACCCCATCAAAAATTACGTTGAAATTTGTATTAATCGACAGATTTTGATGTTTTACGTAATATAAAATTAGTTCCAGCGCGCGGAAAACACAAATAAGAGATATTCGATCACAAAGTATGACCCACGTAAGCAAAAATCTGCCTTTTCGGCGTGCTTTCGTTGCTTTTTATTATTAGAACCCTTTGTATGCACACCCAAATAGCGAAAGAACACGTCGATAATAACTATTGATACCAAACCTAGCAATCCTAACCTAACTACGTAAAATGATATAGTTGCTGTTGTGGAATGTCGTTTTGGGTGCTAGATTCACTTGCCCGAAAGCCTTCCGGCTGTTCTTCTTCACGGTAAAGTATCACACTAAGGTAACAGACGTACTTTACTTCACAATAACACATTTCCGCGAGCTAAAATCAACTGAAAACGTTCATAAACAACAACATCTTCATATACCATGCAAAATATTCACTTTCTATAGGGGGTACAGAGGGTCAAGGGTAGACACTTTCAATGCTTTATAAATCCAAAACTATTTATGTTATCAGGAAACAGTTTTCACTGTTTTATAAAGTAATTGTCTAAGTTTTGTATCGGGAACTCATAGATGTTCAATATGTGCTCCTTGTGTCACACTGCCATCTTCTTCTTCATTACGTTCCTGCATTTCAATGCAGAAATCTCGACGTCTATCCTTGTCATCTACATTTAGATGCTGTAATAACTGCAATCTGCAAGGCGTCACTTTCAGTCTTTTCCGTAAAATTTTCCACACAGTTTGTTGTGGCATTTGTAGTTCCAAACTCGCCCTTGCTGTGGACTTTTGTGGACTTCGCTGGACTTTACATAAGCACCCTGTTGTTTTAAATTTTCTGTAGAGTACTTTCTTAACATCTCTGGCTGTTTAGCAGTGGCAGCTTTGTAGCGAGTCATAAGTCCCGGAGCAGCCAATCAACAAACGAGCCGCTGGCGTCATCTCTACCCAGCACCTATCGCTATCCCTGTTGCTCGCGCTCTGGACTGTTGGTAGGCTCACTAACTGGACTCGAGCAGTCAGCTGGAATTGTTATGAAAATAGTCTGACTCTACCAATCGTAGATCGAAACGTGTTCCGAAACGTGTTCGAAAAGTCGTTGTACGACATTAACGCAGTTTGTTTTGGCTAGTTCAAGAACACAATATGATTTTTCAACAGCGTTTGCAGCCATCTGTGCAATTGTTGCGCTAGAACAACAATCATCGACAACAACAAACACCAACAATGTGTCTTATCGAAACTTCCACAGTTCCTCAACCTAACAGCGCAAAATTCATGCCGATATTACGAACAGTTTTTATTTTATACAACATTGAAATTGTCTATTTCTTCTGTAGTGGCTCTGTATCTTGTTAACAGTCAGTAGGTGACTCTCCAATAGTTTATTACTAACGACATGGCCTTGTAATCAAGGGGTCCCGGGTTCGATACCAGGTGGAGGGCACGTGACATAACGATTTGACTTGATTGGATTTATTTTATTTCTAATTTCTGCCACTTTTTGGGGTAATAGCGAAGATGAGGATGAGTTATGATATGCTTAAATTGATGTAGGAATACTCACAAAGAACCCCAAGCCCAGTGCAGTATTCGAACCTGTAATCCTTAGCGTCGTAGCGCGCTGTGATAACCACTCCGCCACGGGGGCAGGCACATGGCACAATGGTTCGCATCCTACTTCAAATCTCACTGGACTGTAGGTCAAGTGCCGATTAGCCATTCTGTGCATAAAGTTGACTTACAAGAAGTAATCAAATGACACTCAGTAATTAAGTAAGTTGTGAGAATTATTTAAATATACAGGTTGTCCGAAATGAAACGCCCTAATTTTAACCGACTGTAGTACCGCACGTATTTAATGCATTGAAAAGATTTATGCAACAATGAATATGCATAGGTATGAAGTTTTGTCTGTGGAATCAGTAAATTTCTGTGTGTGCCCCGCGAGTGGCACGGAGAATGTCGAAGCGATACTCAATTTCTTCCCAGGTTGCCTGCAGCATCTGTGGCGTAACTGTCTCAATAGCACCGCGAATCCTCTCACGAAGCTGTTCCACAGTTGTTGCATGGACCATGTCCTTAACATACCCCCGCAGGAAGAATTCCAGGGGAGTAATGTCAGGCGACCGGGGTGGCCAAGGAATTGGACCACCTCTCCCAATGCATTTTTGTGGGAATTCCTCATTCAATATGTTCCGGACTGCCAAATGCTAGTGTGGAGGGGCTCCATTCTGCTGGAAAATCAGGTTTTGGTGTCGATGTGTTATCTGAGGGAACGCAAAATTGTTTAACATATCAAGATATGTTACACTTTTCACCACCTGGAACGATACAAAATAAACGAATCCTTACTATTCATTACCTATTTAAAATTTCCACAGCTAAGCTACCATGTACCACCTACCACACTGTTCTTGCCTGTATATTGTGTGTAATATAAGTATTTAAAATTAGGGCGTTTCAAATCGGACACCCGGTATAATGATCAGCGGGGACTTTATTTCTAAAATAAAATAAAATTACAGGGTTTTCTTTTGGGGGGGGGTTTGAGCCCCACAGGCCGGTTATAAGTTGGCTTCTACCGGAACTTCTTCAGTGACTTCAAAGCAATGGAAAGGCCCAAATCAAGCAAAAAATGGGTTCTACCGTAAGCATTGCCTCACAGCCATAAAAAAAAGTCCAATGGGAAGAATCAGCCATAATAGCAAGGCGCGTGGATATTATTAAGGAAGGGGGGGAAGTGTTTCGTAATAGAAAAATACACGGCGGCACATGTGACTTTCAATAAAAAGAAAGTCGACCTGCCAACTGTATACCTTGCTATTTCTTGTGAATGGAAAACCACCGGAAAAGGAATCCAGAAAGAAACCGTTTGCTTCTTCAGGTCTTAGCCCCCCCCCCTCCCCTCCGCTTCCTTCATCTGGGCCTCTACGCGAACATGTCCGGACTACCAAAACGGATGACTAAACGAAATATATTCCGTCAGAAAACAAGGAAGCAGTGTTGCCACATGAACGGAAATTTCCCTAATTTCGGCCCGAAACACCCACAATTTCAGGGAAAATTTATGACACTACGTTATTACAGTTTATATTAAGTTCCCGTTTCATATCAACATTTCGATTTCTTTTCTGTCCCTTCTTATTTCTGCTCCTTTGAATATAAGCCTGCATTTTTTTAGCTATATTTCTGTTACGTTTATTATACGTCGCTTTTCTGCTTTTTCGGATAAGGGTAACGATGAGAATTAACGATTTAATGGATCCCTGACCAGGATTCAAACCTGGGACATCTGGTCAAGAAGCGATGAAGCTAACATGTACGTGAAAATTTTGTTTAACATTTTTATTCATAGGAACATGGACCAACGGGTACAACTACTTCCGTTACCACCACTATACTACTACTACTACTACTACTAATTATTATTATTATACTTATTAATAATAATAATAATAATTTGTGATTTGTTTTGATGAAGGGGAAAATTAGTCCAAAAATGGAAATTTTGCCCCGAGAGAGAGAGAGAAATAGAGAGAGAGAGCGAAAGAAAAAGAAAGAAAGAAGGAAGGGAAAAAGAAGGAAAGAAAGAAAGAAACAAACAAAGAAGGAGAGAGCGAGAGAAAGAGAGAAGGAAAGAGGGAGAAGAGAGACAGAGAGAGTCTCTCACTCTCTCTCACTCACTCTCACTCTCTCTCACTCTCTCTTCCCCTCTATCCTTTTCTGTTTCTCTCTCTCCTCCCTCTTGCCTTCTATCGTTCTCTCTTTCTCTTCTCCCTCTTTCTCTCTCTCTTCTCCCTCTTTCCTTCTCTCTTTCTCTCTCTCTTACTCATCTTCCTCTTTCCTTCACTCTTTCTCTCTCTCCTCCCTCTTTCCTTCTCTCTTTCTCTCTCTCCTCCGTCTTTCCTTCTCTCTTTCTCTCCCTCTCTCTTCTCCCCCTTTCCTTCTCTCGTTCTCTCTCTCTCTTCTTCCTCTTTCCTTCTCTCGTTCTCTCTCTCTCTTGTCCCTCTTTCCTTCTCTCTTTCTCTCTCTCTCTTGTCCCTCTTTCCTTCTCTCGTTCTCTCTCTCTCTCGTCTCTCTTTCCTTCTCTCTCCCTCTCCCTATTTCCTTTTCTCTTTCTCTCCCTCTCTCTTCTCCCTCTTTCCTTCTCTCTTTCTCTCTCTCTTCTTCCTCTTTCCTTCTCTCTTTCTCTCTTCTCCCTCTTTCCTTCTCACGTTCTCTCTCTCTCTTCTCCCTCTTTCCTTCTCTCGTTCTCTATCTCTCTTGTCCCTCTTTCCTTCTCTCTTTCTCTCTCTCTCTTGTTCCTCTTTCCTTCTCTCGTTCTCTCTCTCTCTCTTGTCCCTCTTTCCTTCTCTCTTTCTCTCTCTCATCTTCCTCTTTCCTTCACTCTTTTTCTCTCTCTTCTCCCTCTCTCCTTCTCCCTTTCTCTCTCTCCTCCCTCTTTCCTTCTCTCTTTCTCTCTCTCTTCTCCCTCTTTCCTTCTCTCGTTCTGTCTCTCTTATCCCTCTTTCCTTCTCTCGTTTTCTCTCTATCTTCTCCCTCTTTCCTTCTCTCTTTCTCTCTTGTCCCTCTTTCCTTCTCTCGTTCTCTCTCTCTCTCTCTCTTGTCCCTCTTTCCTACTCTCTTTCTCTCTCTCCCATCTTCCTCTTTCCTTCACTCTTTCTCTCTCTCCTCCCTCTTTCCTTCTCTCTTTCTCTCTCTCCTCCCTCTTTCCTTCTCTCTTTATCTCTCTCTCTTCTCCATCTTTCCTTCTCTCGTTCTCTCTCTTATCCCTCTTTCCTTCTCTCGTTCTCTCTCTCTCTCTTGTCCCTCTTTCCTTCTCTCGTTCTCTCTCTCTCTTGTCCCTCTTTCCTACTCTCTTTCTCTCTCTCTCATCTTCCTCTTTCCTTCACTCTTTCTCTCTCTCTTCTCCCTCTTTCCTACTCTCTTTCTCTCTCTCCTCCGTCTTTCCTTCTCTCTTGCTCTCCCTCTCTCTTCTCCCTCTTTCCTTCTCTCGTTCTCTCTCTCTCTTCTTCCCCTTTCCTTCTCTCGTTCTCTCTCTCTCTTGTCCCTCTTTCCTTCTCTCTTTCTCTCTCTCTCTTGTCCCTCTTTCCTTCTCTCGTTCTCTCTCTCTCTCTCTCTCTCTCTCTCTCTCCCTATTTCCTTCTCTCTTTTTCTCCCTCTCTCTTCTCCCTCTTTCCTTCTCTCTTTCTCTCTCTCTTCTTCCTCTTTCCTTCTCTCTTTCTCTCTTCTCCCTCTTTCCTTCTCTCGTTCTCTCTCTCTCTTCTCCCTCTTTCCTTCTCTCGTTCTCTCTCTCTCTTGTCCCTCTTTCCTTCTCTCTTTCTCTCTCTCTCTCTTGTTCCTCTTTCCTTCTCTCGTTCTCTCTCTCTCTTGACCCTCTTTCCTTCTCTCTTTCTCTCTCTCTCATCTTCCTCTTTCCTTCACTTTTTTTCTCTCTCTTCTCCCTCTTTCCTTCTCTCTTTCTCTCTCTCTCTTCTCCCTCTTTCCTTCTCTCGTTCTCTCTCTCTTATCCCTCCTTCCTTCTCTCGTTCTCTCTCTCTCTTGTCCCTCTTTCCTTCTCTCTTTCTCTCTTGTCCCTCTTTCCTTCTCTCGTTCTCTCTCTCTCTCTCTCTCTTGTCCCTCTTTCCTACTCTCTTTCTCTCTCTCTCATCTTCCTCTTTCCTTCACTCTTTCTCTCTCTCTTATCCCTCTTTCCTTCTCTCGTTCTCTCTCTCTTCTTCCTCTTTCCTTCTCTCGTTCTCTCTGTCTCTCTTGTCCCTCTTTCCTTCTCTCTTTCTCTCTCTCTCTTGTCCCTCTTTCCTTCTCTCGTTCTCTCTCTCTCTCTCGTCTCTCTTTCCTTCTCTCTCTCTCTCCCTATTTCCTTCTCCCTTTCTCTTCGCCCTCTTTCCTTCTCTCTTTCCCTCTCTTTCTTCTCCCTCTTTCCTTCTCTCTTTCTCTCTCTCCTCCCTCTTTCCTTTTCTCTTTCTCTCTCTTTCTCTTCTCCCTCTTTCCTCTGTGCACTCATACTGTGGCAACACTGCATGGAAGATACTTAAGAGGGTTATGGCGTTCCGACAGCCCCTACCCTCGAGGAAGGTATATGCTGATGACATCAAAGATGAGAACTGGGCCTTGTTGTGACATAAGGCAGCAGAAGTGGTCATTGGAGAGACAAAAAACGATCGTGGGAACCGAACAGGTGTGACGCAACGGCTACGCAACAATGGTAAAAGTGTCTGGCTGTCCGGAAATCGGTCTGCGCATCCAAGGAAGTCGGAAGGGACCCATCCTATGCAGGCCTACCTCCCCACTGGTTCTGTACACGCGGTAAAAGCAGAGGCGTGGTGCGGTGAAAGTGGAGGACCTTTGCAGGGAATATATTAAGAGGGGGAACCGAGGTGGTGTATTCATTCGCTCAGGACCTTCCTCAAGGAAAGATCCTCTGGAAACAACACCACACGTTAGCAGCCATGAAGCTCTTGGTAAGTGAAAGAAATTTGATCCGTGAAACAGAAAACTCGAGGTCCTCGCGTCAAGCCTTTGTACCGGTACCACCGTTGTGTTGATCGGAGTGCTCAAGTGTTAATTTCATGTCCTCGACCTCCGTGGTGGAGAGGTTAGCACAGGGTGCCACCATTAAAGGGGTCCCGGGTTCGAGCTGGGAATGTTCTTTGTAATTGTCCCTTCATCCATTTATTCATATCATCCATCGCTTATCGTCCAAAAGTGGCAGAAAAGCGACGCTAAGTAACAAAAACTAAATCGAATATTATCATTGGATTGTCACTGGACAATAATTCTTACTGATTGGTTGATTCAAATTGAGAAATTCACGAGTGGTCCCTCAAGAACTATCAACACCTTTGTTTCCACTGTCAGTGACAACAGCTTTGATGAGTGGAGATATATAATTCCGTTATAATACACCATTAATCACAAATACTTGTCGACCTCGGTGGCCGAAGTTGTGTGTTCGATTCGCAGCCTTGTCAGCTAAGGTTCCGAGTTCGAGATCTGACCTGCTCAAGAGCATTCTCTCGTGAGGGTTCTTACACCAACTTCATCTGATCATCATCATCAATTCTCATCGTCACGATAATTCTGAATAGGTAAAAGGCGGCGTAAAATAGAAAGTACAACTACATTATTGCAAAACAAAATACAAAGAACACAACTAAATTTTATTTCAAGATCTACGGAATCTTTACTTTCCGAAATTCATGGAGAAATCACCAGGATACATATAAGTTGATTGAACTAGGTTATTTCACGTAGCTCTTTTTCCATTTTTGCCTAATCGCGACGATGAGGATGAGTGATGAAATTCATGAAGGGACATTCACAAGGAACACGCATGCCCAGGCCGGGATTCGAACCCGGACACCTGGAATCGTATCGCACTGTGCTAACCATTCCAACACGAAGGTCGGCAATTGATGTACTTCTGTGTCCTAGAATACTGTTTCTTTTATATATAATTCAAAATCATTATACGTATATCCCTTACTAAAATTTCCAGTTTAGAATTTATTTTTTCTTAGATTAAATTTCTAATATTGATATTTGTCATACTAGAGGTCGCCCACAACAAATGTACGAAGATCTGTAAATAACTAAGTACTAAAATAATTATAGATATTGTGAGTCAGTTTAGAAATAACACATACGTTTTTGCCAGTAACATAAGTATATATTAGTTTGTCAATCCATATCATCAATGACACTTATTTTTAATGTTGTTAAAATTTGCAGTCATTCTTTAAAAAAAATATATAAATATTGCTGTATTTAGATAAAAATATTCAATTTTGTGTATTTCTCATAAATTGCAACAGTTTCTAAATTGAATTTAGAATCTAGTACATTCACACCACGCATAGTGTTTTCGTGTGAATGGATTGGTAATATAAAGAACAATCGTACGAGAACTTGTTAAAACTTAACTTCGTGACGTAAGAGGTCTGTAAAGTTCAAGGTCTGATAAAGAGATTTTCATTGGGTATCAAGTAGCCAATGCAACGCGACCTATAATAATCACGGGATGGTTCGGGGAGTGAAGCTGGAAGATATGTCGGCGCGAATTGTCCACCACCGTTTACAATTACTTGAATTTAATATCCTTTGCGTTTACACCAGTGATGTGCCGTAGACTATAAGTTTACGTCTACATGCGTTGTCTACACGTAATCTACGCGTAGATTACATTGGGTTGTAGTTTACATAGACTACGTAGACAATCTAAAGTGCACTAAAATTAATTTTCAAGGGTTTCATGAAAGGAAAGTGACATTTTCAACTGTATCGGTTCCTAACGAAATGAAAAGAATCCTATTTACAACAAAATTTCTCTTCTCTTCTATCAAATATGAAAGAAGATAACTAGTATGCAAAAAACAACAACAGATGGCAGTCGTGAGGCAAGAGTGGTCTTTTCCCCATAAAACACTAGAATATTTTCTACATTAGGTTTCTTCCTAGGTGAGAAATTATTCGAATTTAGAAAAAAGAGTATGAAAAGTTCTCCTCACAAGGTGAATCACCAGTAGCGATATCAGAGGCTGGCCTCTGTCTTGTTGACTGTTCGGGTTCAGAAATCGCACAACGTGAAGTGCCTGGGTATGGTGCTGAACAATTTAAGTACATACAGTACTGGCCAAAAGAGTGTCAACTTTTGTTTTTTTTGCTGTAACTGAGGTATTTATTGCAAGAATTACACAATATTGGCACCAAAACATCTTCAAATGAATTACATTCGACTGATAACCGAGTGGTTCGGCAAACTGTGAAATGGTCTAAAAAAAGAACAAATTTATGTAAATAGAAAAAAATACACACCATCGAACATAAAGAAATATTGCACTTCAGTTCACCGGGAAAGGTCAAAACTGGTGTTGATCAACACAAAATTAACAAACAGCATCTAGTACTTTGTGGCAAAGCCTTTGGCGATGATGCGGCTTGGCAATGACGCGGCATGGAGTCGATAAGGTTGTGGATAAAATAGACTGGTATCTTCTTCCATTCCTCCTCCAACTGAGCAACCTTCTCATCAACATTTTGTGCTCTCTTCCCTGCCAGACAACGCTCCAACTCCTTCCACATGTGCTCAATCGGATTGAGATCCAGGGATTGGCTGGGCCACTCGAGAACATTAACGCGACGGCGGCGGAACCAGTTGCTGATGTTTTTGGATGTGTGTTTTGGGTCGTTATCTTGTTGGAGGGTGAAGTTACGGCCAAGGGTTTGGAGAGCAAATGGTCTCATTGTGTTCTCCAGTATGTCCTCGTACTGGAAACTGTTTATAATACCATTGATTCGGCATAGTAGGCCGACGCCATTGACAGTGATGCACCCCCACACCATCACAGATCCCCCTCCATGCTTGACTGTGGGAAATTGAAACATGGGATCAGATCTCTGGCCGACAGGACGTCTAATCCACACTATTCCGTCTGTTCCAAAGAGGCAATACTTTGATTCATCACTCCAGACCACATCATTCCATTCGTTCCTGGTCCACGCCAGATGAGCTTTACCCATGCAAGTCTGGCCTTCTTATTCTTCGCCGAAATCAGCGGTTTCTTGACAGGCCGACGTCCATTGAGACCGGCCGCTTGGAGACGACGTCTGTTGGTCCTTCCAGATGGCGACGGGGTGGTTGGGAATGATAGCTCCCGAGCAATGTCGGCTGACGTCAGTCTGGGGTTGCTTCTGCTGATACGGAGGATGGTCCTGTCGACGTGTCTCGACGTGATCCTGGGTCGTCCTCCCTGTTGCTTCCACCGCCTCAGAAATTCCGATACTGCACTTCTAGTGATTCCAAACTGTGTTGCCAGTTCCTGCAGTGTTCGCCCTCGTGCGCGTCCGTTAGCAATGCCTCTCTGCATGTCCGGAGACAGATTGGTGCATCCAAGGCGAGTACCCATACTCTGAAAACATAGAAATGTGTCATGCTGAACACATATTGGACAATGTCTGGTACACATTGTTACAATCATTAACCAGCATGGATAGGTACAATAGTAATTTTTCGGCGGGTTTTGTAATTCCTTAATATCATGGTGAAAATGGTACACTTCGACCAAAATACATGCGTTGAACATCAGAAACATCCTCAACAACATATCATGCGACGTTCATTCTCATCGGATAACATTGGCAAGAGGTATGCGAAAAAAAACATGAAGTTGACACTCTTTTGGCCAGTACTGTATATCGTTGAACTTAGCTGTTTCAAAGGCAACAGCGCCTAATTGCTAAGAAATCAGGTTTCCAACTCATAAGAAATCAGGTTGCCAGCCAATAAGAAATCAGGTTGCCAACCAATAGGAAATCAGGTTGCAACTCATAAGAAATCAGGTTACCAATTCATAGGAAATCAGGTTGCCAACTCATAAGAAATCAGGTTGCCAACTCCAGTTATCAGCATAATCATCTCACTGATATGAATAATAACAATTTCCGATCGATTTTTCTTCTGTATTTTATTCTCTAGACTTCAGGCTTCGCAGACAGCCTAACTAGCCTAGAATATACACCCCTGATTTAGTGATACGTACCAGTACGTGGAATCGAACACGTAGTACCCTGCCTGAGTTTGTAAATACTCTAGATATGGAGCAATAGGCAATCCCACACTGCGCTTAAATGACGAACAAATAATTTGAGCAATCTCAAAGTTTGTTTTAGTCAACTTCATCTTCAGATAAGCTAATCAGAACTGGGCCAACAGCTTGAAGTGGGATCAGAACCACTGTACGATATGCTCCCACAGTGGATTTCGTGATTACAAGCCAACAGCCTTACCAATACACCAACTGGGGGCCCAATTTGGAAGCAAGATTTAGGGATCAAGATACTAGGGATGTTTGAGAAGATCTCGGCCTAACATGGGAGGAATGCACGATCAACTATCATGCACCAATATGTAACTCACGGGTTTGACTTTTTCCGATACTATTTTTCCACGACGTTAGCCACATCATACTTGCATTAGTAATGCGTGCCCATTTTCAATTAAGAAAATATGTAAGAGTCTTATGAGTAGACCTCAGATTTTTAGGTTCTAAAAAGTTTGAATTAAGGTTCCTAAAATAGGCTCTAAAAATCCTAAAATAGGTTCTAAAAATCCTAAAATAGGCTCTAAAAATCCTAAAATAGGCTCTAAAAATCCTAAAATAGGTTCTAAAATCCTAAAATAGGTTCTAAAAATCCTAAAATAGGTCCTAAAAATCCTAAAATAGGCTCTAAAAATCCTAAAATAGGCTCTAAAAATCCTAAAACAGGTTATAAAAATCCTAAAGTAGGTTGGAATAACCCTAAAATAGTTTCTAAAAATTCTAAAATAGGTCCTAAAAATCTTACGTTAGGCTCGAAAATCTTGAAGGAGGTTCAAAAAACTTAAAATAGTTCAAAATTCCTGAAAAATGTTGATTAGGTATATTCACCGGCAATGAAAATGGGACAGCTATATCCTGAAATACGCACGATCTTGCATAACGTTATGAGTGTTGCCTAACCCTAAGGGGATGGCTGAACTTACCATTGGAAATTTGCTATTAGAATCCACCCTTCGCCGTATAGTTCGGCACCAATCTGTTTTCATGTTATCCGCAGTCAAACTCCGCAATTTTGTCTGTGAGGATCATCGTATATGCTGAAAATAATCTTTCAACAAAAACATAGTCAGTGCTGCAAACTTCAATGCTGAAATGTTAGTTTGCAAGGCGTGAATGCCACAAAACACCGAAGTGACGCGAAAGTGAGCAAGACCACACAGATCAGACCACTTAGGATTGTACAGGTAACAGTGGCACCAGACATTTTGCCTTGTTTGGAGCTTTGAAAAATCACCAAGGCCTTGGAGGAAGGGAAATCGACAGAGAGTACGTTTCAAACACGTTCGTCATCGAATTTGTGCGAGACGAAGCAAAGCAAATGCCTCTGTGTGACATAAAAATCCTGTAAAACCTTTAAATATATACAAAAAACCTAAAAAAGGCTTGTTTTAGGCGCATAAACATAAAATAGGTTCTAACAAGCAAAAAAGGTTTTTAGGCACTATAAAACTTCATCGGTTGTTGTATTTTTTAACGAAACGCTGACATAACTTATTATTTCTTACATACCTGTAAAGGAAAAAGTAGGTTAAAAACCTAAAATCCGAGGTCTACTCATGAGACCAGATCAGGATAATAAAGAGGATGATCAAGAGGTTCGTAATGTAACTGGTCTAATTTCTGCATTGCAAGTCCTGCCTCCTGACAGGGAACGTTTTCTAGCAGAAGCAAGAAGCTCTTAGTCAATTATATCACTTCAGTTTATCCTGATGGCAAGACCACTAAATTTCACTGCTATAGATTAAAGTCCAGAACTTATTGAACTACCCTCGTATATCGTGCTGTTTAAAATATTCGCGCTTTGAGGTAAGGATTGTGAATTCAGGAAGAAAGGTCTTTACAAACAGCTTGAGGGCTGGAGAGAATTCCCATTTCAATAAAATTACGGCATAAAACTTTTGCTGACGGTAATAATATAGCTGGCCCCTTGCATTTTCTCACGATGGAAAGTAAAAGTCAATTTAAAGTAAGGTTGTGTATAATAATTGAGGGCACGACTGAAACCATGTGTTTACGGGTAGAAAGTGTTCTTATTAAGTTGGTCTTGGAAGTGCGTAGGATGCTTGCCGAGACGGAAGGAAGATTCGTCTTTCACTGCTGGTGCGTACAGATGTGTATCGTATGCGAACGGCCCTGAAAACTAAGATACAATGCTGCTTCGTATTTTGAATTTTAATGTGCGTATATGTCGAGAAAGAAAGAGCGGTTATATGTAAAATTTGCAACACGCATTCTCTCTGATGTTCAGGTCTGATCTGAATATTCTAATGTTATGACGAGATTAATTGGTCTCAGTAAACTGCAGACCGTGGTAAAAAGTAACCCTCAGTGCAATAGTACACTTCTTTTGGAGTGTCAATATGTAGTTGGACTTTACCAGCGCCATCTTTGGAGTTTTATTTCACCATTGTACAGCAAGTATAAGTGTTGTATTAGGTCTACAGCATTTGTAGTGGCGACGAAGGCAAGTTAGTTTCATAATTATGTTAAGAGTGCAGATTTGAATTATTGAAAATGGGGGTGCGGTGGTTTGAAAACAATGCTGCGGAATTTGCAATTTTACAATTCGTAATAATGACGTCGCACGAATTAGACAATATATATCCAGTACAAGCCTGTAAAAATACACGTTTTGAAATGCAGACACATTTTATTATAGCATCATGGCATTTTGTGGCTTTGTCAATAAATGAGAATGGTGTAATCATCTGGATTTACCAGATAAGTCGTGAGAGAAGTTCCTGTTTGGTTGGACTCAAGGGAGGTTCTGCTTCGGTAATCAAGAATATTGAGAGTTCCTTTTTCTTCTCTCTATTCCCCATTCTAATTATTTCCATGTTTGTCTTTCCTTTCTTCTTCCACTGTTTCTCTCCCTCTCTTTCTCTTCATTTCTCCCTCCTGTTTCTATTTCCTTCTTTCCTCTTATGTTCTCTGTCTACATTCTTCTTTTCAATATATCTTTCATTCTTCTTTTTTGTTCTCTATCCCCATTCTTTTTCTGTTCTATATTCTCCCTCTTTCCTCTTCTGTTTTATATTTCCTTCATTCTTCTTCTGTTCTTGTGTCCTTAATTCTTGTTTTCGCTATTACGTTCATGTTTCTTGTTCTCCATTTCCTCATTCTCTCTCTCTGTTCTCTGTTTTCTTCATTTTTCTTATTTTCTATATTTTCTTAACTCTTCCTCTGTCTTTCTTCTGTTCCCAATTTCCTTCATCCTTCTTCTGTTCTATATTTCCTTCATTCTTCTTTTGTTCTCTATCTCCTTCTTTCTTATTCTGTTCTCTATATTCTCACTACTTCTCTGTTCTATATTTCCTTTTTTCTTCTTCTGTCCTCTATATCATTCATTCTTCTTCTGTTCTCTGTAACTCTGTTATTCCATGTATCTCTCCCTCTCTATCTCTATATCCCTGTTTTCATGTACCGTCGCCTTGCAAACAAAGATTCCAGGTTCGAGATCCGGTGGAGGCACATATTGGTTCCGATCACACTTCAAAATGTAGGTCCATTTCCGATTAGCCTATCTGTCCATAAAATGAACTTTACGAAATCAGTCAAACTCCCTTTATTTATATATCTCTATCCCTCTGTGTGTGTGGTTCTTGAACTCTTGTGGTCTATGTGGGTGGGCAAGGATAACTCCCTTACACCCCATGGTGGTGAAGCCCCTGTAGATTACCCTAATTTGACTGGAAGGCGAGTGGACCTCAAATCTCCCGAATACTGAACCAGGATATCTCATATGAAAGCTAAACGGTTTAATCCTAAGGAAAGCACAGTGCATGTAATAAAATCAAAATGCCCTTTGCGCGAGTCTATCGGACTTGTATAATGAAAATATTATCACTTTATAAATTGTAGAGTTCTATTATGAGTGAGATACAACTGTTCTTTATTATCTTCAGACATTTACGAGTATATTGAGAAATAAATGCCGTCCCTGCTCCTCAAAATGAACTTGAAAGCAGTGATGTGCGTCTACGCGTAAACAACGATAGTCTACATTCTACACGTAAACTATTTTATACACATAGATTACGTAATCTATGTAAACAACATGGCGAAAGGTGATAACTTAGCAAAGGGCGCCGTGGAATTAAAAGAAAATTATACTGCGTATCAGTTGCTGATGTGTGAGGAGAACTTTTCATACGCTCCCTTCCAAATTCCAACAATTTCTCACCTAGGAAATAACCTAAGATAGGAAATATTCTAGTGTTGTATGGAAAAAGACTAATTTTGCCTCACGACTGCCATCTGTTGTTTCTTTTGCATACTATTTATCTTCTTCCATAGTTGATAATAGAAGAGAAGATAAATTTTGTTGTAAATAGGATTCTTTTCAGTTCGTTAGGAACCAATATAGTTGAAAATGTCACTTTCCTTTCATGAAACCCTTGAAAATTTATTTTAATGCACTTTAGATTGTCTACGTAGTCTATGTAAACTACAACCTAATGTAATCTACGCGTAGATTACGTGTAGACAACGCATGTAGACGTAAACTTATAGTCTACGGCACATCACTGCTTGAAAGTACGCCACTGATAGTAACAAAGCTTTCATGCTCTAATATAGCTACACCGACTCGGTGATCGACTATCCATCTCTTCACCGAATTCCCGGTTTCTAGTCCCGAAATGTGTATTCTTTGTGAGTATCCTTTCTTCAGTTTCATGTAATCATCACTCATCATCATCATCATCATCGCCATTATCCAAAAGTGGCAGGAAAACGACGCTAAGTGTAATTCTAGAAAGTGACTGTGTACAGTCACGGACATTTCTGTGTTGAAACAGCTGCATTGACTTTCAATGGTATCTTTACAATCCAGAAGTCTCTGCAACTGTACAAGGCGGTGAAGCATTGAAACCATGCGTGTCTCTGAAGAGCGAATGTTAATATAGATGCGTCAACTTGAGCACAAGAGCACTGGTTGTCAGTTCGATGAATCCCATTTGCAATTCAATTGTGTTGTCTTCTATTATATGCACTTGCCCTTGTCATTCAGTTGCATAGAAGAGGATTCTGATGAACCAGTAACACAAGACGAGACTTGAATAACCATCTGGCTTTTACTTTACACATGTATGTTTATCTCCTTTTTCGTTCTAATGTTGTCTATCTCCACCTTTCCACTTCGTTCTCAGACTAATTCTCTCTTTTTCTCTTCTCTATCTCTTTCTTTTGTCTTCTTTTCTCTATTTCCATCTTTCTTTGTTCTGTATCGCCTTCATTCCTCTGTTCCCTATCTTCTTCTGTTTTTCGTTCTCCCTCTCCTTCTTTCTTCTGTTGTTCATCTTCATCTTTCTTCTGTTGTTTATCTCCTTCTTTCTTTGACGTCTATCTCCTTTCCTCTGTTGTCTATCTCCTTCTTTCTTCTCTTGTCTATCTTCACCATTCTTCTATTCTCTATCCTCATATTTCTTCTGTTGTCTATCTACTTCTTTCTTCTATTGTCTATCTTCTTCTTTCTTCTGGATCCCACTTTAAACTGTAGGTCCAGTCTAAATTAGCCTTACTGTGCATAAAGTGGACTTAAAACACCAAAACAATCAATCAATCTTCTTTTTCTGTTAACTATCTTATTCTTTCTTCTGTTGTCTACCTCCTTCTCTATTCTGTTGTCTATCTCCTTCTTTCTTCTGTGTCTATCTCCTTCTTTCTTATGTGGTCTATCCAATCTCTCTCTTGTTCAGTTCTCTCTCTCTATCTATTTTCCCTCTGCATCTTTCTCTCTATCTCCTGTTTTCATGTTTCTTTTTATTCCTCCTTTACTTCTCTACCACTTTCTTTATTTCTGCCTTCCCGACGACAAAGTGTCGCCTTGGAAACAAGGGTCCCAGATTCGATATCCGGTAGAGGCACATAGTGGTTCGAATCCCACATTTAACTGTAGGTCCACTGTCGATTACCCTGAGCATAAAGTGGTGTTAAAGAAACTTTTATAATTGTTTTTGTATCTGTCATCACTCGAGTTTCACGTCCTCAGAACCTTCCTCACAACATCAGAGTTACACTGTTTTCCTTAAATCCACCATTCACATGACAGTAGTATAGGCTTGAGCATGTCGCCTGCAATTCTGTAGACAAGTGAACGATCCATGCGGTGTGAGCTTCTCGCCTCCAACTCAAGGCCAGTAAGCGGCTTGGGAGGTATACAATACATCGGGAGAAAAGCGATCTTGCCATGATTACAATGCTACACTACACTGTCATCACGAAATGAGAAGCTTCCCACTACACGAATCCGACCGACGTAGCCTCCTTTCATCCCCAAAACGCCACAGTACGTCTGCTCGCTCTGCAGTCCACACGTTCATACGAGAGCACTCACAAAGAGAGCAGGTTGACCAGGCATACAGTAGCAGAAAACTATAAAAACTGTGAATCAACTGAACGAATGCTTCACACAACGAAATAAAAAATAAAGTACTCTGATTCGATTTGTCTAATGTATGAACCCATGTTCAAGATATGAATATAAAAAATATAATGTTCTGCTCTACGAAAAAGTTTATTTAAAGATTCATAGTGTTCTAATTTCCAGAAGAATCAATTTATGATTTTCCAATGTTCAGATTGGACCAGACTAAATCATACGATTCAAATCTTCAAACGAATCAAGTTATAAAGTTTAAATCTTTTTAAAATCAACTCATGAAATTTAAGTCTTTTTTGAAAAATTAACTCATAAAATTGAAATATTTTCGAAATATCAACTCATCAAATTTAATCTGTTTCAAAAAATTAACTCATAAAATATTTGAAAAAATAAACACATACAATTCAAATCTTATTTTAAAAAATCAACTCATAAACTCATCAACTCAAAAGTTTAAGCAATTATAACTAAAAATTATAGAACGCATGAGTACATACCTTCACTGTAGCGCCGGAAAGAACCTAGAAATAGATAAACAAGTGAATCAGAAATAGAATAATTATGAAGTAAGACAAAACAATAATGACAATTCTAAATCACCAAAAGTACATTGATTTTAATATTATTTGTACTAATATTTGTGCTTGTCAATTTTTTTTAAAGGTTTTAAATTTGGATCAAAGCATTTTGGGTGTATAATGTACACCTCTACTCCACTGCAAGTCACAGTCACATAGTTCTTAGCGGTAATCGAACACGTGGCCTCAAATACAAAGAGAACGTATTATAAATTAGGGAACGGATTTTAAGGTGCAGCACCGTTCAAAAAATATAGTTGTATTCATATCGATCGTTTGAGATGTGTGTTACAGGATATGAAATCAAGTAAAATGAACACACCTTGCTACATCTTTTAGTGAGATTGGCACAATTATCCCCTTTTTACCTCCTCCTTGATGCTTCAACATCTTTATTCTTCCCTTTCGTTCAAGTTTTGTTAAAAAAAATTGACAGAAAAAAAATATTTTAATTCTTCTTGAGCAGCTACATACGATCTTATAGTCCCATTTTGTAGATCATAACGAGAGCTACAAAGTGGTGTAATATAATCATTGCGACTCCAGTAGTTCCCAAGATAATGTAGCAAAACCCGCGAGAGAAAACATAAACCTCAACAAAACCTATTCGGCAGAACCACCGTTCTCTATGCGGTCCGCGCCAGTTCTCTATGCGGTCCGCGCTCATTATATACAGAAGGCTCAGAAAAGGAGAGCACTGAAAAAAGGCATTTTATCAGCTTCTCTTTTAAAACATTTTCAGAACCTTTTTCTCTTTCTCGACCATAAGTTTGCGCCCTTAAATCCTATCCCTAATTATAATTGACCAGTCTTCCAACAAGCTCGTCCACCATTTACCGAGCCAGAAATTGAAGCGAACGCAACAAAAGCATTGAGCGTAGAACACGTTCGAAGGGAGCGTTAGAAACCTTTACATGCTCCGTAAAGCTAATTAATCATTACCCATGTGCCCAGAGCACAGAAAAGAACGTGAAACGGAAATGCTTTAATTCTTGGAAAGAACCGAACTGGAAGCAACTAGTTGTAAGATGCCGCCCAAACAAGTTGTCAAGAAAAGAAAAGGAAGGGAAATCAGGAAACGAGGGAACTGGAGAAAGTGGAGGTAAAAGTATCAGAGAAAGGTGGTGACCTCTGTAAGACGGTCTGAGCTTCGGACTCCTTTGAATTCCTGCATGACCACAGCTTCCGGCACAGACCTCGTCTGATGCATGATTTCATTTCGCGCTTCTCATCTGAAGCAATCAGGATACGTGAGCGTTGAAAGTCATTAGAGGCGCGTTACACAAGCTTTCTAACTGGCTGTTGTTTTTAGGAGGTGAGGCTCCTTCTCATCTCATTACTAAAAACTTAAAACTTGAACCCACACGTGTGGCTGCTCGTTCACGGATAAGGATTCCCAACAGTAAAACTTAAAACTTATTAATAAACCCACACGTGTGGTTGCTCTTTCACGGATAAGGATTCCCAACAGTACAACTTAAAACTTGAACACACAAATGTGGCTGCTCTTCCACGGATAAGGATTCCCAACAGTAAAATTTAAAACTTGAACACACAAATGTGGCTGCTCTTCCACGGATAAGGATTCCCAACAGTAAAACTTAAAACTTGAACACACAAATGTGGCTGCTCTTCCACGGATAAGGATTCCCAACAGTAAAATTTAAAACTTGAACCCACACGTGTGGCTGCTCTTTCACGGATAAGGATTCCCAACAGTAAGAGTTAAAACTTGAACCCACACGTTTGGAAATTTTTTCACGGATAAGGATTCCCAACAGTAAAACTTAAAACTTGAACCCACAAATGTGGCTGTTCTATCACGTATAAGGATTCCCAACAGTAAAATTTAAAACTTGAACCCACAAATGTGGCTGCTCTATCACGTATAAGGATTCCCAACAGTAAAACTTAAAACTTGAACCCACACGTGTGGCTGCTCTTTCAGGGCTCAGGTTTCCCAATAGTAAAGCTGGAAACTTAAACCCGGTATACTGACTAATTTATGCCATATTGAAAGCTTAAGGCTTAAAACTTGAGCCGAGATTAAGGAAGCTCTTTCTTGGCTAAGATTTTTCAGTATTACGACTGAAATCTTGAACCTAGTGTAGGGAAGTTATTTCCGGCTGAGGTTTTGAAATATTAAAGCTGAAGACCTGAAATTAACATATGGAAGCCTTTGAGAGCTGATGCTTTGCAATTTTAAGGATGGAAACTTGAATCCACTTTATGAAAACTCTGTGAGGGCTAAGGTTTTTCAATATTAAGGCAAACTTGATTACTTGAACCTATTTTAAAGACGCCATTTGAAGGCTGAGTTGTATTAAGACTGAAAACTAGAACCCACTGTAAGGAAGTTCTTGGAGGGCTATACTCTGTCCCGGCTATCTTTGGAGCAGGGCCGGTAAATCGAGTGGGCAGAGTGAAGAAGTACACGCTGCTGCGAAGGCTGGTAACTGCAGTTGCTTACCCCTCCACGCAATCCTCTTCCTCTTACGTGTTCATTGGTGGAGCAGATACTTGTTTTCGTTCGCTTGCTCCAGAGAAAGGCGGGACAGATAAGATGTTACACAATTGAGGCTGTAAACTTGAACGTAGTATATGGAAGATCTTCGAGAGCTAAGTTTTTGCAATTTTTAGGATGAAAACTTGAGTTCAATATAGGAAGTTCTTTGAGGTGTAAGGTTCTCCAATATTAATACCAAAAGCTTGAAACTAGTTTACGGAAGCCTTTTGAAGGCAAAGGTTTTGTAATATTAAGACTGAAAACTTGTGTCCAGTTTAGTGAATCTCCTTGAAGGCTTGTCATAAAGTCTCATACTGGGCTAACTTCCAAGCTATCTTCAAATGTCTGTAGTAAGTAGTAACGTAAAAATTTATGACAACACGATACTCAAATATGACACCTTTACTACTATGCCACTTTTCTTTTATGGGTATTATACTAATCAGGATTGAGTTTAGAATTGTACACGAGATTCAAAGCAAGGAACTATTGTTCTAATTAAAAATACTCGTAGAACCTGGAAGCTAGCGGACAGCGTAATGATGACGTCGTCGCCTTGGGATTCCGAACTCGATGTCACTGTGAAGGCACATAGTTGTTCGGGTCTAACTTTAAACTGTAAGTCCACTCCCGTTTAGCCCATCTGTGCATAAAGTGGCCTTAAATCTCAAACTCAAATGCAATGAAGGGTGATTATTAATGTTGGGCGATATATCGAAAATAATATCGTCCAGGCGATATCAACTAGACGATATATCGTCACGATATTTGGGCGATATATATCGTGACAGCGATATGTCGTCACGATATCTGGCGGTATGTATCGTGTCAGCAATATATCGTCACGATATTGTAGCGATATATATATAGTGGAGACGATATCGTCTTTGACGATATATTGCGATATCAAATTTCCGATATCGTCCATCCCTAGTGAGTATGTGTAATGAATATAGATTGGAACAAAATAATACAGCGAAATTTAAGAAGAATGTACACTCCCAGTTTACTACTGAGAAGACTCAATGAAATTCCGATTCATTGATCAAGAAGTCAGGTTGTGGTTTAATTGGGCTCTACCTGAGGACATGCATGTAGATGAGCATCAGGTGAGCAGAGGGGAGGCAGGCATTGCCGAGCGCTGCACGTTCGAGGTACGATTCGTGAATTTCAATGCACGATCGAGGCTTTGGTGTTCAAGATGCGACTGTGAACGATCTTAAGAAATGAAGGTCGACAGTTCGCGATAACACTTCGGCTGAAGGTTGAACGGAACATGGCCAATCACTTTGTTCATCCTGTTGATGTCTGTGTAAGAAAACTGGTTCGGAATCTGCCGGGAAAAGCCGATCAAAGCCGATCGCAAGAAAGCAAACGATTGGCAATTCCATTAGGGCATCATATAATTGGTTTAGTTTGTTTTTCTTCGCTTTTCTGCCACTTTTGTCTAATCGCGAAGATGAGTATTTCTTTATTTATTAATTTACTGCCCTCAACAGAGGTAAACCTCCAGTTACAAACAAAAGATTTGTTTACAAAAAAAATTACATACATAAACTGATAGGCAAATACAAGTAACCAATTACATAATGACAAATAATAAAATTAACCAATCGGGATATTTCACTTGTCTTTCACCACACAAGAACAAGGACTTGTGCAATCGATATATGTAATTGTACAATATAATGGAAAATAATGGGGGAAAATAGTTATAACGAAATGATTACGATGTATTTGTTGTTACAATTCTGATTCAATCATTTCTTGATATGATGAATGATGATAGAATAAAATTGATGAAGGGACACTCATATAGAACAACAACCCTGGATCCCTGCTGTCGTTGTGCGCTATGCTAACCACTCCGCTATGAATGTTTTAGTGGGATAATACGAATTTGCTCTCAACGTGCTTTTTCTGTCAGATAAGTCTCGTGACAGAATTTACACTAAACATCTGTTTGTATGTATACTTTTGTGACACCCTGTAGCTTGCAATCGCCCAATTTGATTTTTCAATTTTTCTAATTTCATCTCGAAAATCAATGATTTAAAGCGTCTCAGTGTCAACGTTCCGGGTTTGAGTTCGGAGCTGGACGTTTTTTTGTGAGTGCCCGTCAATTTAACGTCATTATTATCCAGACTCATCGTCCTGATTAGCCAAAAGTGTAAAAAGCAACGCAAAATAACAAAAATCCGAAATATAGACTCAGAGTTTCAATTCACCAAAAGAGGGGGGTAGGAAACTTTAAAATAATAAAACTACAAAATACAAACGATCTACGAGGTAAAGTCTATCATCACATCTGTTACGAAATATGAATTAATATTATAAGCAAACAAAATAAGAGTTGTTGAATTTCTAGATAAGTTTTCTCCCAAAACAAAACAAGTTATCGAAACTTTATGCTTGAAATCGAACATTTTTAATATAAATATATCATTTTTCTTTTGTAAAGTTATCACAATCCTTTTGCAAAGCATCGATTTGCATATCTTAAAAAGTAGAGAAAGGGACTCGATTAACGATGATTAGTCGCTTAATGTTAGTATTACTATGTGAATAAGTGAAAATCCATTGTTTTAAAGTAATATTTCATGAGAAACGCATGGTAGAAAAGTCTCACATAAATTGAATCCAATCTGCTTTTCTTCACATGGTATCATGATGATGTGAACAAACTATAGGCTTCTATATAGGCTACACTGAAACTTTCACTTATTATTTGAGACAAAATTACTTTTATCCATCCATACACGGAGTAATTTTTTTTCGAGTCCAGAAAGGTTTCTCCGAAGATGGCGCAGTTATAACGCTATCACTTTGTAACCAATATATACCAGGTTTGAACACGATGAAGGCACATTACGCAGTAGTTCAAATTCGGTTTAAAAATGTAGGTTCAGTGCCGATTAGCCTATCTGTGAATAAAGTGGAATTAAACCTTGAAAACAAAACCAAACTTCTCTCTCCATTATAAGTAGAAGTTTTAACTACATAGAAGTTTTAACTAGGTATAACTACCAGCCTCAATGAAATTTCTATATTTGTCAAAAATGTATAATTGTCACTTCCTTGTTTTAATTTCAGATACTTTCACATGTCTTTGATTTCATATATTTGAAGACAAAGATACCATGTAAAAAAAAGTTTACAAAACGCACTAAAGATGTTTCCTACAGTGCACTAATACTTGTAGTCAAGAGGTCCCTGGGCCTCCCTGATGGCGCAGTGGTAGCGTCGTCGTCATGTAATCAAGGGGTCCCGGGTTCGATACCCGGTGGAGGCACATGACACAGTGCTTCGAATCGTAGTTCCAGTCCCAATTGCCCTTACTGTGCATAAAGTGGACTTAAAACACCAAACTCAAGAGGTACCACATTTGATTCTCACCGAGATACATTACAGTGATTCGAATGTCACTTTTGAATGCAATATAACTGTGATTAATCTTTCTCAGAATTAAGTTAGATTTTTACAGCACGTTCAACTTACGGACTACATCTCATAATAAATAAACATAATTTCGGTTTTATACAGGATGACTGCAAGGTCTAAACAAAAGTAAATACACAATTGTAGGAAAATGTTGATATGGTTTTTACATATGATAATATCATTGCATTACACTATATGTTTAAAGTGCTGTCCGTCATTGACAACGCACACTTCTATGTACTGTATCCCGGTAATCTCTGGAGCAAGGCCGCGCATGACGCTAGAGCAAAGTCTGGTAACCGCACTCTCTTTTACCCCTCCACGCAATCCCGCACCCTCGCTATTCATTGGTCGGACCCTCTCGAGTCACTACTTGCCCAGAGACTTGTTTTCGTTCCCTCGCTCCAGAGAATAGCGGGACAGAGTATAGAAAATGTTTTCGATACTTTATGGTCACCCTATATTTTATATTAAAAGTATGTTTCCTGTTCTTTTCTTGCAGTTTCTAATCTTTGCTTTGGCGGTCTTCGTCACGGCCGAAGACGAAGGGACAGTGGAAGTGGAGGAAGTGGAAGTAGAGAAACTGGAAGATGAGGCATTAGGGAAGAGAATAGAGAAGAGAGGGGCTTTGGGCTTAGGCTACGGTCTAGGCTATGGCTATGGTGGCTATGGAGGTTATGGAGGGTTACAAGGCTACAGCGGAATAGGCTATGGAGGTATCCACGCCGCACCGCTCATCTCCAAGACGATCACCGTAGCCCAACCATACGCCGTGCCAGTACCCAAGCCAGTAGCAGTCCCAGTGCCCCATCCAGTAGCAGTCCCAGTGTCCCACCCAGTGCCAGTTCCAGTCCCCCAGCCTTACGCTGTCCCGGTGCCAAAACACATCCCGTACCCAGTTGTGAAGCACGTGGCTGTCCCGATCGAGAAGCCAGTCCCGTATCCAGTCATCAAGCACGTCCCGTACCCAGTCGAGAAGCCAGTACCTGTCAAGATCATCAAGCACGTACCTGTCCCAGTTCCCAAGCCATACCCAGTCCATATCCCAGTGTACAAAACCATTGTTAAAACCATCAAACACCATCACGGATGGTAAATAGTTACCACAACCTTGCAGCAAGCATCGTAATATACAGACTGCCAGGTAAATACTTATTTAATGTTCGTTTTCAAGACAACAGGAAAAGGAGAAAATATTAAATTATGTGTGTTATTTTGTTTTTATCAAATCAAGCTGATTTCAAATTAAAATCGTGTCTTAATTCTAAAATTACACTGAACGGGTATAAATCTATGTTATTTTGTATTATCTTTGCGATCGTGGTATGTAAGCTCGAACAATGCTACTTTAATTTCCATATTTGAATATATTTATTAGCTTTAAGCACATATTTCAGTAACTTTTACACATCATTTCCAATTTTTCAAACATTTTACTAATATATATTCATATTAATAGACACCGTTGTATTAACCGAAGTGAAATATTATCAAAACTGACTTCTTTCTGACAAGTCATGATATGAAAATAGTTTCACAACATTAACGAAATATTGTAATAAATAATATTCTGGCTGTCAACAGATGGAACAAAAATCTTCTTACTTCATCAATCATTATGAGTATTACATACACGAGTATTAATTCTTAGAGAATACGTGTGTAGAAAATAATTAATAACATATTTTTTGTGTAAAGACACAGAACATTACAGCAACAATATTTTTGAGAAGAAGAAATGTTCCCTTTTCAATCACACAGCAGGTTTATTTAGATTGCTCTTAACTATTCTAGAAATTTGTGAAATCAAAAAATAAATTCTTTATATTCATTTTAGCTTGTTGGCTAATATTTTTGTTGCAGTCAAGATTATGTAGTACAGGGGGATCCTTGAGTACTACCATGCAAATTGTCCATCACCATGTTCGTGCACTTTATTTGACCCAATAAGAGCTTCAAGTATTAAAAAAAAAACTCAAAACAAGCTGTTGACAACTTCTCCACCAGCATACATAAAAATCCATCGCTTAAAAACAGATAGGATGTAAGAGAAAAAATAATGAAAATAGCCATGGACAATTCGCACGGTAATACTCATGGATACCACTGCACAGTTAGATGTACATATCGCAAATTGTCCACTACTATTTTAAATAATTTTTTCCCTTGCATTCCGTGTATTTTTAAGGAATTTATTTTGACGTATGCTGGTGCAGAGATTGTCAATAGATTTGACACTCTATTTATATTCTTGAATCTTTCCTTGTGTGAAACAAGCAGAATAAACACGGTAGTGGACAATTTGCTTGGCACTATTTGTGCTCTACGAAAGGGTTAGTAACATGATAAATTGGGTTTCGGGCTCAGCTGTGATGGGAGAACAAATAACAGAATGTAACATGCCTGTCAATTGATATCCATACGTGATATTTATATATATATATCTGATTTCAGTGCTGAACTTCAAGCAAGAGAATGACGGAGCTGCTTGCGCTGTTCGGTGTACAAGTTGGTGTTCTCCGCCAGATGTCTCTGTGAGGCATTCGAAAATAACAACCAATCGAAAGACACTTTACCTCGTACTACGTAATCGTGTTTTTTTTTATATCCGCTCGAGTTAATAGTTGTTCACTTTGATGTTTTTTTTTTATTGTATGTATATTTTGTAATAAATGTTGAAATTAAAAAATATATATTTTCTTTGATTTCCATACTTTAGAAATAATATAGTCTAAATTAGAGCTGAACCGATGCTTGAAAAGTGTGCAATTAAAAGTTGTTTAAAATGATAATTAATATTAGTGTGTGAATATTCCATTCCAATTATGAGCATCAGTTTATCAGAATTTTGCTATAAAATATTCAGAAATTACAACAGAATATAAAAGTGCCTATTATGTGAATCACAAAATACAGATTGTTCACATAATCTTTGTACAGAATCAAACGAATTTTGCATAACTTACAGGATAGTTAGGCATTTTTGAGGACCCCACGAACGATCAAAACGCAGGAAGAGTATCGTCCGGTATCGGTAAATAAAATCAATTTCCGATACCCATACTACTGGTATTGGTCGATACCGATAAATCAGACCCAGTCTAAATTCTAACATGAATCATAATTATTAACAAATTATAATTGTTCTACGTTGATTACGAGAGAACGGATTTATATATAAATAGATTCATGTATGAAGCTGAATTCAGTTATATTTTGTAATATCTTTGCGCATCATGGCAGGTAGACTACAAAAATTCAGTTTTAATTTTCCATATTTTTGCATACATTAGCTTTTGGCTTATATTTCACATATTTTAGTTATTATTACATATTATTTCCATATTTCAGGACATTTCTCAACATATACTCCATATTCGCGCAATAACTAGGTGTCCCCGTGTAATCCAAAGAGTTTGGTTAATGTCTTGCGAATAATTGAGAAATTTAAAATACACTCTTATTACTTCTAGCGATATTGAACGCAGTTTTATTCAATATAGATCTATCTTAAGAGGTAACAGAAGGTAATTCACGTTCAAACACATACAACAAAATTCCGTTATTGATTGTTTTGGAAACTGAAAATGAGAAAGCATTTTGTGTATTTTTACAATTAATGTAAGCGTACTGTATTTTATGTAGCTCGTGTAGTGCCTTAAATTATTAATAAGGTATTGTTTTACAATCTTAAGTCCATATTTAACTCCATATTTTGGTGAAAATTATGTATTTACATATTTAGCACATTATTACTACATGGAAATTGATTACGATTGATGTTCAGATACCAATGAAACTCAACAAGACTCTTTTTTCACATTTGAAAACTATATAAGGTAAGATAATTGAATTTTATCATGCTGGAGCATCTTGTTCGCACTTGTAGAGTACTGCGAACGCTCCGTGCAGTGCGAGATTGCCGCCTGCACACTACACTTCAAGACCAGTAAAGCAACAGGGTAGGAGTGGGAGAGAGACCTGAATTGACACATCTAAAATATAGTGACGAAAGGTGCATCGTTTCACGGATACAACTCCTGCTTCTTCTACCATACAGATAAAACTCATGCATAATTCCCGGTTTTAATACGAACTTTTAAAAGATTCAAGGTTGCAAGCAGATGTTTTCTCTATTTCAACTTTACGTATTACCACCTCTTGCCATCCACACACCTGCGTGATTCCAACGTAACCAAAACAAATTCTACTTCAATTCAAATAAACAGTATATATACAAATAAACAATGAAGTCTGTGGCGGTTTGTAACCACACATTGGCATATATCTCGAAAACGGCTCGTTTGCAGACCCATGTTTACTGAGCCATTTTTGCTTCTATTATCGTGTACTTTCAACTGTGTCAGTTTGCGCTATTAATTATGATACACCCTATGTGTAATATATAATATTACTAGATAATATATATTCCAAGTTAGTATTTTATTATATTTATCATTATAAATTTCCGTAAGATTTTCAGGCTGAATATCAGCACCAAATGAAACACTGGTCAAACATATATATATGATTTTGTTTGTTATATTTTATATTTATTCTGTATATACTTTTCTTTTATTATATTTATTCCTCAAGTACAATGATCTTAGAAAACACAAACATATATATACACACCTTGGTTTTATCAATAGGCACCAAGGTCTGAAACTTCTCCCTACAAATACTCGAATCCTCTTACATATTCCAATCCTAAACGGGACACTACCGCTCTTGGAGAAATAACAGCTATGATAAGCAATCTACGCAAAAGTATAACAAGAGAGAGGGTTGCGTAGTGTGAGTGACGAGAGGAGGCTGGAGGACCTCGTCCCTCAGTGTCCCGATCCTTGATACACATCTATGTTATGTGTGTGTGTGTGTGTGTGTGTGTGTGTGTGTGTGTATATATATATATACATAGGGTGTATCATATAAATGCAGAGAAATATAAAACTATTCCTTTTTGTGGTAAGTGTTGACTGTCTCCTTCGTCATTTTGTTTATCCACCCTTCTGGCATACTTCCTCATTCCAGTCCTGTGTGTGCAGTTGCGGTGATTGGGATCTAAAAGTAGGGGGTGCAAGGTGCCAAAACGGGTGGGGGGGGACAGTTTCTTTTCTCTTGGTGCGTGGGGAAAAGTTGCAAAAAGTGGGGAGCCAACTGTCCCCCTTAATCGGCGCCACTGTGCATGTGTGTGTATGTATGTATGTACGTGCAAAGTATTATTTAATTTAAGGTGCTGAGTTTGCGTTTGCCATTTCACATGCTCAGACTCGAAATACATGTACAAACACGTCACAAATGTTACAGGACATACTAATCCACGAAAAATTGTTAATTGTATAAAAATTTCAAACACAAATTTACTTAATCAAGTTCAAGATCTTGCAATACTCTTTCGTCTGCCAGATAGATTGTTCTGCAAAGGACACAAACAAGTAAACGGATTGAGAGAATTCTGTTTTGGTCCACGCAGCTTTCTTTTCCTTCCTCGATAAAAAAATCTAAACTGTAAAACTTGCCTCATGTCATTTATAAATATGTATAAATTCAATGGGATTTGGATTAATCATTTTTCACGTCTACGCAGAAAAATTCACTGCCACCCTGCATGAGTATACCTTGTCACGTTGCTTTATTACTCACGAATCAGATGACAAGAGGTTTTCCCATTGCACGAACGCGACCGACTAAGCCTCCTACCTCCTGTCGGGTCCTTTTAAAGTTCACTTAATGCACAGGTAGGCTAATCCAAACTTGACCTACACTATAAAGTGGAACAGCTGTGTGCTTTCAATGGGTATCGAACCCGGGGCCACTTGATTACAAGGCGACCATATCACCAATACGTCACTTGCATAAGAATGAGTTCCTTGACAAATACGCTGAGTTGAACAGGCGCGAATTATGTGATAATGCACTTGAGCGTACATAATTTGAGTGCTCTAAATTAAATTTTCACTGGATTACAATGGCCCCCAAAATACAGGGTGGGACAAAAATCATGGTGAATGGCCACAACGGTCAACGAACCTAACACCCATGGATTTTTACATTTGAACTTATTATACGTGGGGTATGTGAAAATAATTAACAATACAATACAAAACATTTCAGTATTCTAGAAATCATATTATAAAGAAATTACTTATTTAAGTGATGAACATCATTCCTGGTCTGTACTGTTCAACAATTCTATCACTGTACAGTCATCAGCAATAAACATGAAACACAAGATTCTGAAATAGTCGCTACCTTGCATGGTGTTATGCGTGTTGCTTATCTCTATGGTAATAAACAAACTTCAATGTAAATGTGTCCTAGACACTGAGAACTATACTCTGTCCCTGGTATGTCTGGAGAAAGCGAACGAAAACAAATTTCTGCGCAAGTAGTGACACGAGACGGCTCCACCAATGGACACGTGGGAGGGAACGGGATTGCGTGGAGGGGGAAGCAACTGCAGTTACCAGCCTTCACAGCAGCGTGTACTGCTTCGCTCTGCCCACTCGATTTCCTCCTCTTCTCTGCCACTATGCGCGGCTTTGCTCTACAAATTCAGGGGATATAGTCTAGTCTACATATTAACTTGGAGTCCAATGAAGCATTTGACTGATATACATATAACAAATATGTTAGTGCAGTTTCGGGCCAGGTACGCTAATCTTCACACTCAAAACTTTACAATCCATTGCACAACAGATCCTTACCCTACAATATAAAACTATAAAATCAGGTCCAATCGAATTTTTGCTTAGTACATAACCAACATATTAAAAAGGACACGGATTTCATTTTATAGGTAGGTGTGCGCAATTTCGCCACGTTAAGCTTTGAACGACCGTTACAAATTCCTGATAAGTATGATGATAACGTCTGTACTGGAAATGGATAGTATATATGTTACGGTATGTGTGGGAAAAAAAACACGTTCATGCGCTATTATTCAGGTACTTCAAAAGACAAAAGAAAAAAACCTTGCAACTGGCGAAATTGCATAAACCCTGTACACAATTTTGCCACCCACTGTAAACAGAGGGAACAGGACAAACCGCGCTACAAAACAAACATATTTTCACCCCATGAATATAATGAAAAAAATATAGATAGTAATGACATACATAATATACAGGGTGGGCCAAAAGTCCCTTACCACACCTTGTAAAAATCGTTTTAGTGGAAATTGATGAATAACAACCATGTGTGACCACATTAGGCCTAGGGGGAAGTCATAAAGGGGAGTGCCCTTGACGGCGGCCATCTTGAAAGCCGCCATCTTGGATACAAGTCCAGTTTTGTAAATAGGAAAGTAGGCATGCGATACATGGCGAAATTGCAAGCACTTCCAATGACTACACAAATGGGGTGAAAATATGACTCTCAATGTATACGACACAACACTACACATATCATTGTAGGCAGAAAGCGTTCGCCTTCACAATGCAATACTTGCTACATAGCTTCGAACCCTCCTTCCTGGACAAAAGGACCGCACTTTGTTGCTCTCGATCTTATAACAACGCTACGTCTCGTACACACAATGGCTGTCTGTCTTTTCCGTCTAGCTCCTCCCCATCAAAATGAGACAAAACACGATCAGCGTGCGCTACCTACCTATACACTAGCACCATCTGCCGACTTAGGCCGACGTGTTGGGAAATACAGGTATCTGGCAGAATTGAAAACATGGCGAAATTGCGCACACCCACCTTACTTGTACGAATACCTTGCATGGGGGAATAATCATTGTAAGTATATAATGTTTTTTTTATTTCAAGCTCTCTAGACCATTATCTAGGTGTGTTCGTTTGCAAAACTATTTATGTACATTAAATTATCATATCAACATCTTAATTGCACGTGCACGAGTGTTCCTTACTTTTCCACATTATTAAATGAAGTTTCCTGCTTGACGACTGGTTTCAATTATCAAGTTCAATACTAGTATACACATATGAAACGACCTTTTCTTATATAAGAGCCAAATTTTAATAATTAACAGAAGATTGACTACGATTCAATTACATAAATCTCAATATTTCTCTTTCATGGTAGAGTTAGAATAAAATAAATGGCAGTTACTATAAAAATCTAGTTATGAATTACAAACCTTTGGTGACATATTATATTCGGGCATGTAAATGTTTGCTTATATTAACATTATTAGCTGTTGCCATCTAGTGACAAATATCACAAACAAAAATTAGTGTGATATGTGTAAGGGAAAAATGTCTACGAGGGTAATTTCATATAATAATGCACAATATATTTTTTTTGACATAATGAATCCAAGTAAATATCATCTTTGCTTCATCTTTGTGTTTGTCGAAATTGTTTTGGTCTTGGTCCACTCGCTTGACTGTGGCTTCAACTCTAGTTCAAAATCTACGATCCACTGTTTGCTCACAACAAACTTAACGCACAGCTTCTTGCCACGTAAACTTTCAATTTTGATGCACAATGTTTGATCGTCAACCCTCACTGTACCCTAGGCTCCAGCAGACGGCATTGCTAACGCTCGTCATTTCCAACTGCAAGTGGAGTAACTTTTACCCTGATTGCATCATCCACTCCGTAGTGTTGCCGCCTTGTGCATTATTTATGAAATGAACCTCGTACATTTTGATAAATATTGACATTATATTTTACATTGTAAATTTCAACTGCATACAAAATTTTGGGCAGGAGAAATTTATAGCGAGAAATAATAATTCAATAATTATTCATTTGTACATATATTATTCATTATTACTGGCTGAATGGCTGGCACGAACAGGATGTTGAGACTGAATTTCAGATTCATCAAGTTCAGAGAAGTTGTTGTTGAAACTATGCAATTTTGAGAATCTGAATTAAATTTTTGAATGGATTTGCAGAAATGTATGTATTTATTTTTAAGTTGTCGAGTGGGGAGCGCATGGAAAGACTGTCAATTTAGTCATATTTGAGGACCCTGTTGTTCAAATTCCAAATTTGAACACCACAAAACACCCCCCATAGATTTTTCTCATTTTTGGATATTTTTAACTACCATCATTCCTGTATCGACTGACAAAGTCTTGTCATTGTGTTTTTCCTTATGAGGAAGAAAAATGAGATTGTAATTTGTCCTGCACCAGCAATGAACCACATCGCAGAGTACCCATCCCAAATCAGAGAATTTGCTGCGCCACTGCATGCTCCCATTCTAGAACTCTTGAGAGCGAATGGGTGTGAAGCAACGATCTATGAACTAACTCCCCTTCCCTCACAATAAAAAGCAATTGAGGAAAAGCCTAGCAAACACTTCAGAACAAAACTCAAGGTAAAAGGAGGCGTGGATAAGGAGTAGTCAAGTCATGAAGGCGAGAAATGAAAGCAAGCACCCAACTGTTCCATTAGAGAAAGAGAAAAATAGATGGCGCTAAGATCATTGACATACACGTTCACTCAGCTCATCAGTATAATTGGGCATTCACTCATGTTTCGAGTGAGTGATAAGAGGTCAAATTTCTGTTTTTACTCAAGTGCTTAAGGCACCTTCTCCACTTCTCGCTGTTTGATCAAGAATCCTATCGGAAGTAAATGTTCTCCGAGCAAGGTTACTGCAAAAAATAATAAATGAGCACCGTGGAAAGAGAGGGTCGAATAAGTGTTGCCAGCTATAGCGGAAAAGACTTAGTTGCAGTGACATGTTCCCCCTAAATATCTAAAAATTAGGGGGCAGATCGTACGTAATGTGGGGTTTAGATTCATATTAAAATTACATATTTGTTATTTTACGTCGCTTTTCTTCCTTTTATTGGCTAATCACGACATTGCGTACAAATCTAAAGTAGATTGGGGGGATCAATTCTCAGGCTATGTGAGAGCCTGGTGCGAGGGGATGTTCGCTGCGAGAGATAAACTTATAGCTTGGGGGTACTAGCCCGTAGAAACAACGGGACCACGTAACCAAGCAGAGGGGGCTAGCCCCTGTAGAATAAGGAGAACACTTATACATTTGATTTTAACACTTCGGGGTTGACTAGTCTGGCAGGGTTGTGAGAATAAAATAAAGGGGATAAAGGAACGTTCGTTTACCTCTGTCGTTGAAGGTTTCGTTGAATCTGTAGAAAGGGCGTAGTCCTGAAATAAAGTTCCTTCGGTATCGCAACTCCGCGGTAGATCTTTACGTAACAATTGCGTATCAGAGAGTTCGGACGCAACGACCTGAGAAATGTTCTCTCGACCTATTTATGTGTAATTGGAACTTCCGATCGTTAAAACCGTTGACGAGAGTGCGTCTATCGTTAACGGTGTTTTTAGCATAAAGCTGTGTTTGCTTATTTTTCATACGATTTCCTGTAGAATTGCCTGTGTTATGTGCTTGTAAGATGCTATTTCCAGCTTCTCGGCCGGACCCTTTTGGCGACGTGATTAGCCTATTGAGTTATGACGCCAAGGGGCAACCTTTGGCGTGATACGATTGAGACTGAGTAATGATTAGATTAAGATTTGGTGAAGGGACACTCAAAGAGAACTCCCAGGCCGGGATTCGGACCCGCGAACTTCTGAAAGTTCCGGCTCGTGACAAAAATTGAATGACTGCAGCAGTACTTGGGCTACTGCCATCCATCATGTAATATAGTGGCAGTAAATAAGGACAAGCAAGGATCAACACAACCCCATGAATCCAGGCGGCAGAGCCTCGTTGGTCTGTAAGAAGAAGTTATAGGGGTGTACAAAGGGAAAGCGAGATTGACTTTTGGTTGGTTTACCAGGAGACCCCTAGATTATTACGCAAACTTTTATTTGTACTTTTCAAATATAGCGTCGTTCTTCTTCCACTCTTGGTTAATCGCGATAATGAGAATGAATGATGAATTCATGACATTTATGGAAGGGAACTCACAAAGGAACAACCATACCCAGGACAGGACTCGAACATGAAAATTGCCGTGGAGAGGTTGTGAGTCGCTCTGGCTACTAAGGAGACCATCATTTCTACACATTACAAAGAGAGCTTTCACATCGACGCGACAAATGTCACGTCAGAAATAACCAATCAACAGCAACGTTTCACACGGCAGCAGCACATGCTACACAAGCCTGCATTCGATTGGGGAAATCCTCTAGTAATACCTGTCACGTGTTGCGTATCGCTTTGGTGTGACATCTCTCTAAGACTTAACGTCATAGCGTTTTCTAAAAGGATTAAAAACTAAAAATATCATGGAGAATTTAGAGAGAAGGGGGTTGTGTGAAGAATAAGAACAAGACTGATCAAAAGTATTACAAAAAAATATTTTTAAACGAAAATAAAATTAGGACAATATATAGTTGAAATGATAATTTGCAGGGAAAGAGAAAGGAAACGTAGTAAGAATTGGAAATGAACGCATCAGTATTTGGAAGATGTAAGAGCGGAAAACGCTTAAAACAAGTGGCGCAACCGCAAGGGGGGAGGGCATTGCCCACCTAGGCTTGAACGGAAATCAATGAAACGGGGGTCACTAGGGGCCAAACATTTAAGTAAAAAGCAAGCCAGTATTGTCAACTTTTATGTCGGACTTAAAACAACAATTCGAACAACTCTTCCTCTCTCTCTCTCTCTCTCTCTCTCTCTCTCTGTAGTTCTTTCTTGCCTCCTTCCGATAGCGAAGAATTTTACATTTAAATAACATAAGAAAATTAACAATATTTTTAGTGGAATGCTACATTACAAATTCAAATAAATATTTAGGAAATTACTATTATCATTACACGCGTACATTAATATTGTCCCGGGTTCGAATCCTGATTTGGACATCATGAGTGTTCTTCTTGAATACCCATTTATTAAATTTGTCACATCATCACTCATCGTCATCTTCGCGATTAGCCAAAACGGCAGAAAAGCGACGATAAATAACAATCAAATCAAATCTACAGGGGTGGTTGGTGACTGAATTAGGTGAAAGAATAGTAGGGGAAAAATGCAGTAATAGAGAAAATTAGATCAATAGTTACACACTAGAAACCCCATTTTTAATAAGTATGTGTAACTATTGATCTAATATTTTCTATTACACCCATTTGTTCTACTAATTCTTTACCTAAATCTGAGCCACCAGCAGTCGCTCCACAAGCCAAACATTAATATTGGATTGGTTCTTGCCCCCCCCCCCCCCTCCCCGCTTTGTGCAACAGGTATTTGCCCCAAGGAGAAACCGAAACTTGCCGCCCAGACAAAAATTTGTGGTTGCGCCCCTGCTAGTAACCTTTCTATGAAATGGTAGGCAACACTGCTTCCAATTATTATTGTATCCTTGGACTTCTGAAACGAAGCGTCGAGGATTCGCTGGAAAAAATGTAACTGGGGAGAGAATGGATGTAAAATGGGGAGCACTTTCTTTGCACTTCTGAAGAGTTAGTCACAGTTACGCGGTCAACTCTGATGAAAATTTTGCAGACGAGTCATATCGGATCACTGAAAGGAAAGGGAAAGGATTTTTCTTTCTTCTGGAGCCGAAAAGAAAGGGTGTGGTGGCCTGGAGAAAGTCCGCCGCATCTCTGCATCGTGGGCTATAATAAGGGATTCCTCCCTCGCAACAATGTGCATTCTCTCTCAGCTTCCCTCCGTAGAACGTCCATCACACCCAGGCAGCAGCATGAAGACGTCGCTGGTAAGTGACCATCTCAAAGAGGACAAAGGGTTAGGCCAGTGATGTGCGTCTACGCGTAAACAACATAGTCTACATTCTACACATAGACTATTTTATACACGTAGATTACGTAATCTATGTAAACAATATGGCGAAAGGTGATAACTTAGCAAAGACCGGCGTGGAATTAAAAGAAAATTATACTGCGTATCAGTTGCTGACGTGTGTGGAGAACTTTTCATACTCTTTCTTTCAAATTCGAACAATTTCTCACCTAGGAAGAAACCTAATACAGGAAATATTCTATTGCTTTATGGGAAAAGACCACTCTCGCCTCACGACTGCCATCTGTTGTTGTTTTTTGCATACTATTAATCTTCCATAGTTGATAATAGAAGATAAGAGAAATTTTGTTGTAAATAGGGTTCTTTTCATTTCGTTAAGAACCAATATAGTTGAAAATGTCACTTTCATTTCATGAAACCCTTGAAAATTACTTTTAATGCACTTTAGATTGTCTACGTAGTCTATGTAAACTACAACCCAATGTAATCTACGCGTAGATTACGTGTAGACAACGCATGTAGACGTAAACTTATAGTCTGCGGCACATCACTGGGTTAGTCTCAGCCAAGCGGCGTTGGGGTGGACTAGCCTCGGATTTATATATATGGAGAGTATGGGGTAACAATATCGTTAGCCTCACCCCTGTACAGTTTCAGTAGTAACTTTTAACCCTTGTAATCAAGGGGTTCTTGGTTCGATACCCTGTAGAGGCGTTTAATGGTTCGGTTCTAACTATAAGCTGTATGTTCAGTCCGGGTTAGCATTCCTGTGCATAAAGCGGACTTAAAAATTAACTCGATCAATGTTGGTCCAAATAATATCACATGGGTGATTATAATTTTAACACTTACAATTCATTTTTTTTAAAAAATGTGATCCTTTTCGAAGTTTTACTAGTGACTGCTAAGATCCTCTCCTTCTGTCACTCGCTCTTCCTACTCTTCTTTATTCTTTCGTTCTCTATTTCTCTGTTTCATCAGTTTCCTCTCTCTCTTGCTCTTCCTACTCATCTTTATTCTTTCGTTCCCTATTTCTTTGTTTCATCAGTTTCCCCTCTCTCTCTCTTCCTACTCATCTTTATTTTTCGTTCCCTATTTCTTTGTTTCATCGGTTTCCTCTCTCTCCGCTCTTCCTACTCATCTTTATTTTTCATTCCCTATTTTTTGTTTCATCAGTTTCTTTATCTCTTCATCTCTTTCTTTCTCTTTCGGTTTCCAATGTTTCACAATCTTCTTACTTCAATCTCTTTCTTACTATGCTCCTGTAGTTCTTTCTTTCATTTTCTTTCTTCTCTCGTTCCCTCTCGCACACTTTACCTCTTAATACACCCCCTCTCTCTCTCTCTATTTTATTTTCAGTTCCTTTCTATTTCTTTCATCATTTTCTCTATCTCTCTCTCTCTCTAGTTCTTTCGTTCATTATCGGTCTTCTCTCTTGTTTGTTTATCTTCCAGTCTTCTTTGTTTCACCATCTCTTTTTTTCTATCTCTTTCTTCCCCTGTTTCTCTAGATCTTGCCTTCATTTTCTGTCTCTTTTAAATCTCTCTCTATCTTAATTTTTACTCTTCTTGACTTCTCTCTTTCATAATTACCTCTGTCCCTTTCTTCTCTCCCTCTTTCGGCCTTCTCTTGTTTCTCTCTTTAGATTATCATTGTTTCACCATCTCCCCTTTCTTTCTATCTCACACGCTCTCTGTTTCCTTATCACCACACTCTCTCTAGGTTATATGATTCATTTACATAGATTGTTATTGCCCCTAGAACATGATTCGTTTGAGATAATTTTGGAACGTCATGTAGCTGAGAAAATGCAGAAAGTAAGACGGTTCCAATTTGACTTGTTATGCACAACACATCGTTTGAATATACATTGAAACAGGAACTTTTCTCTAGTTACAATTATGTCTGCAACAATCGAGATTATCTCGGTACGTTTACTCGTCAGACCTTGTTGCAGAATGGTTGGCTTATCAAGTTATGTAGCCAGAGGGTCCAGGTTTGGCTTACGGACTTCTTTTTTATCATCATCAATTTCGTCAATTGGTCATTCATCCTCAACGTCACGATCAACCGACAGGCAGAAAACCCAAAATTACAATGTTAATGATTACTTTGTACAGTATCACTTCTAAATTTTTCGATTTTAAATAATTTTGAACTCATTAATTTTTCCTAATCTCACAGTGTAATACGTCACTACACTTAGTTTAGCTGTCAAGAGTTTTACTTCAACTTCATGAGCTACAATACACCTCTTCATCTTTTTACAATTTAAATAAATTGGATTTTTCAATGAATGCATTATTTTATTTGAAAATCCATTTTCAAAGTAGCAAAACACTTTTAAATACGCTCACTAGATGTCTCTCCTTGTCTCTTTAATTGCAAGTTGTCCTTCAACTCTGTATGGACATAAAGTGTTATCATATTTACAAGACTATAGCTCAGTGTTAAAAAGATTAAACATAGAAACAAATGACAGGTCGTAGAATGAAATAAATGTTGTAAAAAATGATTTTATCTAACACTCGCTCTTAAAGTAGTTAAGTGATGCATGTAATATATAAAGTTGTAGTGTTTTGTGCCGAATCAAAATTGATTATTTGCCATGCTTTGCAACTTTCTTCACTGAACTGATGAAAATAATAATAATTTAATAGCGGCCCAAATTTGAGATGGGGTGGGTGCAGAATCGAAATGTTATCATTCCGTAATAATAGCGTCTAAGACTATTTTGCTTAATAACGGTTATATTTGGAAAGCCATAAAAATGCCCTTTATTACTTTGTTCCTCGTGTTCAGATTATCAAAAACACCTTCGATAAAAAAATGTAAAAAAGGCAAATCTCCAAAAATTAGTGAAGTACCAGTGGGATACTTCAACCACACGTTTTTGGGTTACCACCGTAAGAATTACCAAAGTTAAAGGGTGCCATTTAGATAGCAAATACAAGAAAATAAGGCTGAGGGAGATCTACCTTCGAAACAAGAATTTCAATGAAAGTTTCCTTGTCCAGAGTTCAGATACTTAAGAGCATTTTTCAAACTAGGTTTAAATCCCGTCATATTGAAATGCTTCAGTCGAATTCGCTCAAATCTAAGTCTGGATCACATTACCACAAGATATTAGCTATCATGGAAAGTACAGCCCAATACATCTCAATTGCAATATTGAAACGCGTTGACCGACATCTCTCAAATGTAATACGAGCCCGGTACTCTCAAACTATTCAACTGCTCTAAATATTATGACCAGAAAATTCTAAACTTGCCGTAGTTGAGTGGTCAAGATATTGATAACTTACCCAATCACTCTGCCTTCCCTAAATTTCGTGCAAGTTTCATAACAGTCTTGGAAATATGAATAAGTGCAATAGTGAATTAGCACAAATTAATGATCTGAAGGCACAATTCCATTCCTGTCTCTTACCAAGCCACAATATCTTTCTCAGATATTATTTTTGCAGAAAATCCAGCAATAAAGTTTCGTGAATTCTCTAATATCCTACCACGCAAGAAATATTCACACGTCGGTGAAGTAGTGACACACGGTGTCGATTACAAAAGTTGTGGTTCCAGTACTATTCATGGCATGAAGCTTCTTCATTTGTTTTTGCCCTATACACAGAGAAAACCGAACGCATCGAGTCTATTTGATGTACCAGAAACGCAAAACTGTATGTTTTAGCCTTTGCCAAAAATCAGGTTTACAGTTTGATATTTATTTGTATAATGTTTATAAATGTAACGCATTGTAATGTAATGCATTTAAGCATATATATATCGAGCTGTACTTTAATTCATCCACTGATACATTTTTGATGCACCTTTCTGCATCTCTCTCAACTTTATGCATTTGTCTCAACTGATGTATTTATCTTCCTGCGTGTATCCAGTGATGTGCGTCTATGCGTAAACAACGATAGTCTACATTCTACACGTAGACTATTTTATACACGTAGATGACGTAATCTATGTAAACAATATGGCGAAAGTTGATAACTTAGCAAAGGGCGCCGTGGAATTAAAAAAAATATACTGCGTATCAGTTGCTGATGTGTAAGGAGAACTTTTCATACCATTTCTTCCAAATTCGAACAATTTCTCACCTTGGAAGAAATCAAATATAGAAATATTCTAGTGTTTTATGGGGAAAAAACCACTGTTGCCTCACGACTGCCATCTGTTGTTGTGTTTTGCATACTATTTATCTTCTTTCGTAGTTGGTAATAGAAGAGAAGAGAAATTTTGTTGTAAATAGGTTTCTTTTCATTTCGTTAGGAACCAATAGTTGAAAATGTCACTTTCCTTTCATGAAAGCCTTGAAAATTAATTTTAATGCACTTTAGATTGTCTACGTAGTCTATGTAAACTACAAACCAATGTAATCCACGCGTAGATTACGTGTAGACAACGCATGTAGACGTAAACTTATAGTCTACGGCACATCACTGCGTGTATCACATATTATTACACCCGATCGCCATCTTCCTCAGCGTAGTGAGTTAAACTGGTGGAAAAGTTGAAAAGCGACTTTCAAATAATACAATAATAACTTATAAACATTATAATAGCGTGATATTTAATTTTAAATATTTAAACAACATAAAATTTAAGAAACCAATTCTGGTCTCGTTCACGGGTTTCAGACTCTTTTGTGAATTGGAACATTGGCTCGTATAATTCCTCAAATTCTTTTGTTGTTATAATCAGCTCTCATCCTGTGTCAAAAGCTAACCTTTCTCTTTTGTCCACTCTATTACAGTCCAGCAATTTACTTTCAACTCCAATAGACTTTCACCTAATAGCTCATAGTTGCTTTCTTCACTCTCCAACTAGGCAATAACCATTAGAGGAGCTGATGGTCCTTAATTTCATGTTAAATATTGTTCAACGTTTCTTATCGGAAGAATTAAAAATCAAACCATTGTTAGCTTCTAGCTCAGCTTTACATGTGCTGAGTTTTAAACAATCCATTGTTGAAGCATGTGATTTTACAGTTTACTTACAGAGAATTGGGTTTTGTACAAGTTTATTTTGGGATAAACTTTAGAAAATTGTACTAATATTTGTTTCTTTATACTTTATTATTTATCCGCAGTGACAGCGATTAGGAGGGCGAGGGGGGCACTTGCGCCCCCACTTTTCACCACTTTTGCCCCAGCACTATGCTAATTCTTATCTACAAAGGGAAATATACTGTCTTTTCTCCCCAGTTTTGAAACCCAATCGCCGGCACTGTCAGATATCACTGTGTATCTTTTAGCGTCAGATGTACAGTCATAGACAGTAAAAATTGAGCATCTATATCCGGACATACTGTCTTTGCTGAAAAGCGTTATGCGTGTTGCCTAACTCTGGGACGAAGCGTGAACTTCAATATCAAATATTCAATGACAACTTCAGCCATAGCCGTACAGTTAGGCAACAATATATAATGCCATGCAGTGAATCTAGAATTTCAGGATATAGGTGTCTAATTTTATTGCAGGCGACCGTACAATGTATATAGCGGCTTGGAAAACGAGCTTGTTAAGGTTATTGCCACTAAAGTTCTCGGGTTCGAGTCCTGGCATCGTCATGTCCCTTCAACAATTTCATCTAATCATCACTCATCGTGGCGATTAGTAAAAGCGGCAGAAAAGCAACTCCAAATAAGGAACTGCAATACAATGTCTAGGAAAGCATGAAATAAGCAACATTTTATAAAAAAACAGTTACATAGATGCATCCAATACATTTACTTTAAATTACACGACTAAAACTGTATTACCATTACAAAAAACATAGCTCGGAAACTACATGCAATAGAACAATGCTGCTGATTGCCATAGATGCTATACACCTCAATGTGCGCCCCTCTAGTTGCTCTCAGAACATAAAGGCGGTAATCTACTTCTGCCCATACACGCCCCAGAATAGCACCAATAACAGTTAGGATACTCTCCGTTATTCTTCTTCTAAGAGTAGCAACATCTGGAACAGGAGTGCGGTAAACACAATCTTTGACATACCCCTAGAGGAAGAAATCTAAGGGTTGATATCAGGAGAGCGCGGTGGCCAGGGAATAGGTCCATCACGGCCTATCTATCCACCTGCCAGGGAAATGAATATCCACAAGACCTCGAACTTCCTTGGACCAATGAGGTCGTGTCCCATTTTGTTGAAAAATTATGGATATAGGTTGTCTGAAAGTAATAACTGAGAATGTTTACATTGATAACAGCATTGTTCTATTGCATGTAGTTTCCGAGCTATGTTCTTTTGTAATGGTACCGGGACTTTATGAACACCCTGTATTGTTGCTCAAACTTTCCTACCAACAATCTCATTTTCTCTCTATCGGATTGACCTAAAGATAGAGGCTCAAGGCTTATATGCCTCGTTCATCTTTGTAGAACACCGAATGTCGAAATCGTACACCGAATTGTATTTTAGTCTTGTATAGTTGGCTATTGTAACGTTCGTTTTCCCAAGACTGACTTGTAACAAGAAAGCGACCACAATATGTAGCACTCGCGCTGGAATCCACAGTGTACAATGCTGTAAGAGTAGATGCTGGTTTACAAACCTTGCGACAAAACTCATAACTACAACAGTTGGTGTTGAAAAGAAGGCCGCTTCACTTTCCAAATTATTTACACACCTCCGAAAGCATATTATCTGAGACGGTATTTCACAGATCGTAAAGAGCCAATGTAAACGGCACACAATAAATCACTTGCACTGCCATCTATGATCTCCTTCACACGAGAGAGGATTGTAAAAATGTCTTCGTAAAGCCTTATCTTGCCAAAGAAATCTGAACATCAGATGGTTCTGCCCACTTTTATTGTTCATTGTTCATTGAGCGTCTCCGACTTTCCTTGTCGAAGTACTGCAATTTTATTGTTCCAAGACAAACTCTTGAATTGGTCTGGTGCGGGGCACATCTAAGCCTGGCCCTCCTAACTTAACCACATGCACATTATTAGAACTAGGCCGAATTCAGTTAGGAATTGTTAGATTAGGATGGCCAGGTATAGAACCCTTAGCAATTAGTTTCAGTGATGCTAGAGACAATGGTTCTTTATCGGCATCTGATGTGAATACATAAATCATATCAAAGCAGTCGTGGTAGCATTGCTGGGAGTTGATTAACATCCGGGAAATGGCATGCTTTTGTTTGCGAAGGGTGAGTGAGGGTGAGGAGCTCTTCTGCACTCAGAGAATTAATTGCATCATATCGATTGATGCACCAGAATGCATCGATTGATGCATTAAAGTGTGTTTTATGGCTTCTTCTAAGAATCAGATTCACATTTGGGTGCATTTTTGTATGTCGTGAAAGAAACACCAAAGTGCATCATTTGATTCAAGTGAGGATTTATTTCAGTCGAGATGCACTACAATGCATCAGTTGATGCTTTCTGATGCACCTTGATGCGTTTTCATGCACCAGAATGCAACTTTTTTTATGATGCATTCTGGTGCATCAAGGAACATCAACTGATGCATTGAAGTGCATCTCGACTGAAATAAATCCTCACTTGAATCAAATGATGCACTTTGGTATTTCTTTCACGAAAGAATGGCTTTGGAGAAGCCATAAAACACACGTTAGTGCATCAATCGATATGATGCATTTAGTTTTCTGTTTGTGGGGATGTCTTCAGTTTGTATGGTTTATTTTACCTTGCTTTCCTGCCGCTTTTCGCGAAGATGAGGATGAGCGCTTATATGATGAAATTGATGAGGAACACTCACAAGCAACACAAACTCCCAGGCCGGGACTCAAACCAGGGACTCCTGGCTTTGTAGCGCCATGTGTGAACCAGTCACTCCGCTACGGAGGTTGGGTTAGGTTATAGGGTTTGGGAGATGTAGTGTGTGGTAGGTGCACAGAAGGATGGCAGCCGTGCCACGTTTTGTTGGCGGAGCCAAAAAACTCTTTGAGCTTATGATAGATTAAGGATAATTATCACAAATCGTACACAATAGCCTGCATATATGTTAAAATTCTTGGGAAATAATACATGAACAGAAAGTGACAAAACTATTTACTACATAATTCTATTTCAGGTAATTATACTCTCTGGCCTAGCCACTAGCCTTGTTTTGGCAGGCGAAGACGTCGACTATAAGAAACAGGAGAAACGAGGGGCATCTAGCGGCAGCTATGGCGGCTACGGACAAAGCGGCGCTGGAGGTGGCTCAGAACAGATCGGCATAGCACACGACGAAGGAGGCGATTCAGGCTATGGGGGAGGAGAGGCAAGCTATGGAGGGCATGCTGGAGGCTATGGAGGACACGCTGGAGGCTATGGAGGACACGTTGGAGGCTATGGAGGCTATGGAGGAAGCGGCGGTGGAGGCAGCTCCCACGGGGAGATCCACATTCCACCCCCGCAGACTATCCACATCCCGAAGCCGTTCCCTGTCCACATAGACAAGCCGATTCCCGTCCCCGTTCCTCATCCAGTAGCCGTCAAGGTGGCGCACCCTATTCCGGTTCCAGTACCTCAGCCGTACGCAGTCCACGTTCCCCAACCGTACCCGGTCACCGTGATCAAACAGATCCACGTACCCGTCGAGAAGCCCATACCCGTTACGGTCGAGAAACCCGTACCGTATCCAGTGGAGAAGCCGTACCCGGTGACGGTCGAGAAACCGTATCCCGTTCCCGTACCCAAACCGTACCCTGTCCACGTTCCTGTGTACAGGACCATAAAGGTATATGTTCCCAGCAAGATCAAGCATTCCCATGGTGGTTGGAAGCGAGGAGGCTACTACGGTGGACATTACTGATCCTTACTTGATTCTAGTCTGCCTTGCAGGTAACTCTCTATTTCTATTTATTAGATAGACAATTTATTACACCCAATCATGAAAATAAAAACTAATGTTCTTTAGTTTCCTACTAATTAATTCCAACAAAAGTTTTGTCAGTCTGCTTCACCCATCCTTGGCCAAAATCACATTTCTTATTTGAAATTTCACTCCCTTCATTTTGAAATTTGAATTACCCCTCCACACGTCCTCGTCCTTGATTTGGTAGAATATATCGAACAAACACTCATATATTAAGCAGGATTTAATTCCAGAAAGCCTGGTTTCGTATTACATTATACTAAAGCTCTTGTCTACTCTTACGGCGGGCGAGATAATTCAATGCGGTAAGAAACGCAGCAGCCTGTAGAACGGGGTGCGCGTAGTACTTCCTCCCACCACGTCGTAATTCTCGGCGGCACCGATGCTGTCCGGTTGGTCTGCGGCGTATTCCCGACTCCCCACTTACCTTGCCACCATGTAGAGCGCCCGCCGTAAGAATAGACAAGACCTATAGTCACTCAACACTAGACCTAGGATTTTTAGGTTCTAAAAAGTGTGCTTTTCGGTTCATAAAATAGGCTCTAAAAATTCTAAAATAGGTCCTAAAAATCTAAAGTTAGGCTCGAAAAATCCTGAAGTAGCTTCAAAAGAGCTAAGAATAGTTCAAAATTCCTGAAAAATGCTGATTAGGTGTCACCAGCATAAGAAAATGGGACACCTATATCCTGAAATCTTGGATAACGTTATGTGTGTTGCCTAACCCTAAGGCGATTGCAGGACTTACCATTGGAAATTTGCTATTAAAAATCCACTCTTCATCTTATAGTTATGCAATAATCTTCTTTCATGTTATCCACAGTCAAATTCAGCAATTTTGTCTGCGAGGATCATCTTTTATGCTGAAAATAATATTTCAACATAGTCAGTGGTGCCAACTTCAATGCTGAAATGTTAGTTTGCAAGGCATGAATGCCACAAAGCACTGAAGTGACGCGAAAGTAAGCAAGATCACGCAGATCAGAAGTTTGCACTTTGTATTGTACAGGTAACAGTGGCACCAGACATTTTGCTTTGTTTAGAGCTTTGAAAAATCACCAAGGACTTGGTGAAAGGGAAATGGACAGAGATTACTTTTCAAACACTTTCGTCATTGTTCGTGACCAAACAAAGCAAATGCCTCTGTGTGACATAAAAATCCTGTAAAACCTTTAAAAATACATAAAAACCTTTAAAAAAGGCTTGATTTAGGCCCATATACCTAAAATAGGTTCTAACAAGCAAAATAGGTTTAAGGCACTTACTTCATCAGTTGTTGCGTTGTTTAACGAAACGCTGACAAAACTTATTATTTCTTACATACCTGTAAAGGAAAAAATAGGTTAAAAACCTACAATCCGAGGTCTACACATCACACACGGACGGAACTGTGCATCTGATAGATATTTGCAGAGTAAACGCAGAACATATGAGTTCAGTAGTTCCACAGTTCAATTCAAGATGGGAGTATATTGCACTAATTTGATATATGGTTCTAACTGCAAGTTCACTACTAAATAACATGCAATTTGTTCCAAGAAAAGACATCATCCCATTTTATGTGTTGCTTTCTTGATAATGCATTAACAGGAGCATTTATTTCCAACAAAATATGAGAGTATGTAGTAGTTATCGTGATTTATACCTCAGTTTCGTAATTATTACAAAACTTTATCATTAGCTTTAGTACTTCATTAAGTCAAGGCCCATGATTTCATTAAGTCAAGGGCAGTGGATTGTACTGTTTATTCAAAATTTAGTTGCATCCTTTCTGCTAAGAACAACAATATTGTGTTTATATATAAATATGTATAACTTGAAAAACTCAATATGCTGACCAAGGCAGAAATTTATTTTATTATAAAACATAAACTAAACGTAACGTTTCAATCTTCTAGCAAGGTCTTCTTCAGACTATGTACCAAGTACAAATGTAACAAGGTACAAGAACAGGACCATATACATAGTTTGATGAAGACCTTGCTAGAAGGATGAAACGTTACGTTTAGTTTAAGTTTTATAATAAAATAAATTTCTGCCTTGGCCAGCATATTGAGTTTTTCATATCATGGAAACAAGGCTCAATGGTGTTATAAATGTATAACTTGTGTTTTATATTAAAAACAAATTTGGAATTGAATTGAGTTGTATAAGTAATATTTCTTTTCTTTTGATTTCAGATATATCTGAAAGGAGTACAATTTTTCTGTTTCAAGAAAGTTTAAGCCAATGGAACTGATATTGTTGTTGATGCTTTTTGTTAGTTGTTAAATAAATTCATTTTATACATAAACATATACGAAGTGATTTTTCAGGCTAATAACGATTTCACTCAACACCTCTTCCTTAACTCGTTCTTCAAAAACAACAGGTGAGCTCTAGTAATGTTCTTGTCTGTTCAATTAAACTTTTTTTTCACTATCTCTTATGTTGATTTTGATTTATGTTACTTAGCGTCGCTCTTCTGTCATTCTTGTATGATGCAATTCGTGACAAAGAACATCCACGTCCAGGCCGGGATTCGAACCCTTGACCACTGGCGTCGTAGCGCTCTGGGCTAACCACTCAGCCACGGAGGTCGGCTGTCCCCACGTCCAGGAACCCAAAAATTCCAATTGGTTATATTGGGTTTCGCTGCAGAACCTGAACCTCTCTTCTCGCACAATTTAAATTCGGTCCAAGTTGCGAATTGTTTCATTGAAAAAAGGTTCCTGGACCGAATTGAAACACTTTACAGATAAAAAGTTCGTTACGCTCCAGAACCCATTTACGCTTGTGCTGGTTTTCTCTCCTGGTCCGGAATTAAATTTATTTAAATTTCCTGGAGCTCTAACAATCCTGCTCAGCAGTCATGATAAATCTTGATGGTATGACAATAAAAATAATATATTGTCATAACAACATTTGAAGAAGGTTAGGCTAAGTTCAAAGTTCCACATTTGTGCAATATTTATAACAATTTAGTCATAACAGTTATTTTTGACTGGCAATATGAAAAACAAATATCTTCAATCATATGTGTTCTTTCAGACAAGAAAGATATGATACATTCAAATTTATAATTAAATTTATTGAAATTGTGTACATTTGCATTGGCTTCAAGGTTTATATACAAAGGTCAACTCTTTAAAATTGTTCAATGTACATTGTGATGTCATACTTGGTATTTTGTATCAACATTCAAAAAATGGTAATTGTGATCAATAGATAAGTATATTGTGATATACATAGTAAAATAGCTGTAACAGAGCAAATATGTACATTTACTACACAAACATTCAAGCTGTTAAGCACTTATGGACAAAAATATAAAACAAAAACAATTGAAGATATCACATACTAAAAAATCTGGCTTGAACTAGTTGCTCTAATACTAGTTGTCTGTGACTTGGTGTGGAGCTCAAGATGGAACAAAGATAAGGACACATATATCAATATGGGATGGTGATATATTTGTATAATAATTGTTGCTTTTAAAGATTAAACTTGGCAACGTTATAATAACTTGGATGTTTAAGTTATATAGAAGCCTTTTATGACTTGAATGAACTTCGATCATGATATAATCTTATAAAGATTCGAAAGTTATGGAATGACACTGATATGTATAAAAGATGCCATGTTGAATTGGAAGCAGTGAATAAGTATCTGTTTTCATCTTCCTTAAGGGGCTGGCTTGTGAATGTTACAGTTCCTCAAATGAGTGCTTGGAGGAAGGTCGCATAGAGTGACACTTATATGTTCTACGTTTGGAGGTGATTTGAGAAGATGATGAATTTCGAAAACTGAAGCTCAGAATTGTAGATACAAAGACTTGCTTTATCCTGGAAGGAGATAACAAAGATATATATATATATTTTCTTATGTATAGCATTGATATCTTATAAATATTCTTGTAAACAAAGGTATAATAATTTGATGCTATTGTAATTTTGGTTGTTTCTAGTTTTTTCTTCCATTTTTATCAATATAATAATTATAAAGTTATCAGTATATGTAAACTTAAATTTCCTTTCCAATATAGCACCATAGCTACTACCTATTGTGCTGATACTGAGTTTGAATTATACTGACTAGCATGGTTAAAATGGAGTTTAAAAAAAAGGCACGATGAAATGTTTGTACACTTCTATTTATGTATAGAAGCAGCACACTTGATACTGGTAAGCTGAGCGACCCACTATTTCTAAGCATGGCGTAAATCGTTAACTTAACCGAACTTTTTATACAATGGAAAATAAAGCCTTTAATACTTCGGCTTCTTCTAGTAGATATATGAATTTGGAGTTTGTCTAGACGTACAATCAAACTAACCTGTGTATGTGCGGTCATATGTGTTATTACTAGGGCCAGGAACTTTATGTCCTATAAAACTGTAAAATATTTATTTATTTATTTATTAACCAGTCGCCTATAACAGAGCGAATGCTCCAATTAAAATAGGCATTGCAATTTGCTATATACAATATAATTTACATAAATATGTAATACATGATACAAACACATAGTAAGTGTTACACAAAACCTTAGATAAATACGAATACAAAAAGTTATACAAATACAAAAGTTACACAAATACAAAAAAATACATACATATACATATTACAAATTTTAAACAGAGGAGAAAACTAAAGGACAAAAAAAACAAAACATAAACAAGTAACAAACTATAAAAGCTTGAAAATAATACAAAAATTATATGAATACCACTATTTAAATAAGAAACAGGAATAATCAATACAAAACAAAAGTTCAAATTTGAATTCGTTTATATGATACAAAATTTAAAACGCTATAAATTGTATTTGAGACTATAAATATATCACTCTAGAATCGGAACTGTTTCATTTGTATATTATATCTAATATGTTGTTTAAACTATATAGATAGTTTTTAATATTAAAAGCAAAATCCAAATCAATTCCATTCGAGACAATATTATTATGTTTACTTAATAATCTAATGATTGGAGAATTTTGATGGAATGTATGTATGTAATTATGTCATAAAAATTTAAAAATATGTCAGAAAAAGGTAGAAATATTCTCAGTAAATCCAAAAATATGCACAACGGTACTTTCGAATTTCTCATACGGGATTCAGTATCTTCCAGGGAAGATCAACTAGCGTGGGGTGGAGAATTAAATGAAGCCAGAATCCCGCACAACAATGAGATAACATTTTCCCTCAATAATGTTTGCATGGCTATTAATTGTCGGCGGGATAAAAAAGGGGGGTATTATTGTTCTGTTGGTAAGAAAAGACTGCATCTGCTTTAAATTCTTCGTTCGTAATTTCCTTATCCTGGCATCGATAATATGAAATATCAGTTGCGCTAAGTATACGAAGAAAAATTATAAAATAACAGAGTATACGCAAGTCAATTACGAAATGATACAAAAATATGTCTTATTACGAGAAAAGTGAAGAAATATGTTGTAAGAACGCGAAATTGATAAAATATGCCAAAATATGCTTTATCAAGTTGGTCTATTTCGGCTGATTTTCATCAGATATGTAAAGATCTCACCCCAGTACACGATCCGATGCCAAATGAAAAATATATTATAACATAAAGTCCCCAGTTATTTCACAGACAGACGCTTCGATAGTGTGCAATAATGAAGTCCAGGGTTATTCAAGTTTTATGAGAGGTCTGACCACCCCTACTAGAGTACTGCATGAGACCACTTCCGCTTGCTCTACAAGTCTTCCACCCTTCTTCGACCGTATGCAATAGAATTTTATTTTAATGTGACAATAATAGTAGATACATGTAAAATGTCTGCCTTGGTAGTTTCAGCCCACAATCATCTGTTTCATTTTCATATAAGCATTGTGTAAGACTAAACTACATTTTAACATGATGACTATGTTTACTTAAGTTTCAATTTTACTGCATTTTTCACTTCACGATTGATATTTTAGTGCCCACCCATAGACAAATTACTGGACTTCGAGCGTTTCCCGAAGAACTTCCAATTCCTTACGCTATGCATTAATTGCACTGAGCTTTTTCCTGATTTGTGAACATTTCCGGTTTCCTGGGCACTGGCACTGCTACACTACAGCAACGTTACTGAAACCTGGAACAAAAAACTTGGGTAGTTTCCCAACATTTTGGCACCAGTTTCACATCTCTACATTGAATATAGCGGATATGAATAAAGTTTGTAATCAGGGAAAGACTTCTGGGACACCCGGTATTTCTAGATCCGTGCCTGGTCGCATGCAAATAAAGACCATGTAGATGTTTCCAATAAAACACCAGTTTTTTTTACATAACGTACAAACTTTTCCACACAGTCATTGCATTACACCTGCTGTCGCCCAACCATAACGGACCGACGCAATGCTGTGTGATGGATACGCAGAGAGACCTCAACATACCGGATGGCGACAAGGACTTTCTACATCCCGCGGCACCTACCCCAGACGGAAGGAAGAAGGAACCGGACCTTTAAGAGAGCAAATGTCAGCCAATTATAAAATACTATCACTTTCCATTTCTGCTTTTTTCTCCTCACCTGCACACCTCGCTGATTCAGCAACACTCACTGCCCCGAAGCCAAATTATTTACCTCCAGTTGCGTCTGCTGGAATTCTGAAGAACGCTACCTGATTTTTCCAGTGTGAGATTTGAGCAGTCTTCAGTGGATGCCCAGTGACTGCTTTGTTATTTCACACCTTTCTTGTTTTGCATCTTTTTTCTGCCACTTTTGACCACTAGGGTACGCAGGGATTTTTTTTCGGATGGGGCTGGAATTGTAGGAGTTCTAGGCAGTGGGCGTTTTACAATATAAAATACTACGTTTTTAAAGTACAGTAAAACCTCGTTAATCCGGACTAATGGGGGGATAATTTGACTGGTTTAACGAAAGTCCGGATTTACTGAAATAACCTAAAAGAATAGTAGAAAGTGCATTAAAACTCCGTTTATAGCAACAAAACACGTTTATTATGGTGTATTTAAAGAGTTATTTATATATATAAAAATGGATGTATGTGTGTGTGTGGGTATGTGTGTATGTTTGTTTGTTCCGGCATAACTCTCGAACGCCTGGAAAAATTTCAACCACACTTGGTACACGTATCAGTTGCAATCTGCAAAGAATACTTTGGGGGTAAGACACCCCTGGCACCCCAAGAGGTGGGGTGGGAAGGGGTGATATGTAAAAATAATCGAAAACCACCGATATTAAGTTCCGCACGAACAGACACCCGTGACTCTATGCAATCCGCACAACGATAATGTTTCTCGAGTTGTCTAACATTCAGGCTGTGTTGCGAATGGAATCCATAGCTTTCGTGACACTCCCAATGCGGTTCAACTCCCAAGTTCATCACCTATCGGCATGGGGGGTGAGAAGGGGTGTAAAGGAAAATGCCACAAATGACCTAGATTAGAGTCGAATCCATAGTTTTCGGAGTCGCTAAGCTAATTGGTGACATTCACGATCACATTTAAAATTAGTTACATTTTACACTATAGTTAGAATGCATTATTTTCCTGTCTAATACAAGCTTGGGATAAATATATACTCGGGCAACACCGGGTAAGCAGCTAGTACACTATACAGTACAGTATAAAGTCTGCGGGACACAAAGTTTCATCAGTGGTTGACTGCCTTTCCTTTGGGAAGTTCTCTTGTTGACCTCTAGCCACATTTAAAACCTTGATTTTTTTTTGCCTGTCCGGATTAAGCAAAGTCCGGATTATTGGAGTCCGAATTAACGAGGTTTTACTGTAGTTCAAAGATAAAAATGGGAATAGGGGGTCATTTTAAGAGTAGTTTTTATTTACAAGTTTGGCGTTTCCTTACTTCTTTACGCCGACTTCCGTTGCGGAGTGGTTAGCATAGCGGGGGCCTCCGGTTCAAATCACTAGCTTAGATTGTTCTTTGCGAGTGTCCATTCATCTATTTCATCACATCATCTCTCATCTTTGATATGTCAAAAGTGGCAGAGAGGAGAAGTAAAATAAATCAAATTAATCAATCAAACCATAGTTCTTTACTGCATTCATGTTCTCAATATTTCAAAAGTGGGTGTTGCCCCCTCCCCCACTGTGAACGCCAGTGCTTTTGACTAATCGATACTGAATGATGATTGGTTCAAATTCATGTACCTACACTTACAAAAGAATACTAGTCCAGTGCATTTAGACAAATTTTAGACCAAATCTGCACGAAGTTCCTCGCATCATGAACATTCCCACTTTTTCCCGGAACAGGAATATTCTTTGTGTAGTACTGTTATGTTGTTCCACTGAATTATATATGATTTAGTCCATGTTCGAGGTTCGGCTATGTTAGATCCTCTTCTGTAGATGGCGTTTGTTGAACACAGGAAGCACACACGCAAAGGGGAAATAGATAGATCGAAAGTAGCCTAACATGCCTGGAATGAATTACATATAAATCAGTTGAACAACATGATAGAACTTCATAACGAACAAAAGTAGAAACTAAAGATTAAAAAAGCAATAACCCAAAACCCTCTAAGTCACTCCAGTGTAGAATTCAACAAATATGATCCCTTCTCCAGAAAAGAAATATAAATAGTAAATAGAATGTGTTTCTCAAAATGGTCATAGAGAATTTCCGAAGGCGCCCAGTAGTTGGCGTCAGGGTTGTTCAAGGTCCGAAAATCCATAAAGGTAAATATGTGATATCGCCCGAACGGATTTCTTCAAATTTTCAGGAGAAACTACTTACTGAAATCAGTTTCTGTAGCATTGTCGAAGTTCTTCGAGGTATTTTCTTTCGCGGAAACTGAAAACTTCACCATAGAATGCTGCAGAACAAAAAATAACCAGTTTTTATGTAAGGAACTTGCATTTTCTGTAAAGCGACAACATTATGCCGTTGTTTCCATTATGTATCTGCAGATGGCGCGAGCGTCGAATGTCACGCGGTCTCGCCAGTGTTTCCAAACGTGCCTTTTTTTCTACGATCTTTTTTTAACTATGCTTACCTAACCTAACCTGACCTAACCTTGCCGGAAATGGTTCGTGGGGCTATCGTGAATGGTTGTTGGGGGGCTATCCGTCAATGGTTCGTGGGGCTATCGTGAATAATTTTTGGGGCTATCCGTCAATGGTTTGTGATGATATAATGAACACGAAGAAGATTGAAACACTGCATACCCACTCCAAATCGACAATACACAAGCACGACATGCGATGATGCACGCCATTTTGTCTGTTACCCAAGCGGAACAAGGAATACAAATAATGACTCGTAATATGAAAAGTTGACAATATTTTATGGAAAAAGGCATAACTTTACCTTAAAGAATCTTCCGCAATGCAGAATAGGTAAGTATCAATGCTAAAATTAACGAAATAAACGAGTGAGAGATGTTCGGGCGATATCGCATAATTACCTTCATAAATTCTAATGGGTTGGTTCTATTAGTTTCCGCAGCAGAACGAGAACCTTTTCTCTCGCACAATTTAACTTGCATTGGAAAAATGTTCTTGGGCCTTATTTAAATTGTTCCTATTTTTTTCTGGACCGAATTTAAATTCATCAGTAAAAAAAGGTTCCATGGGCCGTATTTAAATTCACCCGGAAAAAGTTCTTGGACCGTATTGAAATTGCTCCGGAAAAAGGTACCTGGACCGACCGAATTCATAAAATCAGATGAAAAGGTTCCTTACGGTCCAGAACCCATTTACGCTTGCTGATTTTCTCTCCTGGACCGGAATTGAATGTATTTAAAATTCCTGGAACTTTAACAACCCTGGTTGGAGTAGTTGGCTAGTGCACAGGATTTATAGTAAAATCGATCCGAACCGGCGACAAGAAGAAATCTGTTCACGAGAAGAAGAGAGAAGAGGTGTTCTCTCGAATAAGTATAGTTAGAAACACTAGACAATGTATAATGCTGAATTTAAATTGCATACTAGAAGAGTACTGAACAACAGAAACTCCCTCTATGAACGCGACAGGAACAGTGCGGTCTGTTAAGTCCGTCGTAGAATGTAAACGTTGCCTGCTGTAAGAAAAGCGTTGAACACCACTGTTCAAAGGTATGCAAATTTGAGCGTTCGTGTTGCAAATGAAACTAAAGTTGCATAACTGTAGGGAGGAGCTTCTTGCTTTATATTAAAGTTATCATGTTAATACTTATCAAATAATATGCTAATTCTGTATAAGCAAAGAGTAACAATCAAAGAAACAAAATGTAAGTAACTTCATAACTAATTTATACAGGGTGATTCATCATAAGACAACCCTGTTATTAGTGCAGATAGCGAAATATGCAAAGTTGTTGGAAATATGCGGTTCTCATTCTAATGAGCTTGAATTTTCAACGTTGAGGTCGGAAATGCTTTGTTGGCACATGCTTCGTCCTTAATTGGTGCATTTACTCTTTTTACTTTGCCACTAATAATAGTCATTAATTCTAAATTCACCCTGTACAGTACAATTTTACGATAACATAATTACTCTCCTTTAGAGACGAAGCATGTGGTAAAATAGCATTTCCAACCTCAACGTTGAAAATTCAAGCTCATTAGATTGAGAACCGCATATTTGCAACACCTTTCCCTGTTCCAATTTTTCGCTGTTTGCATTAATAACGCAGTTGTCTTATGGTACGGGACTTTTGAATCACCCTGTACTTTAGCAACTTGAAATGCCCGGTAAGTACAAAACGATAGTTACATTCGCCACCGGACTTTTGGATCACCCTGTACTTAGAAAATTTGAAATGCCCGGTAAATACAAAACGATAGTTGCATTCGCCACCGCAAATAGAAGAGACAATCGCTTTATTGCGATATCGACTCCAGTAAACGTACTTCACGATACTCACTTACTTATGCTATTATTATTATTATTATTACTATGGAGATCAAAATTGCACCTCCTATGATCTGTTGAAGAAAATGGCTGACTCATCAGTGCTAACATTTGTACATACTCGGAACCGAGTAAAAAATTACCGAGCCTTAAGCTTATGGTTACTGTAGTGTCAGAGATAAATTAAAATCACCATGTTTGAGCTTTTAAATATAACACCACTGAAGTTTCAGGCTGTTTTAATATATATGGTTCCTTTATGTTTTCCATCCACAGAGGTCGTTAAGTTCCATATACGTCCACGAAGTAGTACGTCAAACAACAGTTAAGATATTTCACTGACAACAGGACATACTAATTCTCTTAAGTCAGAATAAACTCTGTATACAAGTTTGCCAATTAGGCAGTCTTGTTTTCTAGAAATTTACACGTTAGTCATGGCTAGGATTTAGATCTACAAGCACTAGAAACTTGTAAAGTGGCATCACTAAACAGCTATTAGTAGTTGGAGATCGGTTACTCCATTTAACGCTCCAGCCTAACTAAGAATGAAGAGGATGGGAGAAGAGTGTGCTGGAGTCGAGAATCGAAGACAGGAGAGGAGATAAGAGGAGAGGAAACGATTGGGCTGGAGACAAGAAGCGAGAACAGGAGAGAAGGGGAGAGAAGGAGAAGGAGAGGAGAAGATAGTGGAGACGAGAGGATAGAAGAGCTAGTTCTAGAAAATATCGTCAAGAATTGCATTGATGAAATAAATTATCAACATGAAAAAATCAATAACATTCTCGGGCGCGTACTGCCTTCTAGTTGAGTGCAGAGCAAGATAAAAAACTTCCGATTGAGATATTCGTTTTGTCCCTGCGATTTCACCACTAAAAAAATGAATTTAATGTTCATATTTATAAGAACTATCCACTTCTCAGTTACTTGATATGGAGATTTTATTCTTCAATATTTAATCATTAATGACAAACATAATAATTCCATTTCAGGCGGCGTGGACAATGAATACAATGGGAACGAAACGTTTTTGACTCCGTAGGGGTTTTTGAACCTACGGCCATTGGGTTGACAATCCTGAACTTTAACCACTACCCTACAAGCTTTTGTTTATCCAAAGAGGTAGATGGAGCTGACCAATGTAGATGCAACTCGCCTCCTACATGTCTTGCGTAAAGAATACTTGATTGTAAGAAAGTTAACGAAGGTAGTATGAATAGGCGCAAACTTTTAATCGAAATTTGAACATGGTGAAAACTATTCATTCCATGCATAGATAGCCTTGCATTTAAATCGACTGTAAAATAAAATAAGCCTTGGCCTATCTCCCGACTGCCAGTCTCCCTCCACAATCTTACCTAGAGATGTGGAGATCAACAGGCAATGAGGTGACGTGGGGACAGCACGTCGAACCGACGTCAACCTATACTGTGTCCCGGGAAACTCTGGAGCGAGCGAACCAAAGCAAGTCTCTGCGCGAGTAGTGACTCGAGAGGTCCAATGAACACGTCCGCGGGAACGGGATTGCGTGGAGGGGAGAAAAGGCGACTGCAGCTACTAGACTTTGCAGGAACGTGTACTGCTTCGCTCCGCCCACTCGCTTCCTCTCCTTTTCTACAGTTATGCGCAGCCTTCCTCCAGAGATTCCAGGGATAGAGTATATATTCAATGAAAGGCGTCGGGTGCTCAACACAGCAGGGCGGTCGGTGGCCATGGAAGTCTGAATGGAGTAAATTTTTAATCAAATAAAGATATATAAAATTTGTGAATAATAAAAATAATAATTCATGGCTCAACTGTCGCCAGAGGTGGGTTATAATCCAACCAGTTATAGGATAACGTGTGGTTAGCACGACGAACCCATTGTAGGTTTCCATGACCGGGTTACGCTACTCATTCGTAGCTCTCCAATTTCCTCACGATGCTGGTTGGCCACCGGTCCCATACACAGGCCGAAATCTCAGGAGAAAAGTTGCTATGCTTCCCTCAGGAGACTCGGACCTGCGCGCGTCTCGTAGCCACGGTACGGGATCCTTTGTGAATATTAGCTTTAGAATCTTCAAAGACATGTTAGGTTAGTGACAATGGCAAAACTCTGATTGTAATCTTTAGTTCGTCTTGTCATTGCAATTTTTCCACCATTTCAATTGTCCAATCGTAGCACGTCTGTGATTTCATGTGTCGTAATCAGTGATGTGCGTCTACGCGTAAACAACGATAGTCTACGTTCTACACGTAGACTAATTTATACACGCAGATTACGTAATCTATGTAAACAACTTGGCGAAAAGTGATAACTTAGCAAAGGGCGGCGTGGAATTGAAAGAAAATTATACTGCGTATCAGTTACTGATGTATGAAGAGAACTTTTCATACTCTTTCTTCCAAATTCGAACAATTTCTCACCAAGGAAGAAACCTAATATAAGAAATATTCTAGTGTTTTATGGTGAAGAAAAAACTCTTTACTCACGACTGCCATCTGTTGTTGTTTTTGCACACTACTTATCTTCGTGCATGGTTGATAATAGAAGGGAAGATAAATTTTGTTGTAAACAGGATTCTTTTGATTTCTTTAGGAACCAATTTAGTTGAAAATGTCACTTTCTTTTCATGAAACCCTTGAAAATTAATTTTAATGCACTTTAGATTGTCTACGTAGTCTATGTAAACTACAACCCAATGTAATCTACGCGTAGATTACGTGTAGACAACGCATGTAGACGTAAACTTATAGTCTACTGCACATCACTGGTCGTATTCTTCAGCGTGTAATTGTTATGCTGATGCACAACGGTTCTCGATCTTTGTTGTACCAATCCAGACTTTTTCACAAGTTTTCAGTTTACTGCATTTACAAACTTCCCATATAAATGTTCTTGCATAAAAGAACTGTTTCATAACTTGATTTTCAAGGCATGTCAACCTACAAGGGTGGCTGCTAAGAACAAGAGAAATTCCACCGTGTCAGAGGTTACGCTCGAGAATTTCGGAAACGCTTCCATTTCCATTGTTGCTGACATAAGCATTGTTCTGGATGGAGGAGCAAGTATGGGAGAAAGCAAAATGCTCAGAAACAAGGAAAAGTATTTAAGAAGCATCTTTCCAAGGTGAGGTGTGAGTTTGTGACAGATCTGTGATCCACTAGCATTCGCCATGAAGTGTCTGGTGAGTATTCTGTGCATATTTGAACTTCTGACAACGAACCATATGCTATTTAATTATCGGGACTTAGAAGGAAAGAAACATCACGACACATATACACATCAATTTTGATTACATACATACATTCATGTGAATTTTATTTAAAGCACATACAATATGTCAGCAATACTTGAAATATTACATAGTATATAGAGGAGCGTATATTCCAGGCTATCTGCGAAGCCTGAAGCCTAGAAAACAAAACACTGAAGAAAAATCGATTAGAAACTGTGAATAAACCTAATTTTCAATAAGAAGATGATGGTGATTTTGATGTTGGCAACCTGAATTCTTAAGAGTTGGCAACCTGAATTCTTAAGAGTTGGCAACCTGAATTCTTAAGAGTTGGCAACCTGAATTCTTAGGAGTTTCAACCTGAATTCTTAAGAGTTGGCAACCTGAATTTTTATAAGTTTGCAACCTGACAAACGTTGGGATGGCAACGTGACTTCCTTGAAGACGTCAAGAATTAGCCTAGTCTTCTCCCCTGCTCCATAGCCTAGGACCAGGTGTCATAGTGAGCAATAGCCTGACAAGTTAAGTCCCGATATGCGCAGATCGTTGCGGAGCACTTCCTATTTCGTCATCCTCCCCACCACTCTTCTACGTACTGGTCTCGCCTGGAGACTACGAGTGGTGCCAACTCAGCAAAATTAAGCTAAAAGAGATATGACAAACTATTTTTACTGTGTAGATTGTCGGTGCCGGCTCATATAAGTTTAAGTTTATCAGTGGTTCATTTGATTTAATCCGGTCTTTGAAAATGCGTGCGGTGCGCGGATCGTAAACTGTAGTATTACGCACGCACGTTAACGTTTATAACGAAGAGAAAATTCTGGGCGAATGACTTCATTTTCTGAATGCCAGATAAATTCAGGCCAGATAAATTGTTTACAATGTTGCAACATATTTGCGAAATCAGAAGGAGTTACATAAACTTAAGTATAATGTTTTCTAGTCCACAAGCGCCGCCACGGGAGTATATAAATGGATCGTTTAAGTTTTGAAAGAATTGGATTGGATTGATTTGTTGTTGTAAGTCTACTTTATGCACAGTAAGGCTAATCAGGACTGGACGTACAGTTTAAAGTGGGATCCGAACCACTATGTGCCTCCACCGGGAATCGAACCCGGGATCCCTTGATTACAAGGCGACGACGCTACCACTGCGCCATCGGGGAGTTCAAGTTTCAAAGAAGGAAAAGAGTCGTTGGCGAAAGATGAGCTGAAGTTCTGTACTCTGACAAGTAGAAAACAGCCCAGGAAAAAGCGAATACAAATTTCGTTGAAAATCCTCAGACCATTCCGCTCCCTCCAGGTTGCAACACTGCGAACCAACGTCACTGCTGAGAATGGAGTGGTGTGAGCTGAGCAACAGCTATTTGCAGCGTCTTGTTTTTAAACTTGTCATGTTATAGTCCAGGTCTTAGGCTCAGCATACGCCACTGGTATATAATTGTAATTATTTACATATATTAATCATAATTATCATATCATGCTTTTTCCGTGTTCGCTAAGCTTTTCAAATAAGTTTGCTATTGTTAGTAATAAAAGATTTATTCTTATATATATATATATATATATATATATATACACACACACACACACACACACACACACACACATATACATACGCACACACACAAACAAATATATATGCGTGTGAGTGTGTGTGTGTGTGTATCCATATATGTAGCTATAGTAAATAAGCGGTGGTGCAGTTGACTGGGCGTCTGCCATGCGAGAGAGCCGCTGGTTCGATCCCCGGCGCTTAGAGAAGTTGTTATCAAAGCGCGCTAAGATGCCAGGCGTCTCGGGTTGGGAATCCGGCATGGGTGTGCTTTGTGAGTGTCCCTTCATCAATTCATTATGTCATCACTCATCATCATCAACAATATTAGCCTAAAGTGGCAGAAATGCGATGTAAAATAACCAAATCAATCAATCATATGCCTTCATGTCACGTTGCAGTGCGGATGGGTAGCTTTACCTTGTTATACATAAATATATTTTACTCTCTTTTACACTTCATATTTACACACATTTTTTTATGAAAAGTAAAAAAATATGAACATCCTTTTATATTTTATGCTTTTTCTTCACAGATTAGTCTGTTACTCCTCTTCGTCGGGCTGGTGACGTCAGAGGAAGCTTTAGATGAAAGAAAAACAAAGAGACAACTTGTGGATGTTGGTTATGGTTACGGTGGAGGGTACCACGCAGGCTACGGTCACTACGGTTACCCCAACGGTTACGGTCACAGTTACGGCCACGGATACGGCCATGGATACGGACACCACCACACACCCATACACGCCATCGCAATAGCCAAACACGTACCTGTACCCGTGCCACACCCTGTACCCGTCCCGCTTGAGAGGCACGTACCCGTCCCAGTACCCCACCCCGTCCCAGTGGCTATCCCGAAACCGTACGCCGTGCTTGTACCCAAGCCATACCCGGTACTCGTACCGAAGGCTTACCCGTACCCGGTAGCCAAACCCGTTCCAGTTCCGGTGACGAAGCACGTGCCTGTTCCAGTTCCGAAACCTTACGGCATTCCTATCCCACACCCGTACCCAGTGGCTGTTCCCAAGGCTGTCCCACTTCCTGTTCCCAAGCCAGTGATCGTGCCCAAGCCAATTGCCGTCTTGGCGCATCACGGTCATCATCATCAGCATCATCATCACGGCGGACACAACAGTCACCACGGTCACGGGTATGGGCATGGTGATTATCACTGAGTGCAGGAATCACAGTCACAGGTAAGTCGTTATTTTGCGTTTAACTTTTGTTTTAACAAGTTACTTTTATGCACAGATGGGGTAATTAGTACTGAACAGTTTAAAGTGCAATCTGAATTATTATTTCCCTTCACTGGGTGTCGAATCCGGGACTCTAAATCGATCTTATTACAATGGAATTGGTGTAGGTATTTTCGGCACACAAAAAAATATGCAAATACAGTAAACCCTCGTTAACACGGACTCGCTTAAAACGAACACTCGGTTAATATGAACAAAATGTTGGTCCCGGCAGGGATGTATTATATCTTATAGAACGTTTTATCTGTTAACGCGAATTTCGGTTACAACGAATTACGAACTGTTTTGTAGTCCGTTGCGTCATTAGATCTCATTTAACACGAACTTTCAAAATTTTTCATATATTTTTTCTGTTGTTCCTCTGTCGTTCCTCTGCTAGGTATGTAAGAAATCGCTCAACAATCTCTATCATCTTGTCAACAATCAACTTATACAGTATTGTAAGTAACAGATTCAGATCAACAATGTATTCAAATGTGTTTTTCTATTCTTTAAAACATAGCCTGTACGAGTAACATCAAGATTAAAACTTGGGTGCAATTGCTCGACAATCGCGTCATCAATGAGCTTATACGTATTTAACCAACAAATTCAGTTTTGTGTTGAGATGTGTTTTTCTATTCTTTAGAACATACCCAGTACGAGTTTGATCCGAATTGACCGCTAGTTTTACGGAAGCTATGAGTACAGTTGGCCGTGAAGTTACCAGGCATTTGCGTTCCCGTCTAGGACAGCGCAATATACAGGAATTTTTCACCAGAAAATTATGTATGAGTACATTCTTTAAAAGTTAATTACTGTAGTACTGCAGTAGTGTTTTATATGACGACATACATAATACGTATTGTAAATGGTTAATGTGTAGAAAGAATTGTATTGCAACAATAAAATTTGAGTCCCCGGTTAGCACGATTTTTTTAAACACGAACTCTTGATTTTTCGGTCCCTTGTGATACGTGTTAACGAGGGTTTACTGTATCAGTTGTATTACCTTCTGTTGTATTCTACCTCAAAGCATAATTTGAACTTAATTCCTTAAGTATGACTGCCACACAAGAGTCACACATGAAAGATATATGATGCATTTTCTACTTTTTGTTCAGTTTATCTTTCCTAAATTCTTTTCTGCATATGTCGCATTCGGTCTAAGATCCTCTTCAGTGGGGGCTTAGCCCTCCTAGGTCCTACCAAACTACACCCATGGTGGTAAAGCTACTTTAAAAGAAGTAGTGGTCTCTACCTGTTCGTATGAGTAGAGGTGGCTCAAGGTTAAGCTTCTACATATCCCCCTTGGACCATGTCTATCCCATCTTTCTACTCTCTTCCGAAAACAGAAGCCTGGCTGCAGTGTTGCCATAGTAGCATAGTAGTCACTAGATCAACCTGTCTCTATTCTTCCTAAATTGTAGATGCACAACCAACTTACCAATGTTAGATTGCACTAATGCCAACCTTCGTGGCCTGCACAGAGCGTTACGACGCAAAGGATCATGGGTTCGAAATCCGATCTGGGTATTGGTGTTCTTTGTGATCATCCTTCTCTTTGTGATTAGCCCAAAGTGGCAGAAAAGCGATGCTAAATAATACAAATCAAATCAAAGATTGCATTGGTAATGCTCACAATAGTCACGTGTAATGTTTTCTGTTCCTAATAACTCTCAAGTTCCGTTAACCGACTGCTCTATGGAAACATTCCAGCAGACAGTTGGTAGGAAAACATTAGACCGACAACACTGTGCGTCGAGGGGAGAGTTCAGAAGCAAACAACAGTTACAAATTCCCCATACTCAGTGGGGAGAGTAATCTTCACCCGACCATTAAAAATGTAACAAATTTTAGGAAAACAGATGGCAGTAGCTATTTGACTACATACTCTGATCACCAAACATAACTCACAAAATAGGTTCGCAGATTTTGTCCATGAAATTTATTTTAGTTTTTATATGTATACAAATTACTTTTTACACCAGCTTATGTCTGCTTCAAAACACACACACAATATTATCAACCGTGGATATCTCATGCTACAATTAAGCATTTTTTATTATCATAGTCTAGGTAAATAGCAGTATGTCGATATTTCTAATTTTCATTACTAAATCCTACTCAATTGCTTTTGATCCATATGTTATTATACCTCCTTAAGTGTCCATACACTTATTTTTCTATATTCTGAATATATATTGCTTTGGTTCTCTTCTAAACGCAAATTTCATGTTCACTTCATACAACCCTTTCGTAATAGCAAAAAACGGAAGAAAAATAAAGGTTTGCCAGATACAATAAATAATGTAAATAAGCTAAACATTCTATGTCCATGCTACTCTTGAGACCATTAGACAGTTTTTGATTCATAAAATTTACAATTTCACAACTAAAAAAAAAACTTGAATAAATTCTGTGTATTTGTCTCAATATTCGTACGATGTACGACATAAATAAGCATCTACATCTGGTGGGCATGCCCCCAATTTTAGCCCCTCACTATGACCTCTTAATGTTAATCCTTGTCTACCAAGAGAAAATAAACTGACCATGCCTCCCCCCAGTTTTGGCATCCAATGGCCGCTAATGGCCTTATGTGTTCTAAAATCGTTGGTTTCTTAAGCTATTATCGATATATTTTATGTAACACCTTAGTATAACTGTATTCTTGTAACTGTATCACTGACATATTAAATTGTTAATTAGTAATTATACAATGAATGTGTTTTGTTTTCTTTCAGAGCCAAATACGACAACCTGAAGAACGGTCATGAGCATTATAAATGTTATTTATTGTAAAAATAACTTATTATATATTTATTTATGAAAATAAATATTATGATGTGTGACAAACATCATATTTACAAACAAAATTGATTTTGATTTTGCTCAATAATTGTAAACATCTCCCATGGCATACTTTTCTTTCTGGCATTGCAAACTCGTATTTTCCTGGCAACACAAAAATATAGATTATGAAGATGTAAACATGTCTTTATTCTGATTCATAAAAATGTGCAATTTTCCTTTGGGAAATTCGCTATTTGCAATACTATTATATTGCAATATGACTCCTGGATAGGTGTAAAGGGAAACCAGCACACTTTCACAATATCAGACATTTGGGAAATGATGTGATCAGCACCACGCTCTGACCAACTTCACCTTCTGGTCAATTCGACAATAATTGATCAACGTATTCATAGATGGCGGTAAAGGTTCAATTTTCCGTGTGTTAATTTCTTGTCAAATTTCGCTCATTAAAATAAACTAATTGCAGTGCTTTATTACAGGTATATACGATTTAGTACATTTATTTGGATTTGATTTTGTGTGAAATTGATTAATTTGTCTAAATATGGCAGCCTTTAAATTTACCACAACGAAACTTGCTCAAGACGCTTTTGAATTTCGATGTCTTGTATGCATACTACCTAAATGTAGATTTTTTTATAGATTATTCATATTTTCATGGCTACAGTTGGAGCTAGTAAATATTTAAAGAGCATGACGTAACGTATACAAAGGTAGAATAAACTGGAAGTAATAATAATAACTCGAAAAAAAATTGCAAGAGCTGCAGTGGCGCCACCAAGAGAGACAGCGGTCAACTCGCGAACTAAACTGGACAGTCATTTCTTCACTCTTCTGGCAATCACCGCAGACCAGAATGTTACCCTACGCGTGTGGCCAAATGCCTCCGTGTATCCAGTAGCGGATCCAGGAGTTACAAAAGGGAGGGGGCGAATTTCAATTTGGTACCTCACCTAACCTAGAATCAATTCTAACCAATACTTGCACAGTTTTATATAAACAATATAAGGTTCTGTTAAAGGTATTTTCTACCGTTGAGGCGGCCGATCCTAACGCTGGCAAGAGAAGTGGGAAGCGGGGAAGCGACCAATCCAGCACGATAAGAAACGCAGCAGCCAGTAGAACGAGGTTCACGTAGTACTTCTTCCCGCCGCTTCGTAACTTTCGTCGCCACCGTACTGCGGCGTAATCTCGGCTCCCCACTACCCTTGCCAGAACTAGGACCGGCAGCCGTAAGATTAGAAAAGACCTATAACAGAAACCAACTATGTTCTAAACATTAACGTTTGATTGATATTTTTTCCCTAAAAATAAGTTGTCATGGCTGGAAATAAATGCTTATGATTATATGTCGTTATTATCATAATTCTTCCCATTTTCACAGCAAGTCTTGCTACATCTCATTCGTGGGTAATTTAAGGTAAGGCTCCACGTTATGGGCGCCACTATGCTACGACCTGGGGGTACGTACCCCACGTATGTTATTTACCACGGCTATAGAAATATCTTAATCTCAGGGGATAGGTTCTTTATTCGAGAATTCCAAATAAGAAAGCTTTTTATAGCCAAGAGGATATAGTTAAATGCGGATCTATATTCTGAAAACTGTACACAATACAGAGAAAATATATAGCCAATAGCGAAGCTTGTATATACATTGATATATATATATATATATATATATATATATATATATATATATATATATATATATATGCTGATTCCAATTTTACGTCGGTTATATTCTTCTTATAAATATATGTATAATTGAAAGGAAATCTTCTCCTTCCTTTCTTACGATTTTGGGGAAAGGCTTCTTCTTCTTTTCTTCCTTCTATTTTGGTAAAAGGCTTCTTCTTCTTTTCTTTCTTCTATTTTGGAAAAAGGCTTCTTCTTCTTTTCTTTCTTCTAATGTATTGTCCTTGCCTTTAAAGCGTAATCTCATTTATTACATATATGCGCTCGTTTTCCCCGCTTCTTTTGCATTATACAAACGACACAAGCTATACTTATAGAAAGATTAGGGGCGACTAAACTGACAGTAGCGCCACCTCCTATGTAACGACCAAAAGGGGAATAGCCCAGGATCGCTAACAGCAAGCGCTGCCTATGGCCCAGTGCGTCTAATAAGGAGCGCAACCGTAAGTACTTTGGGGCGTCTAATTGAACACAGCGCCACCGAGGGACGGATAAACACAAGAGCTGACGATGTTCTCCTCGTCAGAGGTATTAAATCAAATTTTGATCTCTAGGATCAAAAAGGAGATACATTTCTGAATTCATTTGCTCACTTATTAACTTTAATAATTGTTTCATATACGAGCATATTCTTATTTATCTTAATTAGCTATCTACAACATTTTATTCACTCCTTCAATAATTTTAATATTCTTCCTTTATGTATTTTGCATTTACTATAATATATATAATCACTCTTCTCCGCTCCTAGTTTCTACAATGAACTCTGCTCTTCTTTATATGGCGTTCTGCCATCTATCGTCGCTCTGGGGAAACATTTCTTCCTTGCATTTTTCATTGTGTCGTCGGAACAGACACGTGACACAATATCCCCCTCCTTCAGGATTAAAAGTTTCTCTATTGGAAAATTCTTTTGGAAATAGTTAAATTTTTCCACTTTCGCTATATCTCATTGGCTAATTGAAAGGAAATCTTCTTCTTCCTTTCTTCTCACGATTTTGGGGAAAACGCTTCTTCTTCTTTTCTTCCTTCTATTTTGGTAAAAGGCTTCTTTTCTATCGTTGATTAATGAAAAGGCTTCTTCTTCTTTTCTTCCTTCTATTTTGATAAATGGCTTATTCTTCTTTTCTATCTTTGATTATGGAAAAGGCTTGTTCTTTGTATTTTTGGAAAAGACTTATTCTTCTTTTCTTTCTTCTAATTTATTGTCCTTGACTTTAAAGCGTAATCTCATTTATTATATATATGCGCTCGTTTTCCCCGCTTCTTTGGCATTATACAAATGACACAAGCTATACTTATAGAAAGATTAGGGGCGACTAAACTGACAGTAGCGCCACCTCCTATGTAACGACCAAAAGGGGAATAGCCCAGGATCGCTAACAGCAAGCGCTGCCTATGGCCCAGTGCGTCTAATAAGGAGCGCAACCGTAAGTACTTTGGGGCGTCTAATTGAACACAGCGCCACCGAGGGACGGATAAACACAAGAGCTGACGATGTTCTCCTCGTCAGAGGTATTAAATCAAATTTTGATCTCTAGGATCAAAAAGGAGATACATTTCTGAATTCATTTGCTCACTTATTAACTTTAATAATTGTTTCATATACGAGCATATTCTTATTTATCTTAATTAGCTATCTACAACATTTTATTCACTCCTTCAATAATTTTAATATTCTTCCTTTATGTATTTTGCATTTACTATAATATATATAATCACTCTTCTCCGCTCCTAGTTTCTACAATGAACTCTGCTCTTCTTTATATGGCGTGCTGCCATCTATCGTCGCTCTGGGGAAACATTTCTTCCTTGCATTTTTCATTGTGTCGTCGGAACAGACACGTGACACAATATCCCCCTCCTTCAGGATTAAAAATTTCTCTATTGGAAAATTCTTTTGGAAATAGTTAAATTTTTCCACTTTCACTATATCTCATTGGCTAATTGAAAGGAAATCTTCTTCTTCCTTTCTTCTCACGATTTTGGGGAAAACGTTTCTTCTTCTTTTCTTCCTTCTATTTTGGTAAAAGGCTTCTTTTCTATCGTTGATTAATGAAAAGGCTTCTTCTTCTTTTCTTCCTTCTATTTTGATAAATGGCTTATTCTTCTTTTCTATCTTTGATTATGGAAAAGGCTTGTTCTTTGTATTTTTGGAAAAGACTTATTCTTCTTTTCTTTCTTCTAATTTATTGTCCTTGACTTTAAAGCGTAATCTCATTTATTATATATATGCGCTCGTTTTCCCCGCTTCTTTGGCATTATACAAATGACACAAGCTATACTTATAGAAAGATTAGGGGCGACTAAACTGACAGTAGCGCCACCTCCTATGTAACGACCAAAAGGGGAATAGCCCAGGATCGCTAACAGCAAGCGCTGCCTATGGCCCAGTGCGTCTAATAAGGAGCGCAACCGTAAGTACTTTGGGGCGTCTAATTGAACACAGCGCCACCGAGGGACGGGCAAACACAAAAGCTGACGATGGTGTTCTCGTCAGAGGTGTTAAATCAAATTTTGATCTCTAGGATCAAAAAGGAAATATATTTCTGAATCCATTTGCTCACTTATTAACTTTGATAATTGTTTCATATTCGAGCATATTCTTATTTATCTTAATTAGCTATCTACAACATTTTATTCACTCCTTCTATAATTTTTATACTCTTCCATTATGTATTTTGCATTTACTATAATATATATAATCACTCTTCTCCACTCCTAGTTTCTACAATGAACTCTGTTCTTCTTTATATGGCGTGCTGCCATCTATCGTCACTCTCGGGAAACATTTCTTCCTTGCATAGTTCATTGTGTCGTCGGAACTGGTCTGTGACAAACTGAACGATTAGATATGAGAGGTAAAACGAATTTAAAAACATACACCCATTCAGAGGTATAAGTGGTGACCATTGAACTATATATAACATGGAAGGACTGCTTTACGGCGCAAAAGTGAAGCCATTCTCTTGGGAGAAGAAAAGCTGAAACAGACGAATTTTTCTTTGGAGGCAAATGAATTTTTACGACAGATTGTTTACGAAATAAAAGCTATAGTATATGAGGAAACATTACAATGAGTACTTCACCTATATTCAAACACCACGGGATTTAAGATTAAAATAACGAAATCAATGTATTTTTAAGAACTTCTTGGTAAAAGTTGATTAATATTGAGAATTGTGCAGCTGCTGTCCAAATCGTGTTATAACTTTCAACAATATTATTGTTATTGATTCAGTTTATTTTACTTCTATTTTCTGTTACTTTTGGCAAATTGCGAACATGGGGATGAGTAATGATAAGATGAAATTGATGAATGGACACTGGACTGATCACATCACCCCCACTCACGACCGGATCAAGAAAGTGTGGGGCGTTACCCCCACAACCCCTATACGTTTTCATGGCGTGGTGCTAAGCACAGGGGAGTACTTTACACTGGACTGACTAAATTTTGGTTCCGTTATAAATGCATATATTTTGGACACGTTAAGTTTTTCTTTTACTGTGCGACCGCGATAGATTATTATATAAATTTATTAAATTTCCTAAAATGAGAAAAGATGAAGGATACGGCAAGTGGGTGCAAGGAAGTTACATCTAAAAAGAAAAAAAAAACACTTTAACCCGATAGGATGCGAGTTTTTCTACTAGCACGTAAGGATGCGCGCTGGATACAAAAGTAATGCACAATCAACACTTTCAGTAATAAAAATAACGCAACTGAATCATGGTCGACAAATCTCGAACAATACTTAACACTTATTTCGAAGCTTCGACACATTTTTTTTCTTCCTGTACGTCTTGCGAGAAACATCCATTGAATGGAAGTTGGACCATAATATCGAGGCATCTTTTTGTGCACTATTAAAATTTCGGAACTCTGCGTGACATGCCAACAATACACAAATTGCTCGTAACCATGGCATGTAGATAAAACTAATCTTTTACGACCATCTATCCAGAGATGATTTTCTTAATTCGCTTTGTTACTTCTGGTTAGCTTCTCTCCATGACTCAGTTAATTTCATATATTTATATGTTATGATTGATTGATTGATTAATTCCATCCTCGAAATCATACATAGTACAATAGGTACAATGATGTTCTCATTGGTTATTACAAAGTTTAATATCTTGCGACAGTGTATGAAAAACGTGGGTGTAAACACATTCAGAAGTTTTCGCTATAACATTTAATTAACGTCATCAACTTTTAACAAATACATTCAGGCGTATACACATATTGTAAGAATAATACTTGCCGAGAAAAGTGGACACCCGGTAACGTATTTACAAATACTGGGGTGCTGCAGAACCAGAGGTATAAAATGCTTTCTTATTGGCTGTGAGCACTGGAAGTGTTTATGTTCCGTGTCAGTCGTTTCTTACTTTTGATCGTTTACAAGAAAATTAGACTCCTGATTATCTAGTAATATAGTCTGAAATCAAATTGTCGAAATTATGTTAAGAAATATATAAAAATATGAAAAATGTTAAAAATACAATGGATGTTTTCTTAGCGATAAAAATCAATATTAAGCCATCGAAAAACAGTCGACCCTAATATCTCTAAAAGCACTTGTAACGTATGTGAAGTGATTACTACATTATAGGAGAAATTTTACAATTTGACATCTGCTAAACAATATCATTTTTGTGTAATAACTTTTAAAATGTGCTCAAAAATAAACCTCAGTTTAAAGGAGTTTCTCATCTTGTTGGGATGGATGTCTAAAATCAACAATGTCAACTTGAACCCTGCCATCTAGCGTTAATTTGAAGGAACACTGCATTAACTTCCGGAAGATAGCCAATTAGGAGCTAAATATGGCTGGAGGTTCTGCATCACTATATGAATCAGCAGTTTGAAGAAGGGAACAAGCGCCAAAAAATCGAAATTGTTTTTTTTTTCTCCAAACGTTTCTTAACATATACCCGCATCTAGGACGTTAGAAAAAGGGACCGAAAACTACACGCTTGATGGTGTAATTGGCCTTGAAAATATTCGTACGTTTGAAGAAGGGAATGAATCCAGGTTTTGTTCCCTTCTTCAAACTGATTCATCCGTTTCCCACTAGTGGTGCTGAGATCGCACTTGCTAACAGCTGTTACAAGTTGCGATGGTATGCAAGACCTTGTTGAACCTTGTGTATATTTTTGTTGTGTTTACCAAGGTTAACTTGCAATTAGTATCTGAGTTACAATCTGTGATGGTCTAAACGAGTAATCTAAACGATTGTGAAGTGTTTACAACTTATTGGAATGTCTACTAGTTCATCGGACAGCGATGTTGTTCTTACGCCTAAAAAGAAGAGGAAAGGTGTTCGTCAAATAGAGTAGGGATTGCTCTTGTAAGAAGAAATGTGGTACGAAATTCAGTGTAAATGACAAGGAATACTTTGCGAGGGTTTCAAACGAAAAATGAGCAAGACACATTTTTAATGGGACTCATTGACCGTAAATCACCAGCACGTAGGCATTCGAAAAGTGCAGTTCCACTTAAACGTGATAGCATTTTTGTTTACCACGTAATGAAAGGCACTGAACGTGTACCTGTGTGTAAAAAGGCATTTTCAATTGTGTACGGTATCACAAATAAAGCACTGTTTAGGTTAACTTCATTTATTACGTCAGGTATATTGGCCGTTGATAATAGAGGGAAGCATGGTCACCGAGGAAATGCCATCCCTGATGACGTTCGTGCAATGATCGATGAACATATTAAAGAATTACCTTTACACGAAACACACTACAGTAACAGAACAATAAAATATTTGAGTGCTGACCTAAATATTACAACCTTGTATGAGCTCTTCTGTAAAAAACACCAAACTCTGGCCAAGCTAGTGAAATATAATTTTTACAGAAAATATTATAATGAAAATCATGCTTACAGATTTGGACGTCCCCAAATAGATGTGTGTAGCACTTGCGAAGAGCTACCTACAAAAATTGAAAGTTCGCATCTCAATGATAATGCAAAACGTGCTGCTGTCGCCGAAAAGATTGTTCATTTTCGCAGAGCCAACAAGTTTTATAAGAAACTGCAAGAAGTCAAGAATCTATGTGCCAATGACCCTGAGGTTGGAGCGATTGTTTTTGACTTTATGCAAAATCTTCCGTTACCGAAAATACCGGTACAAGAAATGTTTTACCTCCGGAAACTTTGGTTACACGTGTTTTGCATTCATGACCTGAAAACTAATGCTGCCGAATTCTATGTGTACCCTGAAGGTGAAGCTACACGCGGTCCCGATGAAGTTTGTAGTATGTTATGGTTAAAAATACAAAATATGAGCCCTGTAGTCAAAGAACTTCACGTTTGCAGTGATGCCTGCGGAGGCCAAAACCGTAATAATACATTAGTACAGTTTTTCCTGGCATTGGTTGCCACAGGACGATTTCGTAAGATCTATCAGTACTTCCCTGTGCGGGGTCGTTCATTCTTGCAATGTGACCGTAACTTCGGGACTGCCAAGAGAAAAATAAGAAAAAAGGACAGAATTTATGCACCACAACAGTACATTGAGTTGATTAAAACATCTAAGAAGTCAGGTTTTAACGTTACTCAGATATCTGCCGAAAGTGTCATTGACTTTAAGAACTGGTGGCCGCAGTTCTACAAAAAAACAGCAAAGTCCCTTGACAAGACCACATCATATATGATATCTAAATACAAGCAAGTGGAATACTCCTTACCTAGAGGTTATTTGGCCACATCTGAGTATATCGATGGCCTAGTGAAACACAATTTCCTGCTGGAAAAGCCAAACTCTGCAGTACCGCAGATTCCAACTCATCTAGCGTATGATGGACACATCCCCATTAATCACAAGAAGATACAGGATGTAGCCAAGATGAATACAAACCATTCTATGAAGAGGTGTTGAGAAGGCCAACGACTGCGACAATGGAGGATGATGGTCTGAGTGAAGGGGAGCAACAGTTTTCTGTGTACGTTTGGACACTGTATTCAATAGTTCAAGATTCCTCAATGTCGAAATCACAACATAATGTATGCTACTTAACATTTCTATGATATTTTGTGACAAATAGATATTTTTTAAATAAAATCCAGCGTTTATATGCATAATACCTAATGCGCATCTCATCAGTTTGAAGAAGGGAACGAATCCTTACTTTTATAATCCTCATATTCCTTTTTATTAAAGTCCAATGCCAAAAATACTACGCACTAGGATAGTAGGTATATGTAACGGGTTTCTTATACGATTTTGATTCAGCCATAATGAACAGTAACGACAATAGGCAGTTTTTTTTAATTTCCCAACAATCAGCTTTTTGGATTTGTTCCCTTCTTCAAACTGCTGATTCATATAGGGTTTGTAAATACGCCAACCGGCCCGATTTTTACATCCAAACGCGAACACGAACGTACCATGTTCAACCCACTTAAGACTGGATACATTGTTCGAAAAAACACATGCCAACTATTAATGTAGCGAAGAAACACTTAATGAGACATTCACTTAATTCGTTTTATGCATAAATATTGATAAATTATGTTTTTTTGTGATATAGGATAGTAAAAAGGAGAGTAAATAAACGTTAGCTTATGGGATCAGCACGTTTTCTTCCCGTCTTCCCTGGAGAAACTAATCGCAAAATTGGCTTCAGTTTTCGCGGCCGATCAGCGTTGCAGCGAGCGTTCCAGTTATATACGTATAGTTCAATGGGGTGACCTTTTCTGAAAACATCCAAATGTCGAACTCCATTTCACGTAGTACACCGTGGATTGCACTTGTAGACTAGCGAGGCCGTGGTGAATCACTGTCAGTATAATCCTCTATGGGGCTATTTTTGTGTTCTCCCCATATGTTTCTGATTTTCCCTTCATCTATCTCATCATATCGCCATTCATCCTCATATCATCGCGATTAGCCAAAAGGTGCAGAAAAGCGATGTAAGCAAGCTAAAGAGCACATTCACTACAGAGGTCTCGTTTTCGATCCCCTTCTGAGGCAGCAGAGTGGCTCGGATCGGAACTTAAACTGTAGGTACATTCCCGATTAGCTTATCATGAGCAGAAAGTTAGCTTCAATCAAACTTTAAAAATATTATTGAGTCTGTCAAACTTGGTGATGAAAGACAGATCAGTTGAGCCTTGAAAAATATTAGGAATATCTGCCAGTTGGGTGGGGCGATTGCCCCTACCACCCTCCCCGCGGATATGCGCCCATGTGTAGCATATTTTTAACCTCCCATGCTTCCATATAGTATATAAAAAATAATCCGTTATCGGCATACACAGTTTTCCCCTTCAAGATGATGCAGACACTTGGCACTGAATACATGTTGGCAACGCAGGGGCAGGATCAAACGGCAAGCAGTTGATTGCATCGCCCAGGGCCCTTTTGCCAGTTTACGGTTGGTTTTCTTTATTGTTATTTATTGATTTGGTGTTTAAGTACACTTTATGACTGCACCTACAATTTCAAGTGGGATCCGAACCACTTGTGCCACTTGTATCGAACCCGGGACTCAATGATTACAAGGCGACGACGCTACCACTACTGGAAATGCGACAACATCGCTAGAGGGGGTAATCTCTTCTTGGTAGAGCAGTTAAAGGAGACAGTTCATGTAAATCAACCGGTTATGGTGGAAATATCTTGGGGAGATACACTTATGCAAATAAATTCAGTATCAAAATAGAGGAAAACAGTGTGCCTTTGCCTATGTTTTCTAAAACAACATGGATATCTATGCACCTATACAATGACTATACTATGTAGAAATTTTTGCGGTAATGCTGTTTACCTTACTCACATAGTGTTTGGGAAGGGAACACGAATCTTTGTTATACAGAAACTTTTCAGAACGGGAATGCTTTAAAAATCTAATTTTTCAATCAATTACGTAGCAATCCAGACATAAGAGTTGAGAATAAGATGTAAGAATATTTTCTGAAAATTGTTATGTACTAAATTCAAACAATATCGCATGATACAGTAATTGGCGTAAAATAATATTTAATGAGCATGTTGTTCTCTAATACAGACTGGAAAATGGAAAGGAATTGTTGACTATAAGATGTTGACTTCCTCTCGTGTCGTCACTTTCCACTCCATCCAGACCGTAATCAACTGCTACAAGTAGTTCTCAATTTTCCCGTCAGATGGCAGGTGCAGTAACGTTGAGCTTATTATTGCGCCGTAGGACTGGAACAAGTTGCTCCCTCTGTAGCTCAAACAAGCTACTAAATACAGTGATTTACTGAGGAGGAAATTCTCCTTTGAAGTCCATTTTAAGCCCAGATATGCTAAATGTGATTGGCCGCCCTACAGTTTAAATCGGAATTCTACCCACGGTGCATGTGCCATTGCCAGGAATCGAACCCGGGACTTTTTGATTACAGGATGACAAAGTTACTTCGTCTGGAGTCAGAAGTTAAAGACTGTATTTGATTGGTAATTGATTTTGATCTTTGAACTTAAGAGTTGTTAGTTTCCTTTAGTGCTCAAAGAGGGCAGCACTATTGAGTTGATATTGATGGGGGTAATGCAATAATTATGGACATTACAATTGTTTGTAAACAACTTACTTCTGGGTAATAAAACAATACATTTAATTACAATCAACTTGGGATTCCGTTAGTTTGTTAAACTATTCTGCCTAAGCAGTAGCAACTTTTGTATAAAGAAGGAAAATGCACTGCACAAACTTTAAACAACAACGTTTTCAACTTCACTCCTCGTTTCGATACTTTAGCAGTATATAAACGCACGAAAAACATAATATTATCTTGAATAATGTATGCAACGACGTTGCACATGTTCACATTAGGTAGATTAACTTTGCAATAACGAAAAGCAAAATATATGAACTGCTATTTATAGCTATAATAATCTGTAGGGACCGAATTTGTATGTAATTACTTATTTTTTCTTTGTATGTAGCCAACTAAAAGTGGCAAAATGTCGGCGAATAGGATTTCACATATTTCTACATAATTTGAGGTATATTACATATTTTCCGTTTAGAGTACATATTTTTACATAAATGCGGTAATTGTGACATTTTCCTAGTTCTGTAAATCAAATATATTTGTGAAGCAAACATTCAAAGCATGATTTATCCAAAACCTTAGCAATTTTTATGTGATTGTGACAGGAGTCAACTTACACTTGATTGTGAATCAAACAGAAATCAAAACTCTATGTGTGCGTACTTCTTTACTACTGCCATATTTCTCAGTTAAGTCGTCGCGAGTCTTGAAATAGTGACAACAGATGTCACCCTAATGGAATTTCTGTAAAATTCAATCGAGATTTAAAAATAGAACAGGAATGAAGGAAACATTAGAATAATTAAAAGTGCTACTATATATTTCAACATGCATACATACGTATCTTCGCTTGTTTTACCTACGTGAAACTCCTGGCGTTAGAAATTCGGTAGATATCTGCTTGATATGTCTGACTAAGTTGTATAGTAATAGAAACAATTAGTGCAAGGACGAAACGAAATGGCTAGTTGTCGATTCTTCCATATATATTATATTTTATGTATTTTATTTGTATTTTAGTATTGTATGTAAGCTATTGTTTATTTCATTGTGTTAAGCATAATGGATGATAATCTAAATTTCAAATCAAATCAAATTAAAGTCCCTGATGCTTCTTGTATATACATATTATTCCTGGCTCAACAGGGACGAGAAAATAATCTTCTGTCTTCGCTTCCACATTTTTTGTCATATCTTTACATCGTTAGATTTATCACGGTAATGGAAAGATATAATAATGATGGAAGAAAACCATAAACCTCCTTTATTTATTCGGGATTCGAACCCAGTATCATTTTTGAAACCTTTTACTGAATCACCCTGTGTATACATATAAACTATCTAAATATTGGTTCTAATGGACTCCCACTTGAATATCACCCCACCTGCATCCGCCACTGACTAATTTCTGAGATTTCAGAAACACACCAATAAATACATTGTGTTATACAACATTATCCTTCCTACTAACCTCCGATACTTAGATTTTCACTTGTCAGATATAAAATAATAATAGACTTAATGCTATGAACAAGAAGAAGTAAATACAAAATGCTGATTATGAGATACAAAATATAGATTTTGAATTGCTAAATATCAATGTGGGTATACTTATTTCTGATGTCACTTTTACAGTGCATGATAATATACAGGGTGTCCGAATTGAATCGCCCTAATTTCAAGAACAGTGTGGTAGGTGGTATATGGTAGCTTAACTGTGGAAATTTTAAATAGGTAATGAATAGCAAGGATTCGTTTATTTTGTATCGTTCCAGGGGGTGAAAAGTGTAACATATCTTGATATGTTAAAGAATTTTGCGTTCCCTCAGATAACACATCGACACCAAAACCTGCTTTCCAGCAGAATGGAGCACCTCCACACTGGCATTTGGCAGTCCGGAACATATTGAATGAGGAATTCCCACAAAAATGCATTGGGAGAGGTGGTCCAATTCCTTGGCCACCCCGGTCGCCTGACATTACTCCCCTGGAATTCTTCCTGCGGGGGTATGTTAAGGACATGGTCTATGCATCAACTGTGGAACAGCTTCCTGAGAGGATTCGCGGTGCTATTGAGACAGTTACGCCACAGATGCAACTTATGTCTGCTTCAAAACACACACACAATATTATCAACCGTGGATATCTCATGCTACAATTAAGCATTTTTTATTATCATAGTCTAGGTAAATAGCAGTATGTCGATATTTCTAATTTTCATTACTAAATCCTACTCAATTGCTTTTGATCCATATGTTATTATACCTCCTTAAGTGTCCATATACATATTTTTCTATATTCTGAATATATATTGCTTTGGTTCTCTTCTAAACGCAAATTTCATGTTCACTTCATACAACCCTTTCGTAATAGCAAAAAACGGAAGAAAAATAAAGGTTTGCCAGATACAATAAATAATGTAAATAAGCTAAACATTCTATGTCCATGCTACTCTTGAGACCATTAGACAGTTTTTGATTCATAAAATTTACAATTTCACAACTAAAAAAAAAACTTGAATAAATTCTGTGTATTTGTCTCAATATTCGTACGATGTACGACATAAATAAGCATCTACATCTGGTGGGCATGCCCCCAATTTTAGCCCCTCACTATGACCTCTTAATGTTAATCCTTGTCTACCAAGAGAAAATAAACTGACCATGCCTCCCCCCAGTTTTGGCATCCAATGGCCGCTAATGGCCTTATGTGTTCTAAAATCGTTGGTTTCTTAAGCTATTATCGATATATTTTATGTAACACCTTAGTATAACTGTATTCTTGTAACTGTATCACTGACATATTAAATTGTTAATTAGTAATTATACAATGAATGTGTTTTGTTTTCTTTCAGAGCCAAATACGACAACCTGAAGAACGGTCATGAGCATTATAAATGTTATTTATTGTAAAAATAACTTATTATATATTTATTTATGAAAATAAATATTATGATGTGTGACAAACATCATATTTACAAACAAAATTGATTTTGATTTTGCTCAATAATTGTAAACATCTCCCATGGCATACTTTTCTTTCTGGCATTGCAAACTCGTATTTTCCTGGCAACACAAAAATATAGATTATGAAGATGTAAACATGTCTTTATTCTGATTCATAAAAATGTGCAATTTTCCTTTGGGAAATTCGCTATTTGCAATACTATTATATTGCAACATGACTCCTGGATAGGTGTAAAGGGAAACCAGCACACTTTCACAATATCAGACATTTGGGAAATGATGTGATCAGGACCACGCTCTGGCCAACTTCACCTTCTGGTCAATTCGACAATAATTGATCAACGTATTCATAGATGGCGGTAAAGGTTCAATTTTCCGTGTGTTAATTTCTTGTCAAATTTCGCTCATTAATATAAACTAATTGCAGTGCTTTATTACAGGTATATACGATTTAGTACATTTATTTGGATTTGATTTTGTGTGAAATTGATTAATTTGTCTAAATATGGCAGCCTTTCAATTTACCACAACGAAACTTGCTCAAGACGCTTTTGAATTTCGATGTCTTGTATGCATACTACCTAAATGTAGATTTTTTTATAGTTTATTCATATTTTTATGGCTACAGTTGGAGCTAGTAAATATTTAAAGAGCATGACGTAACGTATACAAAGGTAGAATAAACTGGAAGTAATAATAATAACTCGAAAAAAAATTGCAAGAGCTGCAGTGGCGCCACCAAGAGAGACAGCGGCCAACTTGCGAACTAAACTGGACAGTCATTTCTTCACTCTTCTGGCAATCACCGCAGACCAGAATGTTACCCTACGCGTGTGCCCAAATACCTCCGTGTATCCAGTAGCGGATCCAGGAGTTACAAAAGGGAGGGGGCGAATTTCAATCTGGTACCTCACCTAACCTAGAATCAATTCTAACCAATACTTGCACAGTTTTATATAAACAATATAAGGTTCTGTTAAAGGTATTTTCTACCGTTGAGGCGGCCGATCCTAACGCTGGCAAGAGAAGTGGGAAGCGGGGAAGCGACCAATCCAGCACGATAAGAAACGCAGCAGCCAGTAGAACGAGGTTCACGTAGTACTTCTTCCCGCCGCTTCGTAACTTTCGTCGCCACCGCACTGCGGTGTAATCTCGGCTCCCCACTACCCTTGCCAGAACTAAGACCGGCAGCCGTAAGATTAGAAAAGATCTATAACAGAAACCAACTATGTTCTAAACATTAACGTTTGATTGATATTTTTTCCCTAAAAATAAGTTGTCATGGCTGGAAGTAAATGCTTATTATTATATGTCGTTATTATCATAATTCTTCCCATTTTCACAGCAAGACTTGCTACATCTCATTCGTGGGTAATTTAAGGTAAGGCTCCACGTTATGGGCGCCACTATGCTACGACCTGGGGGTACGTACCCCACGTATGTTATTTACCACGGCTATAGAAATATCTTAATCTCAGGGGATAGGTTCTTTATTCGAGAATTCCAAATAAGAAAGCTTTTTATAGCCAAGAGGATATAGTTAAATGCGGATCTATATTCTGAAAACTGTACACAATACAGAGAAAATATATAGCCAATAGCGAAGCTTGTATATACATTGAAATATATATATATATATATATATATATATGCTGATTCCAATTTTACGTCTGTTATATTCTTCTTATAAATATATGTATAATTGAAAGGAAATCTTCTCCTTCCTTTCTTACGATTTTGGGGAAAGGCTTCTTCTTCTTTTCTTCCTTCTATTTTGGTAAAAGGCTTCTTCTTCTTTTCTTCCTTCTATTTTGGAAAAAGGCTTCTTCTTCTTTTCTTTCTTCTAATGTATTGTCCTTGCCTTTAAAGCGTAATCTCATTTATTACATATATGCGCTCGTTTTCCCCGCTTCTTTTGCATTATACAAACGACACAAGCTATACTTATAGAAAGATTAGGGGCGACTAAACTGACAGTAGCGCCACCTCCTATGTAACGATCAAAAGGGGAATAGCCCAGGATCGCTAACAGCAAGCGCTGCCTATGGCCCAGTGCGTCTAATAAGGAACGCAACCGTAAGTACTTTGGGGCGTCTAATTGAACACAGCGCCACCGAGGGACGGATAAACACAAGAGCTGACGATGTTCTCCTCGTCAGAGGTATTAAATCAAATTTTGATCTCTAGGATCAAAAAGGAGATACATTTCTGAATTCATTTGCTCACTTATTAACTTTAATAATTGTTTCATATACGAGCATATTCTTATTTATCTTAATTAGCTATCTACAACATTTTATTCACTCCTTCTATAATTTTAATATTCTTCCTTTATGTATTTTGCATTTACTATAATATATATAATCACTCTTTTCCGCTCCTAGTTTCTACAATGAACTCTGCTCTTCTTTATATGGCGTGCTGCCATCTATCGTCGCTCTGGGGAAACATTTCTTCCTTGCATTTTTCATTGTGTCGTCGGAACAGGCACGTGACACAATATCCCCCTCCTTCAGGATTAAAAATTTCTCTATTGGAAAATTCTTTTGGAAATAGTTAAATTTTTCCACTTTCACTATATCTCATTGGCTAATTGAAAGGAAATCTTCTTCTTCCTTTCTTCTCACGATTTTGGGGAAAACGCTTCTTCTTCTTTTCTTCCTTCTATTTTGGTAAAAGGCTTCTTTTCTATCGTTGATTAGTGAAAAGGCTTCTTCTTCTTTTCTTCCTTCTATTTTGATAAATGGCTTATTCTTCTTTTCTATCTTTGATTATGGAAAAGGCTTGTTCTTTGTATTTTTGGAAAAGGCTTATTCTTCTTTTCTTTCTTCTAATTTATTGTCCTTGCCTTTAAAGCGTAATCTCATTTATTACATATATGCGCTCGTTTTCCCCGCTTCTTTGGCATTATACAAATGACAAAAGCTATACTTATAGAAATATTAGGGGCGACTAAACTGACAGTAGCGCCACCTCCTATGTAACGACCAAAAGGGGAATAGCCCAGGATCGCTAATAGCAAGCGCTGCCTATGGCCCAGTGCGTCTAATAAGGAGCGCAACCGTAAGTACTTTGGGGCGTCTAATTGAACACAGCGCCACCGAGGGACGGGCAAACACAAAAGCTGACGATGTTCTTCTCGTCAGAGGTGTTAAATCAAATTTTGATCTCTAGGATCAAAAAGGAGATACATTTCTGAATCCATTTGCTCACTTATTAACTTTGATAATTGTTTCATATTCGAGCATATTCTTATTTATCTTAATTAGCTATCTACAACATTTTATTCACTCCTATAATTTTTATACTCTTCCATTATGTATTTTGCATTTACTATAATATATATAATCACTCTTCTCCGCTCCTAGTTTCTACAATGAACTCTGCTCTTCTTTATATGGCGTGCTGCCATCTATCGTCGCTCTCGGGAAACATTTCTTCCTTGCATAGTTCATTGTGTCGTCGGAACTGGTCTGTGACAAACTGAACGATTAGATATGAGAGGTAAAACGAATTTAAAAACATACACCCATTCAGAGGTATAAGTGGTGACCATTGAACTATATATAACATGGAAGGACTGCTTTACGGCGCAAAAGTGAAGCCATTCTCTTGGGAGAAGAAAAGCTGAAACAGACGAATTTTTCTTTGGAGGCAAATGAATTTTTACGACAGATTGTTTACGAAATAAAAGCTATAGTATATGAGGAAACATTACAATGAGTACGTCACCTATATTCAAACACCACGGGATTTAAGATTAAAATAACGAAATCAATGTATTTTTAAGAACTTCTTGGTAAAAGTTGATTAATATTGAGAATTGTGCAGCTGCTGTCCAAATCGTGTTATAACTTTCAACAATATTATTGTTATTGATTCAGTTTATTTTACTTCTATTTTCTGTTACTTCTGGCAAATTGCGAACATGGGGATGAGTAATGATAAGATGAAATTGATGAATGGACACTGGACTGATCACATCACCCCCACTCACGACCGGATCAAGAAAGTGTGGGGCGTTACCCCCACAACCCCTATACGTTTTCATGGCGTGGTGCTAAGCACAGGGGAGTACTTTACACTGGACTGACTAAATTTTGGTTCCGTTATAAATGCATATATTTTGGACACGTTAAGTTTTTCTTTTACTGTGCGACCGCGATAGATTATTATATAAATTTATTAAATTTCCTAAAATGAGAAAAGATGAAGGATACGGCAAGTGGGTGCAAGGAAGTTACATCTAAAAAGAAAAAAAAACACTTTAACCCGATAGGATGCGCGTTTTTCTACTAGCACGTAAGGATGCGCGCTGGATACAAAATTAATGCACAATCAACACTTTCAGTAATAAAAATAACGCAACTGAATCATGGTCGACAAATCTCGAACAATACTTAACACTTATTTCGAAGCTTCGACACATTTTTTTTCTTCCTGTACGTCTTGCGAGAAACATACATTGAATGGAAGTTGGACCATAATATCGAGGCATCTTTTTGTGCACTATTAAAATTTCGGAACTCTGCGTGACATGCCAACAATACACAAATTGCTCGTAACCATGGCATGTAGATAAAACTAATATCCTACGACCATCTATCCCAGTGGTTTCCAACTTCAAAAGGTCCGAGGGCCAAAATTATATCCAGCAGTTGATAGGCGGGCCGCATTTTTTTGGGGGGGGGATTAAAAATTACAAAAATTGTAAGTACTGAACTGAAAATGTAGTACTTTCCCATGACCTAAATTTCTAAAATGAGGCAATAAAACAATGGAATTACAAATCAAAATTGTATAATTACAATTTATTTCACAAAAACCCAATACTTATTGATGAATTGAAAGAAATTAAAGACACACCATACAAATAGGAATCCTTCATAGTAAGTGTTCAATGTGAAAATTGAGCCCGATTTGCTTCTTTTATTAAAGTTGTATTTGAATTTCTGTATTTGAAAGTCTCACAGAAGGTGAAGCAGTGAAGAATCTGCCAGTCGGCTTCTGTAGCGGTTCTTGATGAACTTCATTGAAGAAAAAACACTGTCACACGTGTATGTGCTGCCGAATATCGATGTCATTCTTTGCCCAAAACTACGAAGGTTTGGAAAGCGTTCTTTTGAAAGGTATTTGAAAAACTCTGGCCCCTTTTCTTGCCTCGTTTGAAGGAACACATCGCCTTGCAAATCACGCAATTCAAGTTGGAGAGAAGCTATTTTAATTTTCAATCTTACGTTTTTAGGAGATATTGCACATTTCGATAATTGAACAAACTTTAACAATCAGTCACAGTACAATCCGAGTTGGAACACTGGAAATCTCTTCGTACTTCTTGCGTAGTAAAATAGATCTCTTTAGAGCCGCTCTGCAGTTTGTTTATGAACACAAAGAGTGAAGCCTTCGCGGAAGCAGACGAATTCATTCCACATAGCGAAGGGATGGAATGCATGGTGTGAAGAGAAAGTTACGTCACTTTAGATTCTTCTGATTATTATCATTATTGACTGCAAAATCAAATCTACCTGTGATATTGTCTTTCTTCACAGAGCATCCGTTCATTTAGTAAAAAAGAACGTATTTTAATAAAAATAAATAAAAATAATGTATTTTGCGAACTGGCTTCGCGGGCCGTAGAAAAAGGCAACGGGGGCCACATGCGGCCCGCGGGCCGCCAGTTGGAAACCCCTGATCTATCCAGAGATGATTTTCTTAATTCGCTTTGTTACTTCTGGTTAGCTTCTCTCCATGACTCAGTTAATTTCATATATTTATATGTTATGATTGATTGATTGATTAATTCCATCCTCGAAATCATACATAGTACAATAGGTACAATGATGTTCTCATTGGTTATTACAAAGTTTAATCTCTTGCGACAGTGTATGAAAAACATTCAGAAGTTTTCGCTATAACATTTAATTAACGTCATCAACTTTTAACAAATACATTCAGGCGTATACACATATTGTAAGAATAATACTTGCCGAGAAAAGTGGACACCCGGTAACGTATTTACAAATACTGGGGTGCTGCAGAACCAGAGGTACAAAATGCTTTCTTATTGGCTGTGAGCACTGGAAGTGTTTATGTTCCGTGTCAGTCGTTTCTTACTTTTGATCGTTTACAAGAAAATTAGACTCCTGATTATCAAGTAATATAGTCTGAAATCAAATTGTCGAAATTATGTTAAGAAATATATAAAAATATGAAAAATGTTAAAAATACAATGGATGTTTTCTTAGCGATAAAAATCAATATTAAGCCATCGAAAAACAGTCGACCCTAATATCTCTAAAAGCACTTGTAACGTATGTGAAGTTATTACTACATTATAGGAGAAATTTTACAATTTGAAATCTGCTAAACAATATCATTTCTGTTTAATAACTTTTAAAATGTGCTCAAAAATAAACCTCAGTTTAAAGGAGTTTCTCATCTTGTTGGGATGAATGTCTAAAATCAACAATGTCAACTTGAACCCTGCCATCTAGCGTTAATTTGAAGGAACACTGCATTAACTTCCGGAAGATAGCCAATCAGGAGCTAAATATGGCTGGAGGTTCTGCATCACTATAATAGGGTTTGTAAATACGCCAACCGGCCCGATTTTTACATCCAAACGCGAACACGAACGTACCATGTTCAACCCACTTAAGACTGGATACATTGTTCGAAAAAACACATGCCAACTATTAATGTAGCGAAGAAACACTTAATGAGACATTCACTTAATTCGTTTTATGCATAAATATTGATAAATTATGTTTTTTTGTGATATAGGATAGTAAAAAGGAGAGTAAATACACGTTAGCTTATGGGATCAGCACGTTTTCTTCCCGTCTTCCCTGGAGAAACTAATCGCAAACGTGGCTTCAGTTCTCGAGGCCGATCAGCGTTGCAGCGAGCGTTCCAGTTATATACGTATAGTTCAATGGGGTGACCTTTTCTGAAAACATCCAAATGTCGAACTCCATTTCACGTAGTACACCGTGGATTGCACTTGTAGACTAGCGAGGCCGTGGTGAATCACTGTCAGTATAATCCTCTATGGGGCTATTTTTGTGTTCTCCCCATATGTTTCTGATTTTCCCTTCATCTATCTCATCATATCGCCATTCATCCTCATATCATCGCGATTAGCCAAAAGGTGCAGAAAAGCGATATAAGCAATCTAAAGAGCACATTCACTACAGTGGTCTCGTTTTCGATCCCCTTCTGAGGCAGCAGAGTGGCTCGGATCGGAACTTAAACTGTAGGTACATTCCCGATTAGCTTATCATGAGCAGAAAGTTAGCTTCAATCAAACTTTAAAAATATTATTGAGTCTGTCAAACTTGGTGATGAAAGACAGATCAGTTGAGCCTTGAAAAATATTAGGAATATCTGCCAGTTGGGTGGGGCGATTGCCCCTACCACCCTCCCCGCGGATATGCGCCCATGTGTAGCATATTTTTAACCTCCCATGCTTCCATATAGTATATAAAAAATAATCCGTTATCGGCATACACAGTTTTCCCCTTCAAGATGATGCAGACACTTGGCACTGAATACATGTTGGCAACGCAGGGGCAGGATCAAACGGCAAGCAGTTGATTGCATCGCCCAGGGCCCTTTTGCCAGTTTACGGTTGGTTTTCTTTATTGTTATTTATTGATTTGGTGTTTAAGTACACTTTATGACTGCACCTACAATTTCAAGTGGGATCCGAACCACTTGTGCCACTTGTATCGAACCAGGGACTCAATGATTACAAGGCGACGACGCTACCACTGCTGGAAATGCGACAACATCGCTAGAGGGGGTAATCTCTTCTTGGTAGAGCAGTTAAAGGAGACAGTTCATGTAAATCAACCGGTTATGGTGGAAATATCTTGGGGAGATACACTTATGCAAATAAATTCAGTATCAAAATAGAGGAAAACAGTGTGCCTTTGCCTATGTTTTCTAAAACAACATGGATATCTATGCACCTATACAATGACTATACTATGTAGAAATTTTTGCGGTAATACTGTTTACCTTACTCACATAGTGTTTGGGAAGGGAACACGAATCTTTGTTATACAGAAACTTTTCAGAACGGGAATGCTTTAAAAATCTAATTTTTCAATCAATTACGTAGCAATTCAGACACAAGAGTTGAGAATAAGATGTAAGAATATTTTCTGAAAATTGTTATGTACTAAATTCAAACACCATCGCATGATACAGTAATTGGCGTAAAATAATATTTAATGAGCATGTTGTTCTCTAATACAGACTGGAAAATGGAAAGGAATTGTTGACTATAAGATGTTGACTCCCTCTCGTGTCGTCACTTTCCACTCCATCCAGACCGTAATCAACTGCTACAAGTAGTTCTCAATTTTCCCGTCAGATGGCAGGTGCAGTAACGTTGAGCTTATTATTGCGCCGTAGGACTGGAACAAGTTGCTCCCTCTGTAGCTCAAACAAGCTACTAAATACAGTGATTTACTGAGAAGGAAATTCTCCTTTGAAGTCCATTTTAAGCCCAGATATGCTAAATGTGATTGGCCGCCCTACAGTTTAGATCGGAATTCTAACCACGGTGCATGTGCCACTGCCAGGAATCGAACCCGGGACTTTTTGTTTACAGGATGACAAAGTTACTTCGTCTGGAGTCAGAAGTTAAAGACTGTATTTGATTGGTAATTGATTTTGATCTTTGAACTTAAGAGTTGTTAGTTTCGTTTGGTGCTCAAAGAGGGCAGCACTATTGACTTGATTATTGATGGGTGGTAATGCAATAATTAGGGAGATTACAATTGTTTGTAAACAACTTACTTCTGGGTAATAAAACAATACAATTAATTACAATCAACTTGGGATTCCGTTAGTTTGTTAAACTATTCTGCCTAAGCAGTAGCAACTTTTGTATAAAGAAGGAAAATGCACTGCACAAACTTTTTGCAGTGATATAGACGTCATTAAACAACAACGTTTTCAGCATGACGCCTCGTTTCGATACTATAGCAGTATATAAACTCACGAAAAACATAATATTATCTTGAATGATGTATGCAACGACGTTGCACATGTTCACATTAGCTGGATTAACTTTGCAATAACGAAAAGCAAAATATGTGAACTGCTATTTATAACTATAATAATACGTAGGGCCCGAATTTGTATGTAATTACTTATTGTTTCTTTGTATGTAGCCAACTAAAAGTGGCAAAATGTCGGCGAATTGGATTTCACATATTTCTACATAATTTGAGGTATATTACATATTTTCCGTTTAGAGTACATATTTTTACATAAATGCGGTAATTGTGACATTTTCCTAGTTCTGTAAATCAAATATATTTGTGAAGCAAACATTCAAAGCATGATTTATCCAAAACCTTAGCAATTTTTATGTGATTGTGACAGGAGTCAACTTACACTTGATTGTGAATCAAACAGAAATCAAAACTCTATGTGTGCGTACTTCTTTACTACTGCCATATTTCTCAGTTAAGTCGTCGCGAGTCTTGAAATAGTGACAACAGATGTCACCCTAATAGAATTTCTGTAAAATTCAATCGAGATTTAAAAATAGAACAGGAATGAAGGAAACATTAGAATAATTAAAAGTGCTACTATATATTTCAACATGCATACATACGTATCTTCGCTTGTTTTACCTACGTGAAACTCCTGGCGTTAGAAATTCGGTAGATATCTGCTTGATATGTCTGACTAAGTTGTATAGTAATAGAAACAATTAGTGCAAGGACGAAATGAAATGGCTAGTTGTCGATTCTTCTTTATGTATTATATTTAATCTATTTTATTTGTATTTTAGTATTGTATGTAAGCTATTGTTTATTTCATTGTGTTAAGCATAATGGATGATAATCTAAATTTCAAATCAAATCAAATTAAAGTCCCTGATGCTTCTTGTATATACATATTATTCCTGGCTCAACAGGGACGAGAAAAGGATCTTGTGTCTTCGCTTCCACATTTTTGCCATATCTTTACATCGTTAGATTTATCACGGTAATGGAAAGATATAATAATGATGGAAGAAAACCATAAACCTCCTTTATTTATTCGGGATTCGAACCCAGTATCATTTTTGAAACCTTTTACTGAATCACCCTGTGTATACATATAAACTATCTAAATATTGGTTCTAATGGACTCCCACTGGAATATCACCCCACCTGCATCCGCCACTGACTAATTTCTGAGATTTCAGAAACACACCAATAAATACATTGTGTTATACAACATTATCCTTCCTACTAACCTCCGATACTTACATTTTCACTTGTCAGATATAAAATAATAATAGACCTAATGCTATGAACAAGTAGAAGTAAATACAAAATGCTGATTATGAGATACAAAATATAGATTTTGAATTGCTAAATATCAATGTGGGTATACTTATTTCTGATGTCACTTTTACAGTGCATGATAATATACAGGGTGTCCGAATTGAATCGCCCTAATTTCAAGAACAGTGTGGTAGGTGGTATATGGTAGCTTAGCTGTGGAAATTTTAAATAGGTAATGAATAGCAAGGATTCGTTTATTTTGTATCGTTCCAGGGGGTGAAAAGTGTAACATATCTTGATATGTTAAAGAATTTTGCGTTCCCTCAGATAACACATCGACACCAAAACCTGCTTTCCAGCAGAATGGAGCACCTCCACACTGGCATTTGGCAGTCCGGAACATATTGAATGAGGAATTCCCACAAAAATGCATTGGGAGAGGTGGTCCAATTCCTTGGCCACCCCGGTCGCCTGACATTACTCCCCTGGATTTCTTCCTGCGGGGGGTATGTTAAGGACATGGTCTATGCATCAACTGTGGAACAGCTTCCTGAGAGGATTCACGGTGCTATTGAGACAGTTACGCCACAGATGCTGCAGGCAACCTGGAAAGAAATTGAGTATCGCTTCGACATTCTCCGTGCCACTCGTGGGGCACACACAGAAATTTACTGATTGCACAGACAAAACTTCATACCTATGCGTATTCATTGTTGCATAAATCTTTTCAATGCATTAAATACGTGAGGTACTACAATCGGTTAAAATTAGGGCGTTTCAATTCGGACACCCTGTATATTATTTACAAATTTCTTGCCTAAAGTATGTATATATGTATATAAATTCAAATTCAAATTCAAATTCTTTATTCAAATTCAAATTCTTTATTTACGTGGGCGAGGTTCAGCCTGAGGCTGTTCTGCCACCTAACCCGTGTCATCGATTACATTTAAATTTACATTTCTTATGTTATTACAGTATTAATACAGTGTGTAATAAATGTATGATTTAGTTACAAAATCTATTGATAAAATAATTGTAATAAATGTATGAATAAAATGATACAAAAATTGTGAAAAGACAACTACATAAAAATAAAATAAAATGAATGAAAAATAAATAAAAATAAAAACATGTAGACAAAATACATAACATAAACATACAAGTTACATCATAGTATTTGAACACAATCTCTGCTCTGCCAAAAGAAAATTATTTACTTCATTTCGGAAAGATTCTATTTTAGATATGCTCGACATGGTCTTAGGTAGGGCACTCCATATATTTGCAGCAAAATATGAAAACTACGACTGATATGCGTGTGTGTTGCAGAGTGGAAGGTTAAATTAGAAATTATTTCTTGTATGGTGGCTGTGAATACTGGTGCGAGGGATCAACATGTCTGCCAGATACGACGGCTTGCCAGATGTAATAATTTTATGTATAAGGCAATATGTATGGAGTAGTCGCCTACGGTACATATTGAGGATATTGTTATTATTTACGGATGAAAAAATATGTTCACGTCTCGGGATGCAAAATATGAACCGCATGCACGCATTTTGGCATTTTTGAATCTTTGCTTGTAAAATTTTATTTATTCTACCAGAGTACACTACGTCACAATAGTCGAGAAATGGATATATAAGTGTTTCAACTAATCGCTGCTTGATTTCTGAAGATAAAAGTTTGTTAAATTTAAACAAGAATCTAAGTGTTGGAAGTGTTCCAAATGATTTATTGATTTGGCGGCTAATATGCTCATTCCATGATAGACGAGTGTCAAATATCAGTCCAAGACTTTTAACTACTTGAGCTCTAGGTATGACATCATCATTTATTGTAATTGTTGTATTAGTGTGCTCGACCGAACCAATAGCATTTCGAGTTCCAATAAATGTATAACATGACTTAGCATTAATTTTAAGGCCATTTGCATCACACCATGTTTTTATCGCACCAAAATCATTACTTATGTATTCAATACTTATGGCAATTTCTGTTGGATTGAATGATTTGGTTAGTTGAGTGTCATCAGCATATGAATGTACGTTACAGTATTTGACAACTGAGGGTAGGTCTGCAATATAAATCGTAAACAATAAGGGACCTAGTATAGATCCTTGTGGAACACCAGATGAAATATATAAATTATTAGATAATAAAGTAGGCGACAGTTTTACACGTTGATTTCGGTTACTTAGGTATGAAAAATACCAGTTAAGGGTAGATTGTGAATGTCGTGTGTGAATGTATGTGTTTGTATATTCGCATATAATCTGTATTGTATTAACATAACACAGCCTGCGTTTTTGGAGGTTTTAACGCTCTGTAGAAGTGCAAAGAATTAGAAATAAGCCGTCCGGCGGGAGTGGTTAGCGCAGGGTGCTGTGACTTCAGGGTTTCCGGTTCGACTTCCGACATGGACATGAATGTTCATCGTGAGTGTCCCTTCATGAATTTAATCTAATCATCACTCATCCCTATCGCGATTAGCCAAAGTGGCAGAAAAGTTACTTAAAATGACCTATTTCAGGAGCAGTCTGATAAATATATAAGTTTCTTCCTTTTCTGCATCTCTGCTCGTATGAGGAGAAATATCATCTAAACTTAAAATTTTATTTCATTTGTTATTTTCGGATAACTTGTTTAACTCATGTTCAGGAGAACGTTACGGAGGCAGGCCCGTACCCAGAATTTTCTTGAGACAAGGCCAGATCCGAAAATGTATATGTGTGTGTGTATCCTATGTATGTATGTATGTATATACACATACATATACACACACACACACACAGAGAGATACAGAGATATATTACAAAATACAGTAGTTCAACTAGTTCGGTGTCCCGCAAATTAACAATGTTTTCAAATTTCCTTTAATTTTCTTACACCAGCGCCATTGAAAAGTCATGATTAGAGCCCGGAAGTTTGGCAAAATGCCTCTTTTTATCTACTGCATATATTGATAAAAATTTTCCGGATATACGTTTCTTATGTTGTTTCGAATGTTTTGGAAGCGTTTTCATTTTGCCTATTTTGCCTATTTGGGACCCCCACTGCCTATTTTTAATTATAATGCCTTTTTTTGCCTTTTTCAATGAAATTTGACCATTTTTTTTAAAAAAAAATGTGTATATAAATTATTTTTCTCCCAAAAAACGTTGTTGGCATTTATTTTTCTTTCGTTTATTATGTGAATAATTTTCGCCTTATTTAAGTAATATTGAACTCACGCATGTTTCAACATTGCTGAAGGAGAAAAGTGTGAGAAAAAAGTATTTCATGCTGAGTCAGGATAATGCCTTTCGGTTAACATTTCTTATGCATGATTGACTGCTGAAGTGGACAGGTTGATTTCGAACACAAAGAAAATATTTCTGAAATCTCCCTCTGGAACCCGAAAATTTCAGGACGTTGCGATTGAGCTTAGTTTACCTCAGCAACCAGTCTTGACGAGATAGGGAACCTGGATATCAGCAGCTATATATTATGCTAACAACCTTCAAAAAATCAGTGAGGTGATCGATGCTCTTCCAGAAAATGAAGCGGCTTCAATTCGTGAAGTGAAAAAACTCCTGTGCTATTCAAGTTTACTTTTGCACATTATGGTGCATTGCCAGAGACAATTACAATTATAGCATCCATGAAAATCTTCGAGGAATCTATGCATCAGATGATGGAAGTGCCAGGAGAAAAGGGGTAAGCTGTTGCGGAAAAGTGCTAACGGGTAGTGAGTGCAAATGAGGACTTGAAACAATTGAAAACAATTTGTGATATTCTAAAAGGTGAAAATGCTGTTACCAAAATGAGTCCAGCTACATTAGCTTGTTATATGTATGGTCCAATAACTTCTGTCGAAGTAGAAAGATCATTTTCTATTATGAAAAACATTCTCTCTGACAGACGACTATCAATGAATGTTGAGAATTTAAAAAGCACCTTGTAGTTATGTGCAATCAAGACGGAGAAAATTGAAATGCTCTTCCCAATTTAGATTTTAACATTTTGCCAGAAATTATAGATAATAGTAAGCGACTTCTAAATGTGCCTTTTTTTCGGTTTATTTTGCCTTTTTTTCATTTTAGTGTCTATTTACCACACTATAAATGCCCTTTTGCCTGCCTATTTTAACGAAAATAAATGCCTGAACTTCTGGGCTCTAGTCATGATAATTCTGTTTTGAAAATAATATATTTATAGATTAAATATTACGTATTCGCAATTATTATTACAATAAGGAACTGGAGTTCGAAGAAAGTCGAGACAGGGATTGAAAGTAATTTACATTTACGTATTTCATGGTTAGAGGGGGCATGGCCCCCATGGCCCTATGCTGGGTACGAGCCTGTACGGAGAGCTTGTATTTTTCTACACTGCCAGTGTGCGAATTAACAAGGGAACAGGGGCAAAATTAATTTCTTTTTATCCCCGCAAGGGATGTTTTTACCCCCCTCAAAGAAAATGGAATTGAAGACATTAGTATATAATTTCTTAACCCGTAACAAACACATTGATTGAAAAATCATTCGTGTCCATTAATGGTTCAGTCAAGAAAGATTTCCTTGACTTGTGGATTAAAGAGGACACCATTCTGCAACTGATTGACCTCACCGAGCAGAGACAACAGCACGCTGTTTTTCACTTATTTTCAAGACATATACTGATATTTACATATATTAAAGTGTTTACAAGAAACTTGTAGGAAGGTTACATGGACATTAAGTTGAGGTTAGATGGACGTTAAATTTGATTTTATCCAAAACATATTTATAATTTGTCCAAAATGGGATATCCAAAACACATCAAATTCTGGATATCCAAAAACATATTTAGATCTTGTCCAGAATAGGATATACAAAACACATTAAATTCTGAATATCCAAAACATATCCAGATCTGTCCAAAAATGGATATCCAAAACACATCCAATTCTGGATATCCAAAACATATCCAGATCTTGTTCAAAATGGGATATCCAAAACACATCCAATTCTGGATATCCAAAGCATCCAGATCTTGTTCAAAATGGGATATCCAAAACACATCCAATTCTGGATATCCAAAACATATTTAGATCTTGTCCAAAATGGGATATCCAAAACACATCCAATTCTGGATATCCAAAACATATCCACCGTTAGAATGGAAAAGAGCTATAACTGGTAACATATGCAAAAGTGCATACCCCAAAATCGTATCTTCCTAAATTAAATCACAAATAGGGCACTGAGTGGGCACCCCGCAAAAAGTAAAAAAGTTCGCACAGTGACTAATACCTATACTAGATTCGAACCCACGCTTCGCCGCTTGTCTCAGCGCGATGGGTGGGGCTTAAGCCAGTGTTTGTAGATCAGGTGTGCGTGAAGGAACGCATACAAGTAAAGAAGAACTTCTGGACCTTACACTTTATCTACAATCAACTTTCGCTTCTGTCTACACCCACACGAAACTCGGCTGCCAAAAAAATAAAGGAACGCTCACGTGATGAGACTCGGTCACGTGACTTGAAATAAGAAAGCACACAGTTGGAAGCCGTTGATGCACGTGACTTGAGTGTGCCATTGAACTTGATCGGGAGAGAGGTTAGGCCTCACCTTTATTTTATTATCTTTTTTATTATTCCTAGTAGCATTTAGAAAGTTAGACGAAGTTGTTACGCCCTGCTTAATTTGATAAATTTGTTAAATCATTTATAAAGAATTAAAGACAAAATGTATAAGGTCCAAAGTTAAAAGTTGGAAACTAAAGGATATGTTATGACAAAAAGAGTGGAGTTGATTGTTCCGATAAACTAAATGTGATGACGTAATCGAATGAACGCCAATTAAAATTTAGAAAGATGCTGATGTACTAACCTTTATGTAAGAAATTAATGGCGGAAGTTTTTAATTGTATAGGGTGTCCCAAAAGTAACGCAGGATTTTGTGCGCCATTTTCCCCCCGCAGGGTTGGCAGCGTTCTGCGAGGTCACATGTTGTAGAAACATTGCGATTAGTCAATATGGAGCGCTACACGACGAAGGAGCGAGTGACGATTGTTAAATTTCGTTACAAGTACGGAAACTGTGGGCAAATTACCTGACATTTTCGATAGGAGAAGTGACCCAAATGAAGCAACCGTGAAATTTTTCTCCTCTGGGGATTCATTAAGTCCAAAGTTTATGCTGTGAAGATAAGAACGATTCGTGAATTGAAAGCAGAAATTCAAAGAGTTATCGACGACATTGAGCCGCAGTTATGCGAGAAAGTGGTTCAGATTTTTGTCAAAAGAATTCTCGAGTGTCAAATGCGTCGTGGAGCTCATTTGTCATATATCCTCTTCCACATTTAATGGCAATGTTCACCCTTTCATATAATGTAATAACTTTGCCACTAATAAATATATGAAAGGTTTTTTTTCTTAAATTAAATCCTGAGTTTCTTTTGGGACACCCCTTTACTTATCGATGTACAAGTATTCGTTAACTGAAAAAAATGTATCAGAACCTTTTGGATTTATCAAATCCAAGTTATGTATAAACTGCACATCTTATTGTGATTTAAGAAATATTTTGTCTTCATAACATGCTAGTCAGGGGTTGGAAAGTACAGAAAACGGGTATAAATAAGCTGAATTTTCATTGCTAAAGAAGTTGTTTCTTGGTGTCAAGTCGCTCACACCCAGCAGGTGTACTGAGTAACGTTCATAAGGACGATATCAGGCGGATATTTAAGAAGTTATCACGTTCAAAATCCGCAATTACCCGGTTTATCAGTCTCGCGATCCTATCTATCCCGATGTACACAAATTAATGTACCCTAATAAAACGAGATAGAACCTATATCCGGTGGTTCGCGTATTCTTTGGTTGAAGTTCCCATGATGCTGACTACAAGAGCTGAGGGAAATTAACATAGTTCCTGCGACTGCCTGTTTACAGATACAGTGCCGAGTCACTCACACCCCGTAGTTGAGGGAACGTAACCAAGTTGTGTCCTTTTCGGCCTTATTACACAGAAACATTAGTTACTTTCAATCATTACAGATGACACTGTTAGAAATAATTAATTTATTCTCGATTCATTGCATGAGTGTATCATCTCTGAAGTCTCTGTTAATTGCGATTATGAGTTCAATGAGAAGTAATCGGCTTCATATCTGGTACAAATATGTAACGTAAATTCCAAGAAACATGAGTATATACTTTGACACGAGTGATAATCTATGTGAAGATTTGGACTGGGATTGTCTTATTAAACATAGAACTATTTTCAACATTATACAGGGTTGCTCAAAAAGTCATTTAACACCCTCGGTACAAGGCCACTGCGCGGGCAAAGTGGAAATGGTGATGACCAATCGTTATAAGGCCAAGGGGGAACCACATTGACACCACCCGCGCGGTCGGCGGTCATTTTGATGTCCGCCATCTTGAATTCAACTTCAGAATTTTAAATGGGAAGGAGGTGATATGATATATCAAATCAGGCTAGAAGTTCACGAGAAATGCAATGGTGAAGGTTTTTTCGGCGTATCTTTAACCAGTAAAAAGTTATGACTGAATTCTCGTACCAATTTGCTCCTTTTCGAGGTGTTAGAAAAATGCCTTAAAATTTGTTTAGAGCATCGGTAATGCATCGAAATCAAAGTGACGTCTAGGGAGAGAACTTCGCATGCCATTGCACGTGATTTTAATTGGATTCATCCACGAAGAGCTGCGCATTATGAATGGTTGTCGCGAACAATTTACAGTGTGACGCTTCCATTGAATTAAATGTCCTTCACAGTGACAAGGTTAATGTTTATGTTCATAAGCAAGTTCATAAACAGAATATGTGACCCTTGTCATCTGATAACTAACTTTGGACAGAAACTGCTTCACAACGTTCCCATAGTGTTCTGGTGTTCCTCCCTATTGAAAAAAACTCTGTAAAAAATACCTTCTTCCATAAGCAAGGATGTAAAAAACCTGTTTATTTAATAAATCCAAATAGCTCTAAGCATTTAAGGTTCCGTTGATGGAAAATTGACTAACCAATCGTATTCCACACAGCACGCCACACCATTAACTTACCAGCACTAACCATTCAGCTTTGATCTGTCGAAAATGGGTTATCAGATAAAAAGTGTAGAATATTCTGTTTATGAACTTCCTTATGAACATAAACATTAGCCTTTTCACTGTGAAGGACTTTTCATTTAATGGAAGCATCACAGTGTAATTGCTCGCGACAACCATTCATAATGCACAGCTCTTCATGGATGTATCCGATTAAAATCTTGTGCAATGGCATGCGAACTTCTTTCCCTAGACGTCACTTTGATCTCGATGCGTTACCAATGCGCTAAACAAATTGTAAGGCATTTTTCTAACACCTCGAAAAGGAGCAAATTGGTACAAGAATTCAGTCATAACGTTTTAGTGGTTAAAGACGCATCAAAAAAACCTTCACCATTGCATTTCTCGTGAAATTCTAGCCTGATTTGATATATCATATCACCCCCTTCCCATTTAAAATTCTGAAGTTGAATTCAAGATGGCGGACATCAAGATGGCCGCCGACCGTGCAGGTGGTGTCAATGTGGTTCCCCCCTGGCCTGTTAACGATTAGTCATCACCATTTTCATGTTGCGCGCAGCAGTGGCCTTGTACCGAGGGTGTTAAGCGACTTTTTGAGCCACCCTGTAGGTGAAAGATCACTAAGAATTCCACAAGTTTTGGTTTGGATTACTTGGCTCTTCTTCTTATCGTAAAGAGATGCGTTTTACATCGTCGTGGTTAGACGTAGCACATATTTGGATATGAAAGTAAGGATGCTTATCCGTCTTAGTTATGGATCTGAATCTCCTTGGAACTCCGGAGATAGTCACACATTCCTGCGTCACCAACGACTCCCGATTGACTCTCTTCACTTCCCCCCCCCAACAATTTATTCTCCCCTCTTTCCACATAGCAATCCCCAGTTATTCAGGTGTCATCCTTCCTACTCACACACTTCCTGCTTATCCTCAGTAAATCCAATTCGGCAATAACTGACATAAGCATTCCATTAACATCTTTTATGTTACTAAATCTCCCTTCCTGATTTTCAATGATTGTCGTTCCTCTCTTTTTATACATAATTATCATCTCTTTACGTTATTATTTGGCGTTATAACTCTTTGTGAATTTTGGTCTGCTTCCATTTAATTCTATCCTGGGCAGCCTTCTTCCAATTTGAGATCTTCATTATTCTAATATCATTTCTAACATCATCTTCCACTCTAACTTTAGGTCTACCTACTGGCATCTTGGCAAATTGTTTTCATTTATATATCTTTTTGACTGTTCCCTCATTGGACGATCGTTCGATATGTCGATATGCCCTCACCAGCTTAATCAACTTGTCCAGCTCATAATTCTCCAAGAGCCATCGTTCTGGGCAGGGCCAAATATTTTTCTTAGTATCCTATTTTCAAACAGTATGCTAATTAATTAACCCCGGCCAAAATATAATTATTTTTATCCCTGCCAGGGATGTCTCTATCTACCTCAAAGAAAATGGAATTGATACCATATAGTACACCATTTTATAACTATGTAACAAACAGAATTGAAAAAATCATTCGTATCCATTAATGGTCCAGTCATCACAGATCCCTCTTCCAAAAAATGAGCATCCTTGTGCATTATGAAAAAGCACCATTCAGAAACTGTACAATCTTACCAAGACAACAGTACGCTGTTTTCCACTTGAGTTTTCACGGCATAGTGCTGATACTTTACATGCATTAAATCGTTCACAAGAAGCTTGTACGTAGGTTAGAACTTGATAATACAGTAAAACCTCGTTAATCCGGATCCCGATAAGCCGGACTTAGCTTAATCCGGACAGGTAAAAGGCCGAAAAAGAAAGCAGAATGCAAGGTTTTAAATGTGGCTAGAAGTCATCAATCGCATTATTGCTCCGTAGCGGCTATGAATACGTACATCCAACGTTCATAGGAGAACTTCCCAAAGAAAAGGCAGTCAACCACTTATGGAATTCTGATTCCCGCAGACTTGAATTTAGGCCTATGCCCTTTAAATACACTATAATAAACGTGTTTTGTTGCTATAAACGGAGTATTAATGCACTTTCTACTGTTCTCTTAGGTTATTTCAGTTAATCCGGACTTTCGTTAAACCGGTCCACTTATCCCATCCCCATTAGTCCGGATCAACGAGGTTTTACTGTATAAGTTTAGCAACGTTTTCGATGTTCCTAGTACGATAACTCTTTTTGTGTACGAGTTTGGCATTTGTTAATGTAAACATACTGTTTCTAAATGGCATGCAAATGTTATGATAATATTTAGTAGTTTTTGTATTACCTGCATTTTTTTGTTTTAGTGTCAAATTTTAGAATAGTGAAAGAAGTGCATTTATCATAGAGCAAAAAGGATAAATGAATCATAGAATAGATAAAATATGTTATCCATGATCAACAATAGAATAGTAAGTTATAAACTTTACAGATGTTTGCCATTGTATGTGCATTGTATGATTTTATGTCACGCTTATGTTTTAAAAACAGTCATTTATATCTACATAAAATAGCGTCCTGAAAGTGCTAGAGAAAGTATCTTAAAAAATGTGATAATTGTATTGTCCTTAGCTGCATGTTTCATCTGTTGGCAATTTTCTGCACTAAAAGAGTCAACTAAACGATCTACAGATTTGCTGGTATATAAATCAATACCAATTTTTGTGGGAATTTTAAATTAAAGAATGTCATATGATATCGACAGGCATTTGCTACCAGACTAGGAAGACGTCACATGACGTCTTCAGAGATCAGGGTGATAAAGTATTTAGTTTTGATGTCGTGTCATAAAACTACACTTGAAATTCCCGTATCTGGAATTACACCGGTAAATTACAGTCGACACTCCTCACCAACTATCTCACCACATGAGGAATAATTATTTGCATCTATTTTCTAATTTTCTAAGTTAACTGTTACCATGAGGATGAATGGTTACTCACATGATGAAGAAAACACCCACGCTTAAAAGCAGGAGGAACAGTTTCCGGACGCGATGACCCTGAACTGCCTCAACCCCACCAACCTCTCCACGCGGTGAGCAGGGGTAAGGGAGGTATATGTGCTAGATGGTTGTAGGGGGATGAAAGAACTTGGCATTACGCTTATGGGAGTAATATTTTACTTGTTTGTTTTTGGCCGGAAGGGGATATCAAACTTCCGATGGTGTAGAAAAACATATGAACGGAAAGAGAACAGGCTGAAGATATCATTCCCGGTTTAAAATCTAATTTTAAACTTAAGTTGCCTCTCCATAAGGAATATATGGGATCCTGTGAATACGTGTTCATCATATTTCACAGATCGAACCTGGCTTAACTAAGAAAACCACTTCCAACATGGGTAGAAATTCATGCTCTCTTTTGCCTTTCGTTTTTTTCAGTAGCAATTCACATTTCGACATTATTGAAATAAATGTGCGAAACTGTCCGTAGTAGCCTTCGAACCTGAACCACAATTTCAAATGGTTGTGTTTTCGAAGGTTTCTTTGCTATAAATGTCTGAAATTTCATGCAAATGTACCCCTTTTATTCCAGAAATTCAAAAGCAAGCGAGAGATAATTTTTACCATTCTTGATTTTCATGTACACTCACCGGCAATAAAAATGGGACATCTTGATCCGGAAATGCTCGCGTCCTGCAAAGCGTTGTGTGTGTTGCCTAACTCCACTGGGATAAGTGGATTTTAATAGCAATTCTTTTACCACTGTCGTAGATGAGAATGAGTGATAAAAGGACGCTCACATAGAACACGCATGTACAGGATTCGAATCCGGTAGAGTCGAATTACTTTCCGAATATCTCCAGCGGACTAAGTGAATCTGTCTAGCGAGCCTAGTGGGCGTGTAGAGCCTGAGCAGGGGGCTTAGAGATAGGTGCTGGGTTGAGATGACGTCAGCGGCTCGCTTCGTTGATTGGCTGCTTCGAGAGTTGTGACTCGTTCCGAAGCTTCAAATGCATAACAGTCAAGGATGTTATGGAAATAATCTCCCTCTACTTCTGGCACCGTAGTGCTCCGCGCTAACCATTCCGTCACGGAGGTCGGTTGACTACCTCTTTGCTCGCAACACAATTAGACATGAGCGAAATTGCATTCACATTCACAACCCGCTGTATCGTATTGTATCGCTTGTCTTTCCGTGGAACAGGAGAAAGTACATTCGGAACATTCTCCAAACCAAAAAAGTAAAAGGGAAATTTGGCGGAAAATGTCTCACACACATGCTTACATGCGTGCTCAGTTACACACGTAATGTCCGATTTGCGTCTGGCTCCTTCTTGCAGGCACACACGCCAACGTGTCGCTAAACACTTCCGCTTACATTGATCTTGTACGTTCCATTTCAAGCAACTGTAACAATGCTCCACTGTTATGTCTACTTTTGAAGAGACAAAGTCACGGAGTAAATTCAGAATTTCAAACATTGTAGAAGGAGAGAAAACATACAAGTGGCTACACTGTCGGTGATTGGGTGCCAAAACTGGGGGGGGGGGGAGGCAATGGAATTTATCTCCTCTTGGTAGACAGTGTTACGACCTTACCTATTTTGTAACTTTGAGATTCCGTGTTAAAAGAAAATTTGATATAGTGTTACCTCAAGTCATTGTTAATGTCCGTGATACTACATGTTGTGACGCAAATATGAACGCGCCAATCAAGGCGTTGTTGAACTAATGTATTCACCTCTCTGTAACTATCTAATGAAGACAGCTCGCTTAAGACAACGGGCATTTATTATGATGTAAATATAGATTTGCCAATCAAAGATTATCCATGTTTGATGAACTAACCTAATTGTAATTAAACAATGGCGGAACATTTAAATTTGTATATTTCCAAAATGTAATATTTTATCAACGTTAAAGAAATAATTGTTAACTCAAATGAATATGTAAACTTTCTTTGTAAATTATTAATTGCCAAACTATGTATTTTTCAAATATCTTTCTGTTGTAATTTAGAGTATTGTAATAAGAAATTACCTAAAGACAGGTGTTCGAGGCTGGAATTTTGGGTATAAATACGAAGGAGTTTGGTCCGTAAGGAGGTCTGTTCTGGTGTCAGTCTAGGAAGAAGTGAATAGGTGCAAGCCGCTCTTCTGTAAAACCTAGACTGGCCAAATAGGAACGGTCTAATCTAGGAAGAAGTGAATAGGTGTATGCCGCTCTTCTGTAAAACCTAGGTTTGTGCCACCCTAGTTTGACCTTTCCAGTAAGTTTGAAATTATCTATTAACAATTGATCTCCAAGTTCCAGTTATGAATTACCTAACCACTGGCTGTAAGTATTTAAGCAGTAAATAAACATTTCATTAAAACTTCACGACGTTGGTTGGATTTGTTCTGCACCTACCCTGAAGATAGGTTTCAGTGTAGACCCTTAGAGCTTCAATGCTCCCGGCTATAGGAGTAAAGGGTGAGGAAAGTTACTAGGAACGTAACAGATCCTTTTTGGCGCCCATCGTGATGGCCACGACAGTATAGAACTTCAACCAACGACGTTGGATACCTAACAGATTCTTCTTGGCGTACAACGTAGAGGCTCGACAATTGAAGAATCCAGCCAGACGACTATTACGGAAGAGGTCCTCGTTAGAATCAAAGTTGCAGTTGCGCCGTAGAAGCTGAAGAATCCTGACCGCTGCAGTTGAAGAAGATGACCAACGACGAGTAGAAGATTCCTATAAGAAGCAATAACTTAAAGACTTCATTAGTTTGAAAAGATTCTTCAAGAAAAAAACTTATATTTTAAAAGTGTGAAAACTCGAATATTAGTATTTAGTCATGTCTAAAAGGTATTTAAGGGGGGAACAAAGAAAATTAACCATGGCGACCTTTAAGTGCTGCACTGATGACTCCAAGTCCGAAGAAGGAACAGTCAAATGTCAAGGATGCGAGTGTTTGTTCCACTTGAGTTGTTTGAATATGGATGCCACGAATGAAGATATTGATAGAACTAGTTTTAAATGCCAAGATTGTCAAAACAAATCTGAATCTGCCAACCAAATGATAGATTTATTAAAAACGTGGAGACAAGAAGATGAAGAGGAGAGACGGAAAGAAAGACAAGAAGATGAAGAAAAGAGACAGAAAGAAAGACAAGAAGATGAAGAGAAAAGACAGAAAGAAAGACAAGAAGATGAAGAGAAAAGACAGAAAGAAAGACAAGAACATGAAGAGAAAAGACAGAAAGATGAAGAGAAGAGACAGAAAGAAAGACAAGAAGATGAAGAGAAGAGACGGAAAGAAAGACAAGAAGATGAAGAGAAGAGACAGAAAGAAAGACAAGAAGATAGTAAAAAGATGAAAGAATTAATAGAGGAAGTAAGATTAGAGTGTAAAATCAATAAGAATGAGTTACAAAAAACTGTAGAAGAATGCCAAAAGGGAATGAGGGCTGAAATGGAAGAATTTAAACAAGTAACAAGTCAAGAACTGAAAGATCAGATGGAAGCAACCCAGAAAGCCTTATTGGAAGAAATAGATGAAGAAAAAAGTCAGAGGAAAACAAAAGAAACTGAATTAGCAAGCTTATTTGAAAGTTTAAGGCTTGAAACTACCAAAAGCTTGATGGAAGAAAAACAGCAAAGAAGAAAGGAAATGGAAGACGAAAGAAAGGAAGTACAATGGCAATTTCACAAAACTTCTAGTGAAATAGATTCTTTAGCCATGAAATTAGAACGTCTACCTTTGAGTGCTAATTCAGTAGACCAAAGTCAGAGGATTCACTCTGCTAATTTGGCCAGTCCTATCGCTAGTGTATCTAAGAGGAAGTATACTGAAAAAAGTAACCTCTCATCCTCTAGTGCTACGTCCGACGAAGGTTCGGAGTTGAATAGAAGCCGACGCTCGAAGAAAGTGAAGAAGTCACAAGAATTCTTCAATCACCTTTCGGAAGAAGAGACTAAGAACAGAGTTAGGAAATCCAAGTGTCAGAATTTTAGACTGGCAGATATAAAAGCCTTAGAGAAGTTTTCTGGAGAAATAAATTCAGTCTCGGCCGAACGATACATCGAAAGTTTAAAGACCTATCTAGATATAATGCAAGTTTCAGAATTTTACAGGTTGAAAATTTTACCTTCCTTAATGACAGGAAAGGCCAAATCCTCGTTTATAGCAAATGAAAGGAAGTGGAAGAGTTTTGATCAGTTCTGTTATGCATTTCAAAAGCAGTATGCTTCTTTAGAGGCTAAACAACGAGAAATGCAGCTGTTGAGGAATAAGAAATTTCAGAGGTCCCTTGGATTAACGTTAGAAGAATACTGCTGGGAAGTCTATGGAAACTACTGCAATCTGGTGGAAGTAGTAAATCAAGGTGAAGTCTTGCATTTGATAATCAGCCAACTTCCGGTGAAAGTTCGACAACTGGTATTGACTCGAGATCCAAAAACCATGGAACAACTAGCAAATTATCTTAGTCGATATGAAGCCTCCGAACAACTGGAGATAAGTAGGGGAGATAACCTCAGGATAGAAGACCGAAGGCAGTTTCAACCCAGAGTTAGGCAGACGTAAATAGTTTCTTCTAGATTTAACAACGAAAGTGAAGGAGCGACCAGAACACCTCAGAATCCTAATAGGAACAATAATAGAAACCAGAGGGGTTACCAAGGGCGGAATTTCTATAGCAACGGCAATAGAAGTCAATCATATAGACGACCATGGAACCAATCCCGTTTCCCCAACAACCACTTCAATAGAAATTCTAATACAAAGGAAATCTCCTGCCAAACTGAAGAAGTCCCGACTGAGTTAAATCCTGTCGCTCCAGCTTGGGAAGGTTCAATGCTCCTAAATTAAAATTTAAACCAACCCTCGTTGTAAATGAAGCTCTCTCATTTACAACGGAAGGGAAAACTGTATTGGAGAAAAATGAGAGTACCGACAATTTCCTCACCGAAGATTTTTTAGAAGTATTGCATTTAGAATCAGAAGTCGAAAATAAAGAATGGAAAAAGATAGAAGAACCTGAACTTAGGGGAATATTGTTGTCCAGGAAACCAGAAATTATCGCTCAAATTTTTGGATTGAAAATAGAGTGTACTCTAGATACAGAGAGTGAATACACTACAATTAATTATAAAGTCTGGCTTAAGTTGCGAGACAGATTACCAGGACTTAAACTTAAAAGAAGTTCTGAAGAAATGTTATTGAATTTTACTAGAAAGGGAAATTCTAGGATAATGGGATATAGGCAGGTCCGTTTTAAAATACGAGAATATGTATTTAAAGATTCAGTATATATAGTACGAGATTTGGATAAGGACCTAGTATTGGGAAAGCCGTTCATGAAAAGGCACATGGCGAGCTTAGGAGCAGGAAGACAGAGATTTTACATAATAAAAAATGTACAGTTAGTAGAAGAGGACCTAAGAAAAGAGAAAGACCTTATAAACAGATCCTAGGGAACTGAGGATGTTTCCATAAGCCGAGTAAGCGTTATTGCTTGGTAAGCCAAGGGGGAAAAGGTTGATTCCCTTACTCTTCGAGGATAGAAGAGAAATTGTTGTAACAATTTAAAGGAAGAAATTGTTATTTAAGAGGCTGAGTCCTCATAGCGTTAGCAAAAATGGCTTAAATTGTAAGCGTTTATAAGAAAGGTCAAATTTGATAAAGAATGGTCTAATGTTCAAGAAATGTGAGAATCTCTAAAATAACTGTTGTACAGTGACATTAAAGGGACATTAACTAATACTGAATGGTCTAGTCTGTAAGAATGATTATATATTTGATGTTACTTTTGTGCTACGCAAATAAAAAAGGGGCAAAAATGTTATAAGGGCTAAGTCTTGAGAAAGGAATAAGAACTAATGAGAGAATTAGAATTTCCTATTATGCAAAAGATAAAGTTTGAGATGATTACCAGATCAAAGGTTTGGAAAAGAATGATTCATAATTTTGACGAATCAAATAATTTTGTTAACTATTATGTGGATAAACTGAAAAGTGTGATATTTAAAGCCACATTGTTTTTTAATAGGCTTATTACATAAACAAGATTAGATAATCAAAGGAAATGTTTGTCCTAATTTTGTATTACGAAGTTGAACGTGTAACAAAGAACCTTTATTGTTTACTGTAAACTTCTCATAACAAAGATGATTGATCTGCAACTGATATGACTGAATAAGTTAACATTAATTTATGTGTTATTTTTAATAATTCGAAAGGTTTGTGATGTTCGATTTGTTTGTTAAATCATTAAAACTGTTATGTTGAATTAAAAATTAATTTTCTAATTAATCCAAGTGTGTTAAAGTTTTCAGATATGGGTTACTAACAAAAGTTTATTTGAAAAAAAAATAGAAGAAGAAAGGAGTTTAAAAAGTTGTGATCAAATATTTCTTTTTCATGTAATAACGTTTGAGAATTGTATGATATGTCGATTTAATAGTTCTATTTAAAATTTGGATACAACATTGTATTTAAGAAATGTATTTAATTGAAAAACTAACCATATAATTTCTAGTTTTGTGTTATAAATGTAGATAAAGCATTTATATGTGGGAAACAATATGATTATTAGTTCTACTGAACTAATCATTTAATTTGAAATAATAAACGCAATTGGATATATATAAATAAAAAAAAATGTATAAGAAAGGCAAAGAGTTTAGACAAAGAAAAATTTGTTTCACTTTCGTTTCTCAAATTTTCCTTTAAACTACAGAGGGGGGAACCTGTTACGACCTTACCTATTTTGTAACTTTGAGATTCCGTGTTAAAAGAAAATTTGATATAGTGTTACCTCAAGTCATTGTTAATGTCCGTGATACTACATGTTGTGACGCAAATATGAACGCGCCAATCAAGGCGTTGTTGAACTAATGTATTCACCTTTCTTTAACTATCGAATGAAGACAGCTCGCTTAAGACAACGGGCACTTATTATGATGTAAATATAGATTTGCCAATCAAAGATTATCCATGTTTGATGAACTAACCTAATTGTAATTAAATAATGGCGGAACATTTAAATTTGTATATTTCCAAAATGTAATATTTTATCAACGTTAAAGAAATAATTGTTAACTCAAATGAATATGTAAACTTTCTTTGTAAATTATTAATTGCCAAACTATGTATTTTTCAAATATCTTTCTGTTGTAATTTAGAGTATTGTAATAAGAAATTACCTAAAGACAGGTGTTCGAGGCTGGAATTTTGGGTATAAATACGAAGGAGTTTGGTCCGTAAGGAGGTCTGTTCTGGTGTCAGTCTAGGAAGAAGTGAATAGGTGCAAGCCGCTCTTCTGTAAAACCTAGACTGGCCAAATAGGAACGGTCTAATCTAGGAAGAAGTGAATAGGTGTATGCCGCTCTTCTGTAAAACCTAGGTTAGCCGAATGGGATATAAGTTCCAATTTAGGAAGAAGTGAATAGGTGCAAGCCGCTCTTCTGTAAAACCTAAATTGGCAATCTCGGGTGATAACTCCAAGTCTAGGAAGAAGTCAATAGGTGTATGCCGCTCTTCTGTAAAACCTAGGTTTGAGCCACCCTAGTTTGACCTTTCCAGTAAGTTTGAAATTATCTATTAACAATTGATCTCCAAGTTTCAGTTATGAATTACCTAACCACTAACTAACTAACTAACTAACTCTCTAGCCTTCTTAAACCCGAAGGTTCATGGCTACAGCAACACAGGCCTTCCATCTGTCCCTATCTTGAGCAAGATCTATATACTCTTTTCCATCCCTACCGATTTCCCTTAGGTCCATCTCGACGTTGTCCCTCCATCTTCGTCTTGGCCTTCCTACTGGTCTCTTACCATCTGGTTTCCCAACAAGAATCCTGAAATCTCCTCTTTCCTCTCCCATTCGTGCCACATGGCCTGCCCACCTAAGTCTTCTTGATTTAATTATCCTAATAATGTCTGGACATGAATACAAATTATGTAGTTCTAAATTATGTAACCTTCTCCACTCACCTGTCTCCTCATCCCTTTTAGGTCCAAATATTTTCCTAAGGATCCTATTTTCAAATACTCTCAATTTATGTTCCTCTTTCAATGTAAGGGACCAAGTTTCACACCCATATAATACTACAGGCAAAATTACGGTTTTGTATATTTTAACTTTTAGATTCTTAGATATTAAACGAGAAGACAAAAGTATATGAAGAGAGAAGTAACATGCATTTCCTGAATTAAGCCTACTTTTTATTTCCTCTTTAATATAATTTTCATTTGTTAATATTACTTCTAAGTATTTGAATTTGGAAACTGTTTCAAACGAGTTGTTATCAATAATTAGATTTTGATTATTACCTAACACTTGGTTTCGGCCTGTAAGCATATATTTAGTTTTCTCTTTGTTAACTTCCAATCCTATCTCTTTAGCAGTTTTGAAAAATATTTTAGCATTATTCTTAATTGTATTCACATCATCCCCCAGTAAGTCTACATCATCTGCATATGCTAACAACTGAGTCACACTATTTAATTTTAGTCCTTCTTTAGTTTCGTTTACCTTCCTAACAGCATATTCTAAGGCAAAATTAAAGAGCAATGGAGATAATGCATCTCCTTGTTTTAACCCATCATAAATTGTAAATTTGTCAGACATATTAATACCCACACGAATTTTACTTTCTGTTTCACTGGTGCATATTTTTATCATACTAACAAGCTTCTTAGGTATTCCAAAATCTACTAATATATTATACAATTTATCTCTATTGACCGAATCATATGCTTTTTTGAAATCAATGAATAGCTGATGGACATTTTGATTATATTCCCACTTTTTTTCAAGTGTCTGTCTGATGTGAAAAATTTGATCTGTAGTTGATCTGTTGCGTTTAAATCCACATTGATAATCACCTATAATTTCATTAGCATATAGGGTTAGTCTCGTTAAAATAATGTTAGATAATATTTTATATGTTGTTGAGAGTAGAGAAATTCCACGGTAATTATTGCAGTTCATTTTATCACCTTTTTTAAACACAGGAACAATTATGGATTCTTTCCACTGTTGAGGGATTTCTTCTTTATTCCATATTAAACAAATTAATTTATGAATTTGACAAATTAATGAATTTCCACCATATTTAATTAACTCAGCTGGTATAAAATCAATGCCAGGTGCTTTGTTATTCTTTACCTAACCACTGGCTGTAAGTATTTAAGCAGTAAATAAACATTTCATTAAAACTTCACGACGTTGGTTGGATTTGTTCTGCACCTACCCTGAAGATAGGTTTCAGTGTAGACCCTTAGAGCTTCAATGCTCCCGGCTATAGGAGTAAAGGGTGAGGAAAGTTACTAGGAACGTAACAACAGATCTTAGAATTAAGATTCATTGAATTTTCGTTGTAGTTAATTTACATTGCTTAATATCTATATTTTAATCTATAATTAAACAAATTGTGCATATTTACTATTATTTATTGAAGTGCGGGATATATCCGGGTGTCTAATCGGATACCACCACTTTCTTATGGGAAAGAGATAGCCAGTCACAAGTACACACAAATCTATTTCATGCACCAGAAATGCATCGAAAGATGCACTAAAGTGTATTTTTTGGCCTTAGCCAAGAATCAAGTGTATAGTTCCATGCATTTTTGGGTATTGTTTGTAAAGGAAACGTCAAATTATATCATATGGGTATTTTTTCTATGTCGAGATAATGCCTCAATTTATGTGTATTTCGATGCACCTTCCTCAGTGATGCACTTAAACATCTGGTCTGAGCTACAAACTTTATGCATTTTTCTTTTCGGCCGATGCATTTACTTCTCTCTGTGCGGTTGGCATAATACCTTGATTACAAAATCAACTCCACGTGGTAGATAATGGTTTTAAAAAAAATGTCGTAATAATTTGATGAGCACACAAGGCTACCCTTTAGACACTTAAAATTGGTTCATAAAAAACTTATGCTGTTTACAACAGGTAATCAGTGGGTCATTTTGAGTGTTAATCTTCTTTGCGTTACTGAGCAGCAGAAAGATATGCTCTAGTTGCTCCGACCTTGCTCTACGTCGTGTCTCTTTCGGCAATCTCAAAAATGAGGAATGATTGTTGTCTTGAATTGGAGCCCTTCGTTGTCCCTGACGTGCAATCACTTTCTTCATTTCCCACGACAAATTTCTTCATCCAAACATCTTGTCCTGGCAACCATGTCGCAACATTGTTGACAGCAGGAAGACCAGCGATTCAAAAGCAACGGTATGACGTTTGTGAATTGAAGAGAGAACTCAAAAAAACTGAATCCTATATTTCTGAATTACAAAGAGACGGGATAGGGTCTTTCTGAATTACGAAGAGGGCTCACAAAGACGGAATAGGTGCTTTCTGAATTACGAAGAGGGCTCACAAAGACGGAATAGGGTCTTTCTGAATCAGAAGGAAGACTCACAAAGACGGAATATGGTCTTTCTGAATTACAAAGAAGGCTCACAAGGACGGAATAGGGTATTTCTGAATCACAGAGACGGAATAGAGTATTTCTGAATTACAAAGAGGGCTCACAAAGACGGAATAGGGTCTTTCTGAATTACAAAGAAGACTCACAAAGACGGAATAAGGTCTTTCTGAATTCCAAAGACACGGAATAGGGTCTTCCTGAATTACAAAGAGGGCTCACAAAGACGGAATAGGGTATTTCTGAATTACAATAAAGGCTCACAAAGACGGAATAGGGTATTTCTGAATTACAAAGGAGACTCACAAAGACGGAATAGGGTCTTTCTGAATTAAAAAGAATGCTCACAAAGACGGAATAGGGTCTTTTTGAATTACAAAGAATACTCACAAAGACGGAATAGGGTCTTTCTGAATTAAAAAGAATGCTCACAAAGACGGAATAGGGTCTTTCTGAATTACAAAGAAGACTCACAAAGACGGAATAGGGTCTTTCTGAATTACAAAGAGACGGAATAGAGTATTTCTGAATTACAAAGAGGGCTCACAAAGACGGAATAGGGTCTTTCTGAATTACAAAGAAGACTCACAAAGACGGAATAAGGTCTTTCTGAATTCCAAAGACACGGAATAGGGTCTTCCTGAATTACAAAGAGGGCTCACAAAGACGGAATAGGGTATTTCTGAATTACAATAAAGGCTCACAAAGACGGAATAGGGTATTTCTGAATTACAAAGGAGACTCACAAAGACGGAATAGGGTCTTTCTGAATTAAAAAGAATGCTCACAAAGACGGAATAGGGTCTTTCTGAATTACAAAGAATACTCACAAAGACGGAATAGGGTCTTTCTGAATTAAAAAGAATGCTCACAAAGACGGAATAGGGTCTTTCTGAATTACAAAGAAGACTCACAAAGACGGAATAGGGTCTTTCTGAATTACAAAGAGATGGAATAGGGTCTTCCTGAATTACAAAGAAGACTCACAAAGACGGAATAGGGTCTTTCTGAATTACAAAGAAGACTCATAAAGACGGAATAGGGTCTTTCTGAATTACGAAGGATGCTCACAAAGACGGAATGGGGTGGGTCTTTCTGAATTGCAAAGGATGCTCACAAAGACGGAATATGGTCTTTCTGAATTACAAAGAGGGCTCAAAAAGACAGAATAAGGTCTTTCTGAATTACAAAGAGGAGGAAATATGGTCTTTCTGAATTACAAAGAAGACTTACCATTGATTTGTTTTATTTTACTTCGCATTTCTGCCACTTTTGGCTCATCGTGAAGATGAGGATGAGTGATGATATGATGAAGGGACACTCATAAAGGACACCCAAACTCAGGGTGGGATTCGAACCCGGGACCTCTGGCGTTGAAGCGCCCTATGGCTGAAGTCTGTGAAGCAAATGTACGAAAGGTAGTCCTCTGCGGATGTGGTGACCCGAGGGGCTCGACCAATGAATTCGTGAGAGGGGATGTGAGTGCATGGAGAGGAAATCGTGGCTGCAACTACCACCCGGTTTGCTCCGCTGATTTCAGTGTGAATCCTTTCATTTTTGCCTGCATGTTTTCATGCATTGTCCTTCGAGAAACATGCAACTGTTTGTGCGAGATCCCTCACTTTCATTCGGAGATCCCTCACTTTCATTCGGAGATAACAGAGGGTAGCACAGTAGACGTAATTATTTCTGTAACATTTCAGGAAAAAGTCGTGTTACATTTTAAATTACTTACAAATAAATAATTAGAGAGAAATATGATATATATGGATAGTCGTACTCTGAAAATTGTACTTAAATGAAAAGGTGCTTTACAAAATTTTAAAATATTTTAACTGTGTTCGCTTTTAGTAATAAATTTCTAAAAGAAAGTATGATACTTGAACTATTATGGCTCTGGTTATGATAAGGTAGGTGACACAAATAGTCTTTACATAACTAAAACGAACTTAACAATAGAAACGTCAAAGCATTTTTAATCGCATTATTAATTAACTAATAGACTCAGACATTAATCTCTTAACCCATTAGTGCCCAGCGTCCCTTTAAAAGGACGTTAGAATGAAACTGAATTTTTTTTGCACCGATTGTTATGTAGGTTGTTTTTTTCTTTGATTGCATTGTCAGAACAATGGTTTCTTTAGTCCATTGCTCGCTTTTATTATTTCATTCCAGTTTTTGTGTTTTGCATGCAGTTGAAGTCTAGAATTCTGCAATATGGCAGCTATGGAGCGATTTGATGACTGAGTGCAAACACTTATTGCAAAATGTGAAGTTCGACCGATTCGTAAGGAATACTGTGACAGTATGCAACCTAAGGAATGTGATACTGATAGTGTAAGAAATGATCCTACACATAACGTATCAAAAAAAAAAAAAAAAACTTTTCATCACCCTAAATGGACGAATTCAAAAGAGACCAATACCGGAAATAAGTGTCAAGAGTTGTCAACACCAAATTTTTCTGAAAGTCATATAAAATCTTCTGTTGAATACTTCCAGTTCCTTTTTGACAGTGAAATGATGGACCTGATTATTTCACAAACTAATTTGTACTCCTCACAAAGAAATGAGCAGCTGTCTGTAACAAACGATGAAATTGTTTGTTTGTACTGGTCCCTGGAAGAAGATGTCCCAAAACTTCTGTCAAAATCTATGAGGAGAAACAGATTTGACGATATATTCAAGAATTTTCATTTGGCTGATAATTTCACGGTTGATTCAAATCATCGTCCCTATAAGCTGTGCCCATTCCTTACCATGCTGCAGGAACGGTTTCTGAAAAACAATACCCTGGATAAGAATATTTCTATTGACGAAAGTATGATGCCATATTATGGTCGTCATTATGCTAAGCAGTTTATACGAGGAAAGCCAATAAAATCAGGATACAAGAATTGGGCTTTGTGTTCGTCAGATGGGTACATGTATGCAATTGATGTTTACATGAGGAAATCTGAAGATGCATCTCTGGAATTTGGATTGGGAGGTGATGTTGTCTTAGGGTTGGTGGACCAAGCTTCAGTACCAGGTTATAATGGACATATATTATACTTCGATAATTACTTCACTTCGTAACACCTACTGGCACATCTTCAAGAGGAAGGATACCAAGCCATGGGAACATACGTGACAATCGGACTGTAGGTTGTCCATTGACAAAGCAAGGAAAAGACCAGACAAAGCTATGAATGCATGTCCAGTGGAAGGGTGGTTATTGTCTGATTTGAATTTTTTGAATTTGAATTTAAAATTTTGGGTGCATCAGCACTAAGGCTATTTTGTACCCGTCATATTATACGGGGTCCGGCCCCTTATCGTTACACGTAACAACTCTAACGTTGCATAACTAAAATCATAAAATATTAAAATCTTCTGACTTTCGATAAAAGCTGAGGCCGTAAAGGAGCACTCAGCACGAATAAGGACAAAACAAAGGACAACACAAACAAAATTATACTGGCCATGGGGCCAGTCGCCAGAGCCTCGTTAGTCTGCAGTCCAGGGTGTACTACGTGGAAGTGAGGTTGACTATTGGGTGCACTACGTGGAAGGAGTACCCCTTACACCCCAGTTATTGTCTGATGGCTGGACAAAAATGTTGCTAATATAGATGCTAACTTTGGAAAGCTAGAGGAAGGCACAGTGTCAAGGTGGTCACGCACTGAAAATAAGGGCATTCAAATATCTCGCCCCAACCCTTTCAAACTTTACAATAATTGCATGCGAGGTGTTGATCAAATGGATCAGTAAGTTGAAGCTTACAGAAGAAGACTCCGTCAAAGGAAGTGGTGGTGGCTAATTTTCGTGTATTTTTTTATGTAGCTGTGGTTAACTGCTGGTATCTAAAGAAGAAAGTAACTGGATCAAATGAAAGTTTGTTCCAGTTTCGCCGAGAGCTGGCCATTACTCTACTGAAACAGTATGGTTGTCTCTCTGGACCAGGCAGGAGATCTGCAACACTTCAACAAAGTGTTCGCTTTGATGGACTGAATGACTGGATCGTCAAAGGTGCAACTCAAAGAAGATGTCAGCTGTGTGGGAAGAAATCTTACTATAAATGTGAAAATGTGATATTGGACTCCATGCTGAATGCTTCAAGAAGTATCATCACAAGTTATAAAAAAAAACAAAGAACAATAATCTGTGAAATGGAGTAAAACTTGACGTCATTATATAAGAATGATGAGAGTGTCATTAGCCTATATCTGTTCTGAGTAGCAAAGAGCAATGAGAAATACTGAATATGTTTTGTTTTTGAAAAAAAATGTTATTGGAAAAATGCCGAGAGTACTCTTAAAATAATTTCTTATATATAATCTATGTATGTGAATGCAGTACAAAAAGTTCACTTTTTTCTACATTGTGAATCTGCTTTCAAGTGTAAAAAAATACGTATGTTGATATGATATTCTGTTCAAATAAATTTCATGAAAAGTTTTTATACATGTATAGAGTCCATATTGTATGTAAAACAATTATTGTGATGTTCCAAGTCTAGGAAAGAATCAATAAATTGATGGAAAAAGAAATACAGACTTTCTTGAAAAACATGTCAGTTATCTAAGGTGAGTGCCTTTAAAGGGACGCATTATATATAGGCAATGATTGGCAACTGGGGATCAAATATCAGTTGTTGGGTCGATTGATATACAAACAAACACAAATGACTAAATAAGATTTAAATCTGATGAAAAAATCAACTTTGGGCACTAATGGGTTAATTTGTTTATCTTACGTCGCTTTTCTATCTCTTCACATTAATCGCGGTGATGAGAATGGAAGGAATGATGGGATAACAAACATTTATCTGAAGTGCAAAGACGGTCAAAACAACAAAATATGAACGTTTTGAATTAAAAAGAAGGCCCAGAGAAAGAAAAACATTCTGAGTTACAACAATGGATTTTCTGAATTACAAAGAGGGCTTAGAAAGAGAAAAATATGAACTTTTTGAATTACAAAAGACCCAGAGGAAAAAAAAAACATCTGCTGAATTACAAAGAGGGCCAAGAATGGATTCTCTGAATTACAAAGAGGGCTTAGTAAAAAATATGAACTTTTTGAATTACAAAGAAGACCCAGAGAAAGAAAAATATATTCTGAATTACAAAGAGGGCCAAGAATGGATTTTCTGAATTAGGGTTGGGCAGCGTTCAACTACCATTTTAAACATGAAATAAATAACTCCCTAATCATGCAAACTGTGTATTGTTAATGAAAAATGAATCATAAGGACTTGCCATTACATACCCTAGGAGTTACACAACCCACAGTATCCGTTTGAACGGTCACTTTTTAAAAATCACGTCAGGTAGATGTTGTCCGTTGGGATTGTAACACTCGCGGACTCTGTGATAAAGGGATTTCATCACACGCACAAGCATATCACCAGGAATTGCAAGTACTTCTTCCTGAATTCTTCGTTTCAATGTGACGATGTCTGGTACTCGTGTTGAGAATAACTTGCTCTTCAAATATCCCCAAAGAAAGTAATCACACACGGATAGATCTGGTGAACTGGAAGGCCAATTGATGTTTCCAAATCGGGAGATCACACTGTTTCCGAAAACACTCCTCAAAGTAGCCATGGACTGGCGAGCCGTGTATTCTGTAGCTCCATCTTGCTGCATGTAGACCCTGGACAGATCGACATTTAACTGCCGAAGACGTGGAAACACGAAGTTTTCCAACATATGCACGTATCGCTCTGAGGTTACTGTAACCGCACTGCCATGCTCATCCTCGAAGAAATACCGCCCTACGATCCTGAAAGTTGCGATACCACACCACACATTAACTCTCTCACTATGGAGGGGCTTTTCATGCAACTGTTGTGGATTTTGATCACTTCAATATCGCATGTTTTGTTTGTTGACAGCACCACACAGCTCAAAATGAGCTTCATCAGACTTGCGGAACAAATTCCTCTCTTGGCTTTGTAACCGCACAAAGTCTACACAGAAATGTTTCCTTAACTCACAATGACGTGCTGACAATTCCTGTATCTTCTAAGGGTGGTAATGGAGACCGTCTTGGACTCTGGTCGACACATCGTCTAACCCTCTCAATGTTTTCATGGGTTCGTACAGTTCTTTCACGTCGACCGGGTTTACTGTCGGTTACACAAGCGGTTTGTCTAAACTTATCAATCCATTTCTATATTGCGTGTCGATCAGGAACACAACCATGACGACCTACTCGAAAATGCTGCCTGAATTTCCTCTGTGTAACTAAGGCACATTCACTATTTTTGAAATACGTTTCCACAGTAAATGCACGGTGAGCTGCTGACCAACGCTCCATCTTGAAACAAATGGCGTAGAATGGTACAACAACGGGCGTCGTGAATGCAATCCTCATTGCAGGGCTGGTAGAGATACCAACCTCGGAAAATGGTAGCAGAACGCTGCCCAACCCTGTACAAAGAGGGCTTAAAAAGACAAAAAAATATGAACTTTTTGAATTACAAAGAAGGCCCAGGGAAAGAAAAATATTTTCTGAATTACAATGAGGGCAAAGAATGGATTTTGTGAATTACAATGAGGGCTTAGAAAGACAAAAAATATGAACTTTTTGAATTACAAAGAAGGCCCAGATGAAAAAAAAAAGACATTCTGAATTACAAAGAGGGCCAAGAATGGATCTTCTGAATTACAAAGAGGGTTTAGTAAAAATAAAATTGAACTTTTGAATTACAAAGAAAGCTCAGAAAATGAGCGCATTCTGAATTACAAAGACGTGAAACAATACGTCAGGTAAAACAAAATACGGATTTGTGAATTGTAAAGATGAAATATGGACTTTCTGAATTAGAACGAAGTCTCAAGTTTACATTGCACCAGATCGTGATATATATATATCATGGGTTCTATTCTGATTGCTGTTCTCGGTTCTAAAACTTGCCCTTACCAAGGACGCGAAATTAGAACCCTCGTCGTCACAGCGTTTAGATTACAACAGTGGAAGCTTCGAACTTTCAAATGCATTTTCCACGCCCAGTAACACTTAACTCCAAAGTGTCGATTGCCAATACTCATCACGCCAAAGATACAAAAAAAAACATTCTGACCTATTAGATCGATTCGAACAAGAGCAAGTTGTTTAAGTGATCAGTTTTACAAGGCAGGAACATGTAGAAAAAGAACCACAAAAAGTAGAGAAATCAGAACGAGCAACTGAAGTCTTATTGACATCTTCCTCTGTCCATGTACTTTCACAACCTTCTCCATCCATTTCATTGAAGTTCGTCTTGTTTTGCAGCTTGCTTTGTGAAACTTTTTGCTTACGTCACGTGAGGTTTCAATGAATGTGAATGTATGACAGCTGTCTTACAGAGCTCCCTCTAGTTGAACCCAATCACCCTGACTACTTTTTTCTTTTCTTTTTGCAAGAATTGTAAGTGGGAGAAGAAAGTACAATTCGAAGAGAAAGTTGTACAGAAAGAAGGTGAAGTTTTCATGAAATGCAACACCCTTGCATCCCTTGCATCCCTTGAATCAAATGCAAAAGCAAGGTGATATACATATAAGGGACTATCTCTTTTAAAACCAAACTTTCTTCCATTTTGTAATACACCAGGGTGAAGATTGCCAATAATATAGTTCTTGCTTCTTGATGCTCTTATGTATTCTTACAAACAATAATAACTTTCTTGTATTTTTGGGTATATGACGTCACTTTTCTACGTCTCTAGGTTAATCACTTGAGTTGAGTTGAGCTTTGTTTTAAGTCCACTTTATTCTTGTTGGGAAACCTGATGGTAAGAGGAAAGCCAAAACGAAGATGGAGGGATATCGTTTAGATGGACCTAAAGGAAATCGGATTGGATTGATATTGCCCAGGATAGGGACAGGTGTAAGTCTTCTGTTGCTGCAGCCATTAACCTTCGGGTTTAAGAATGCTAGAGAGTTAGTTAGTTATGCACAGATATGCCACTTGGGCCAGGACTTTAAGTTGAAAGTGGGACAAGAACCACTAAGAGCTTCCACCGGAGAGTGAACCCGTGATCCTTAATTTCAAGGAGACGACCTGTTAATCACTTTAGTAGCGACATCATAAGGGATTAGGGGAGGGTTTCAGATAGATGGTACACATTTTTTTCATCAGTTCGAAAGTTAATATATTGCATACTTTATGGTAAAAATAATAAAAGTATATATACTAACGTGACGCCATAAGGTGCAAATCAATTGGTTCGGTAAATTTCTCGTAAGAGACAGACAGCTGAAATTTGCTAGTTCATTTAATTTTAATATTTGTACTTACATATTCTGCATTGAGAAATATTTCTGAAATTGACATTTCCCTTATTTCACGGAAATAAGCTCTATTTGCGACATATCGAGTAAGTTCTCTTAGTTTCTTTATGCCTTCGGTAACACGCAAAATGGCGGTCACAGTTGCGCTACCATACTCTGCATGCAGTGTTTCCATCCCACTGCACCCAAAAATACCTACGTAGCCCCACAAACCATTGACGCATAGCCCCACGAACCATTCATATATAGGCCCACGAACCATTTCCGGTAAGGTTAGGTTAGGTAGGGTCACGTATAGGTTACAATAGTTAAAAATTGGTTTCGAAAAAAATATGAGTAGCCCCACACACCATTCTCGCATAGCCCCACGAACCATTGACAAATACCCCCACAAACCATTGACACATAGCCCCACAAACCAGATACACGTGAGGTTAAGGCACGAGATGAATGAAGCAACTGGCCTTGACCTTCCCGTTAAGTTCCTAAGCCACAGTCTCTATAAAGGCCAAGAAACTTTCTCCTTCGTTGGTGGGTTACTAAGGTCAACATCACCTTGTCGATTGGGATTAATGATGAATCTCTCCTCTGTTGGTGGGCCAAGCATTGTGTACATTGCATTCAATACTAAAAGCAACGACTCACTGTTGAGCAGGTAAGTACACGGGAAGTGGATGTTCAAAGCGATTTCTAAAGGATGATTAATGATAAGTCAAAGGCTAATTGTCATTTCATCATTCATTAGCCAGAGAGTAGTCTGTCGAAGCTACTCAAAGCTGATGCTACAGGTTTATGCCCCAACTCAGCACCCAATTCAGGAACCGATATTTTCACGTGGAATGTTTGAAGTGGAATGTTCCCACCTCAGGAACCGCATATATACGAGGGTAGTTCATTAAATAATAGGAATTTTATTCTAAACTTCATGGAGATTTATGCACAACGAAATTTAGTATTTCGGGACTCAAAATGGTTCCTTAGCAACACGCCATAAAGGTGTCGTGACGATCGAGCAGTATGCGCATGCGCAGTAGCTCGTACAACATGGCTGCTCCATTGTTGGTTTGCACCGTAGAAGAACAACGGAGTGTTATTCATTTGTTATGGCCAGAGGGAGTGAAACCTTCTAAAATCTACTGCAGAATGAAGGTTCAGTACGGAGACAGTTTAAGTCAGGAGAGAATGTATGAATGGGTGGAAAGATTTTAACACGGAAGACTAAATTTCAGTGATTTGTCGCATTGGGCAGATGAGAGACAAAAGAATTTCCTTGAATGGGAACGAGACATTCCGCTTATCGCTTTGTGCTCTGCAGAGACGCTGGTGGCCGTCATGTGAAGCGCTAATTCATTGCGGCATATACTTTGAAATACATATTTATTTTTCATGTATTAAACCTGTTTTTCGTAATACCAATTATTTTGTTAAAATGGACACAATTTTAGATACACTTTGTACGTACAGACACAAATGCAAGATCTTTTCATTACTGAAAATGTATAGACAATTAAATATATATAAATTCATTAATCGTACATACTTGAAAGGCAGCGGCAATATTGTCTTGAAAAGAGAATTAAGGAAAGAACCTTTATCTTGTTAACAATCATGTGATCATGATATTTTTTGAACTTAAGAGACAGAGCTTTGGTGTTTCGTAAAACCTTTCATTTGAAAGTCATTCGTTAAAATACTATATTGAGCTCCCTGACATCTATTGTCAATTTCTTTAACTAACTGTTCAAGTAGAGGTATTCACATTCCTTATTCAACTATAGATTTCTGCTACCGAAATAAAATTATAATGTGAACTCCCACTAGCTTTAGAACATATAAAATTCCTACATTGGAAATTAATAATCTTAATAAGCCTTTGTAGTAATATCACTGCAATATCATTACAAGATGAAATTCTAAATCAGCCATCATTTATAGGTTAAACATTCGTCTCGTTATTTCTATTTTTATTAATTTACTATTGTGGAGACGTGGGCAATCAAAAACGAACTGTTTTTGAGAATTATATTTTCATAGAATATAGTAATATAATTAATGTAAATAACTTTCTGTTAAAAAAGTTTGGCAAATGTAGTTTGTAGCCGTCACCCCATTTTTGCTAGTGGACTCGTCCATTTTAAATTATTTCCAATTCCATGTAAGATTTGACGTCACCCAGCACTGTAGGCGTCACTTTGCCTTATGGGCATAAGCAAATATCTGATCCGGAATTAAACCCTTGAAAAGCATATCCTGGAGCGATATATATTCAGTGACCAACGTTCTCGAGAAGTGAAAGGACGATTGTCGCAAGGAACCAGGATAAAAAGGGTGTTCCTGGGAATGGACAGAGCCCCAAAGAGATCCTGAAAACTGTTCTTGGAGAACAAACACAAGAAAAAAAAGCGTTCCGACAGTTACCAATGCGGAACAGATAGCGATGTTCAGCAGAGCGTGAGATTTGAGCCACGGCGGTGACGCAAGTCATTATACAAGGCAATCTTTATGAGAATCCACGCGTAAAATAGCACATTCCTTGGGCGTAATTCCCCAAAAAACTGATATCCTTTTTATTAAGTCAAACTGGGAAGTTGAGAAGAGCTGTTTACGGTGAAACCTGGTACATTTTCAATGATGTGCCGTAGGCTATAAGTTTACGTCTACACGTAATCTACGCATAGATTTCATTCGGTTGTAGTTTACATAGATTACGTAGACAATCTAAAGTGCATTAAAATAAATTTTCAAGGGTTTCATGAAAGGAAAGTGACATTTTTAACTATATTGGTTCCTAACGAAATGAAAAGAATCCTATTTACGACAAAATGGCTCTTCTCTTCTATCGTCAACTATGGAAGAAGCTAAATAGTATGCAAAAAGACAACAGATGGCAGTCGTGAGGCAAGAGTGGTCTTTTCCCAAAAACACTAGAATATTTCCTATATTAGGTTTCTACCTAGGTGAGATATTGTTCGAATTTGGAAGAAAGAGTATGAAAAGTTCTCTTCACATATCAGCAACTGATACGCAGTATAATTTTATTTTAATTCCACGGCGCCCTTTGCTAAGTTATCATCTTTCGCCATGTTGATTACAAAGATTACGTTATCTACGTGTATAAAATAGTCTACGTGTAGAATGAAGACTTTCCTTGTTTACGCGTAGACGCATATCACGGTGCATTTTACAAGATACTGATCTTACACCATATTCAAAACTCGGGACTGGAGATAGTGGCGCTAGTGTCTTCATTCGGGGGAAAACAGTAATTCGCATATTTCCCAACGTTTCATATGTCTCGGCGTTAAGTATTTAGTGCCTCAGTCGCCCTACATTTCAGTAACATCATGTTTAATATGTATGCATATTTATTTATTTTGTACTTTAAGTGCCCTCAAATTTATATCTACATCAGTTTCGATATGTGAACTACTTCAAACTCGGTAGATGGCAGCACGAGTGTAAATTTTATGATCCCTTACCCTGCACATACCACGTTATCATGCAGGCTTCTCTTCGAATCAATATTTACGGATTTTTTTATGCTAGCTATTGTAATGATCACTACATGATCTTTTTTTTATATTTATGCATGTTCAATTTTATTTTTTTTAATAACTTTATGCAGTTTTCAGTACAATGTGTTAGAGAGCTAACAGCGCCTTGAATAACGTAGTGTGGAAAACGACCCAAGAAACTGGGTCCCGAGACGATGACAACATAGATGGCAGTGCGATCCGTACAGGTACTAATTTTGTTATGAAAGTAATGCGGCTTAGTTAGCTTTTGAAATATATTGTGTAGATTTGTTTGTCTTCAAAGGCGGTAAGTGGATTGATGGAAACAGTTATATTTGTGGAGTGATTTGCAGTCAACCATTAAAATGTAGAAAATTCCAGTTTAGTGGTGTATTTTCGAATCACCTACATAATGAAGCAGATTGAGCAGAGCGGGTTGCTTTCTCACATTTCTTAGGCAAGAGGGGAGGCTACGAAAGTCTTTTCAGTGCCGGTTGAGTGTGGGTAGCTGTGGCTAGTCTTATGACTAGCGGTAGACCATTTTTCCCCCCTGAAAATGTATAGACAGTCCACACATTTTTTTATTCGTTTGGCGAAGACCCAACATTTAATTTCGGAGCGCGAGAGGGGTATGGTTATATTTGAGATTGACTTCATTAGGGCCTCTGAAGGGTCTTAATGTAAAACCAAGAGGATTAAGGGAACCATTTTTGAAAAATAAATCTACCCGTTGGCGAAGAGCAAAGTACTTTTGTTGCGCGGAATTATTAAATTGACGTTGTAGATTCGACACTGTCAAGGTGTGATGTTATTTAATCTTGGATTAAAGGTACAAATGCCAATGGGCAAAAATAATCACAACAATTTAAGTTCAAGAATTGTGCGTAATTAGCTTCTCATATTTTCAGATCGATTTATATGGCGCACGGTTTTAAAAGCGTTATTGGGCGGGGCCACGCAGAGCCTGTCCGTGGTGACCAGCCAATGGCAGGAGTGCGACGTTGTACAGTTAGAAAACTGCGGCGGGCAAGTTAAACGCCGTGATATGTATTCTCCTTGCGTTCAAGAAGTTTTTATAATACTCGCCACTTTAAGTTTCGTCATAAGATGTGGTCCCATTAATTTCCGTCGCCTAGAGCTGGAGTTATCCATTCTTGAAGAAACACTGGGAAACAATATGTCTCAACACACACAGACAACTACCCTTTCATTTTCCTTCAGTCTGTTTTTCATTGACACAGCTGAGTTGTTGTTTCTTGGGAAAACAATGAGTGTTAAATTCGTCTCAATATACACAATGACCCATTTTTGTGGGCGTTTCCGAACATTGCGAGTCTGAGTCAGTTTCAGTTTGTAAATGCTGCAGTGATATATTATAATCCTGTATAAAAATATTATTTCACTGTACTTATACTGTGCATGCATTATTTTTTTTAAAAAAATAGTTGAATATTGGACAGAGTGAATTCTCTCTTTTTCCCTTGAGCTAGCAGTAAGTTTGGCAACAGCGCAATAGCAGTGGCAGCGTATTGGCTGAACTCACGTTCCTTCTAAAATTACATAATTATAGTTTCTTTCTGCATGCCTATTTCTTTTGAAGTGTAAGGCTCTTATACATTTGAACTAGTACTGCTCGTCTAGTCCAACTTACGAAACATTTCTTTTTATTTTTTCTCGCGTATTTCTTTAAACGGTTAGCAAATGGAAATATTAGAAGTTGAAACAATTCTAGGAAAGCTTTTTTAAAATAAGAAATCGTTGGAATCTATTTTTGTCTTCATATTAACACGATATGAATGGATAAGAAATGTCCATTAGAAGTGATAGATGGCAGTGTTTACTCACACATGAACATATTTATTTATGCCGTAACAAGTAAGCTAATTAATTATACGCCGTCAAAAAATGTTAATAGTTAATTAATACATATAACATGGTAGTAAATGTTAGCTTTCTAAAATTCAGTTACATTAAAAACGTCAATGATATACTAACTCGCTCTGTTATTAGGAAAGACGTGGCGGTATTTTAGGGAAGGATAAGGGAATTTTATATCTGGATATTTGCTTGAATAATTACTCAACCTATATCTGCTTATTTCTAGGTGAAACTATTTTGATGAGTAAATCAATATATCCGTTTCAAGTTAGCTTAGTTAACGATCGATATTTTCAGAACTATTTTCGTATTCCTACACTAGTTTCAGCATTTAATGCACTTAAATTGTAAAATGAAAGATTTTTTTCTGTCCCTTTATTGCAATCATATCTTCCATTGAATTAAAAATGAATTGATTTAATCAATATAGTCTAAATATAACAATATTTAATAGCCACATCCGCTTTTTCCGAATACACAGTAGAAAGTGTGCAAAAAATGTCACTTTTGTAAAGACGCCATGGAAAATGTTTCGAAAATGTATTTTTTTTATTAACACCCTGTAGAAAGTGTGCAAATATGGCACTTATTGTGGTCACTTCACAGAAATCGTGTGGGAAATGTAACTATTCTGTGAACACCGTGGAGAAAGTGAGGGGAAATTGTCACTTTCTTGTGAACACCTTGTAGAAATAAGGGGAAATGAAGCTTCATTGTGGTCAGAAGTTTTGGAAATTTTTACTTTTGTGAACACCCTGTAGAGAAATGTAGGAGAAGGTAATTTTTTGTGAACACCCCGTATACAAAATGCGGACAAAAATGTCACTTGTGAATGCTCTATAAAAAATAACGAAATAAATTATGGTACACGTTGCGAAAGGAAATCGGACATGCTTGTGATATCCTTCTTTCCCTAACCCGAATGAAATGCTGAGAATGTATACACGAGAATTGCACTGAGGACAATTTTATGCTCGGTTTCGAAACAGCACTACTTGAAGAGGGAAGGCTCCTTCCACATCATTCCTTATTAAGCTCCTAAGCAATAAAGCAATACTTCCCACAGTTGTACGGTTTTTCATGACAGTAATCGAACATTCCCCGTATCTGGAACAAGCGCGTGCTCAGTGCATGACGGGAAACAGAGTTAAACAGTTCTCTTGTAGCATGGAGTCCAATGATGCTTGCCATTAAGGCAGACTACTTAAGGATATCCCATCCGTAATCCCTGCATCGTCGTGACAAGTGATGGTCGATTCGCTTATCTCCTCGAGAGTGAAACCTTGATGACGAAGTGATAGCCTCCTTGCCTTGTAATCAGTGATGTGTGTCTACATGCGTTGTCTACACGTAATCTACGCGTAGATTACATTGGGTTGTAGTTTACATAGACTAAAATTAATTTTCAAGGTTTCATGAAAGGAAAGTGACATTTTCAACTAGATTGGTTCCTAACGAAATGAAAATGATCCTACTTACAACAAAATTTCTCTTCTCTTTTATCATCAACTATGGAATAAGATAAATAGTATGCAAAAAACAACAACAGATGGCAGTCTTTTTGCCATAAAAACTAGAATATTTCATATATTTGGTTTCTCCCTTGGTGAGAAATTGTTCGAATATGGAAGAAAGAGAATGACAAGTTCTCTTCACACATCAGCAACTGATACGCAGTATAATTTTCTTTTAATTCCACGGCGCCCTTTGTTAAGTTATAACCTTTCGCCATGTTGTTTACATAGATTACGTCATCTACGTGTATAAAATAGTCTACGTGTAGAATGTAGACAATCGTTGTTTACGCGTAGACGCACATCATTGCTTGTAATCAAGGTGTTACGGGTTCAATACCAGGTGGAGGCAAATAGTTGTTCGGACACCGTATTGAACATCGTCGTCTACTGACGTCATGATAAATGTTCTCGTTGTTAGTTTAGTCATGTTAGGTGTAGAGCTCAGCACAAATAATGTATTTTTGTTCGAAGCCCAAACAACTGCAGTGTATTTATGCTAAGGCATTTTACGCTAACGTCAGTAGACCACGGTGTTCAATGCGGTGTGTAATAATGGATTGATTTGCTTTATTTTACTTCGCTTGTTGTGCCACTTTTGGCTAATTTGCGAAGATGGGGATGAGTGATGACATGATGAAATTTAAGAATGGATACTCACAAGCATCCATGCTCAGGCCGGGATTCGAAACCGAGACTCTGGCGTAGTGGTGCGGTGTACTAACCACTCCGCCACGGGGGCCAGCACGGCGTGCAATAAGCAAGACCTGTAGGTGCAGTCCTGATCAGCTTTTCTGTACATAAGTGTACTCAAAAAGAAATTCGTAACAATAGCATCTGGTGCAGTGCTTAGTGTTACACCCCGCGAAACAGAGACCTCGGGATTCGAATTCCGGGAAGGCAAGGTTCTATTCTTCTCATTATCCACTTTACGTCGCGTTTTCCACTTAATTATGTTGATCGCGGCAATGATGATAAATGTTGACTAGCAAACTGTATGAAGATAAATTGTCCTGGGGAGGAAGTAGCAGCAGGCAGGGGGGCCGACTTGTCAAAATTATTGGGGGGGCTCTGATCACTGAAATTAATTAATGAATGACTCACTCTCTCCCTTTTTAAAGTTTTGGTCTCAGTGTTTGGAATCTCATAAAAGCTAGTGGTGTGCGGGATCCGGAAAAGTCGGGACCGGGATCGGGAAAAAAAATTCCCGTCCCGATCCCGACTTCGGGAAATGATTTCCCGACTTTTCGGGATCCCGACTTCGGGAAATGATTTCCCGACTTTTCGGGATCCCGAGCAGTCGGGAAATACAGAATGCTCATTTAAAAATGACGTTATTTCTCCACGTTTTCTGGATTGTCAATTTCTGGAACTTAGCGTAAATTGTTAGTTTTTGATCCGGAAATCACTTAAAGTGAAAATGACGTGTAGAATTCGAGATTATCAGAGCGTCGGGAAATTTCGAACATTTCCCGTCCCGAAAATTTCCAGACTTAGTCGAGACATTGAAAATTTTTCCCGTCCCGCACACCCTTAATAAAAGCCCATGAATTCCTCAAAAATATAAAATGTTTTATTCACAGTTCGAATGCAGAATATTGATTGTCCACGGATGGATATGTCACAAGTTTCGTCAACCATAATAGCAAAATATTCCCGACTTTTAATATCTGCTTCCACGGAGCGCAAAACAGATCTCCCTAATATATCAATGATCTCGTTCTGAATGTCATGTGAGAGCCATTTGTAGCCCGAACGTCCCATCCGCTACCCTAGTTCATGGACATCGTCTCTTGAAACTCTTTTTAGTAAAAATTTTAATAATACTACTCATAATTACATACTTAGTACATAGTAATTAGTCATGTGTTTTGCTGTCTCTGGTCATAGCTTCCCCAAAGTTGATGGTTTAGCGGTCTCAGCCTAACCAAAGTTGATGGTTTAGCGGTCTCAGGCCCCCTAAAGTTGGTGGTCTAGAAACTTGAAATGTGTATTTAAAGTTAAGTTCATGTGGCACAATTCAGAGTAAACTTTACAAGAGAAGCAAAAAGAATACATTAGATCCTCTTAAGCAAAATTATTTGGGTGGCTCTGCCTCCACATCCTTAATATTGGGGGTGCTCGAGCCCCCTAAGCCGCATGGAGTCGGCGCCTATGGCAGCAGGGTTAGAAACTTAGGGTTAGTCTTATTTAGGCTCCATTTGGCGCCTAATTCAATTTAGTCGCCACAATTATGTACAATAACAACAAGTCACATGCCGAAAATCAGAGTTTTAGAATCACATCAGAGAAGTAATTACATTAATCTTATTTATATTATAATAAAATATTATTTAATTTTGATATTGAAACATACATTGTATCGTGAAAGCTTTGTTGTAATAATTTGAATAAGTGAAGGCTATTATGTACTAGAAGCATAAATAAACACATGTAAGTCTTCATATATTTATTATATTTCAACTAACGATTGTGTGTAGTTAATTTGCAAGAAAATATCCAGCAGAAAGTAAATGTAAATGTAATTCAGTTACTTTTAAATAGTTACTTTTCGAACAATGACACAGCGTCATTGAACATGGTAATGTGCCGTACGTCTACTATTGCTTATGGCGTAGGCCCCTTCAAAATTAGGCCTAGTTTAATTCTGCCATCTCAAAATTACGCTCACTTTATTTCTTTCCCTCAAAATTAGGCCCATGTTTATTATTCCCCTCAAAATTAGGCTCAAGTTTATTTCTTTCCCCTCAAAATTAGGCCTACTTTAATTCTGTCCTCTCAAAATTAGGCTCAAGTTTAATTCTTTCCCCTCAAAATTAGGCCTACTTTAATTCTGTCCCCTCAAAATTAGGCCTACTTTAATTCTGTCCTCTCAAAATTAGGCTCAAGTTTAATTCTTTCCCCTCAAAATTAGGCCTACTTTAATTCTGTCCCCTCAAAATTAGGCTCAAGTTTAATTCTGTCCCCTCAAAATTAGGCCTACTTTAATTCTGTCCCCTCAAAATTAGGCTCAAGTTTAATTCTTTCCACTCAAAATTACTCCAAGTTTAATTCTGCTCCCAAGTTACGCCCATGCACACACACACACACACACACACGCACACACACCACATGGAAGAACCAATGACAGAAAAATGTTACTACACATATGAAGACAGCGTGGAAAATGACAGACACGTGTCACTTTTACAAGCTCAACAATGTTGCAACGGGCATAATAATCACGCATCTTAAGAAACACCAAGAGGGACGTGGAAATCTCTCTGATGATGCAACCTGTGGCATTTCCCATGTTATCTTTCCAGTAGGATGCTGGAGGATTCCTTTCATCCGATTGGCCGATCTTTCACAAAAGAAGCTGTACGAGACAATACATAATTACCTCCTGTCAGCGCGTGGATGTGATCCTATCAATGGCTTCCTTTTCTTAATTATCATCTGCAATCCATTAGTGGCTCGTTCCTTTGTTAGAAACGTCTCCAATTCACAAAGGAACACAAGGATAGTGGAACGATTGCAGTTACTTAACTGTAATTGTATTGTTGAAAGTTGCAATGCTACAGTATGATGTTAGAGTCCATAACGTCTTTATATTATCAACATGTAAAAATATAGAAATACAGGATGGTCCATATTTTATGGGCAAAAATATAATAATACAGGGTGGTCCATATTTTATTGGTAAGAATATAAAAATATAGCACCAAACATCCATTTAAAACAAATGTGTATGATGAAACATGAATAATATATACTCTATATGATAAAAGTTGAAGAGGGGAAACCAGATAGGATACGTGACCAATATGGCGGCCATATTGTAATCCGCCATCTTAGATTTAAGTTTAGTTTTTTTAAACGGGAAGGTGGGCATGTGGGATATGAAAATAGGCTAGAATTTCAAGAGAAACATGATGGCATGCTTCGTTTTTGTGTAACTTTAACCCTAAAGCTGTTTAAAACCGAACTTTGTCGGTAGATGCTCTTATGAGCAATCTATGAAAAAAGGTAGAGAGAGAAAGAATTAAAATACGGACGGAGAAGGCGATAAAGAGCGACAGTGATCGAGACACACATAGAAAAAGGTGACAAACCAAGTGGAATAGGAACGAATTGAATGACAGGGAGAAAAGTGGAGATATGAAAAGAAGATTGTGACGGGAAAAATAAATCACACACACAGAGAATGAGAAGCAGAGAACAGAGTAGAAAGAGAGGTATGGGGAGAGAGAGAGATGCTCATAGGGGGAAACAGGGTGTGAAAGGGCATGTGAAAAGAGGGAGAGAAAAAATAAAGAGAAGAGAATCGAAAAGAGACATGAGTAAAACAGAAGGATGTTGAGGAAAGAGACAAGTAGGTGGAGAGACAGATCTGAAGAGAGAGAGAGAAAGAGAACAGAGTAAAAATAGAGAATAAGGAAAGATAGAGAACAGACTGAAAATAGAGACATGAGAATAGAGAGAGAGAACAGAGTGGAAATAGAGACATGAGGAAAAGACAGATATTATGAGAAGATAGGTGCGTGGTGAGATAGCTATATGTGAAAAGATAGAGATGGAAATAGAAAACAATGAAAAAAGATATGAGGATAGAATATATATTGAGGAGATAGACAGCTGCGAGAAGACACAGATAAAATGAGAGATTGGAAAACTAAGAGGAACTAAAACTATCCACTAACGATTTTATTATTTCCAAATCCTATGAAAAAGTCTTTAAAATAAATTGGTGTAACCTGACACTGCTTTTGTCACTAGAGCAGTGGCAACTGCACAATACACACACACACACACACACACACATTATTAACCATTCCCCAGTTACATTAATTTCTCAATCGACAACATAAAAAAATCTTCAATACCTGCACGATTGTATGGTAATACGGAAGTGCATTTAATAAGCTTCCATCTTTGTCTCTACAAGATGGCTGGTTGCCTTGCAGAATGCAAACATCTTCATTTTCTGCCACAATCGAGCGAGCTGCAGTTGCAAGAATGGAACGGAAATGCATCGTAGCGATGGGAAAAAGTGGTAGGTTCCTGATTTTGCATACAATATATGATCCTTCAGGAAGAACGCCACTCTACAATTACCACGTAACTTGAGAAGCCATGAGCTGAGAGTCTAAAAGAATACAAGGCGAACATCGGATTTCGTGACGTGGCTGCAACATTAATAAAACCCAAAGCATTGTTACGTTACCCAGCAGTTTCACAACAATGATTTAAAATTCAGCGAAGGCCGAAGACGTGAGCATCTAATAGGGCACAAAAAAGGCCCACAATCTCCGCATTTCAGTAACTTCTGGCCTCGAGTCTAAGAATCAAGCAGCATTACTAAACACTCGCCAGATGGCAGGATTTTTTGCATCCCCTTGGCTCGCAAGAAAAAACAATTGAATTACGATTTCTGCAACTGAAAAATGGGTTAGAATGCCTGCGCTACAGAGATGTGACGTAATAATAAGTTCCGTTCACCAAGGATGAACAAAAAAAGGTTAGTCAATAAGAGTTGATTTACTTCTTGCAACCTTCACAGTTCGCCTGTAAATGAAGTTTAAGCCAATCTAGCATTGAGAGATGAAAGTAGTGAAGAAACGAAAGTCAAGGGTATGTTCAAATTGGAATTTCTTCACGTGCCTCTTTGAAATTACGAAGAAGTTGACGTTAGACTAGTACTAATTGAGGTCGTTAAGAATTAAACATTTGTTAGCATGTCTCTATTCCCACGCTATGAATTTAAAATTAGTTGATTTAGTGAATTAAGCTTTTTGCTTTGGGGAGGATGGCCACTTAGTGGAGTACTTGTAATTTTTTTTGGGTGGGGGGCAGGTTTTTTTGGGGGTATGGAAATGTGTATGTTACCAGTCAATAAACTAAAACATTGCCTTTGAACATTGGTTCTAACATAAGTTATTAAATCTTACGTAATCCAGAAACACTATAGGGTACAGGAGGGGAAGTTCGCCACCAAAATGCTTTTCATTTTTTCCTTCTAAACGAATGGGGGATAAGGACAACATTTATACGATACAAAAAGTAGTCATTGTGGATTATGAGGAATATAACATAAATACTGTGTTACTTATACTTATGACGTAATATTAAAAATACTAAAATGAGAAAAAGTGGCGAAATTCCAGCGACATGCTGGTAAATTCGCCATATAACTTATTTATCATTTTATCGTCAGTTTAAGTGTATGAAATACCAATAAGTCAGACAACAAAGTGTAAAAGACCTACAAATGACAATACAAAACTGCTTAAAAAAATACAATACAAACATGTTTAAGAAACATAGGCCTAAATGTTCATATGCATTGTGAACAAGTTGTGTGTGAAAGATCGCCTGTAAGAAGGGAAATTCGACACATTTTCTGTTACTTTGGCGAATTTACCAGCAAATGCATAGTCGAAAGAAAGCAACTTATGTTTACTTGTACATGCACGCTTTCCAAAGCAAATCCTTTCACGACATTCTTAAGGTTTGAGGTTACGATGTCAATAATTAAAAGGAAGAAAAATAATTCTTATCTGCCACGAAATGACAATTTCCAACCTAGTGTTGAAATTCGGCACCTTTCTTTGTCTTCCGTGTAGACGCAAGTGCGCATTCCAAACTGTACTGCTTGCTTTAGTTCGCTCACCACACTGCAGTTTTCAGTGGAAACAAGGCACATGTTACTTGATTTTTTACAGGCATCAGTGAGTGTTTCCAACCTATAGTTTCTATCTACGATTACAAAAACCACAAGTACGGCGAAATTCCCAGCATGGCGAACATCCCTTCTTTTACCCTACTTACATACTAAGAAAACCCCAACTCATAAAAAAAGAGAGCTGTCTATTCCAAGTTCAAACTTAACGTCCATCTTACTTAGCTGCAGGCAGGGTTGTTAAAGTTCGGAACCTGAATTCAGGACCGGAACCTTTTTTTTTGTCACAATTTAGATTCGGTCCAAGTTGCGTATTGTTTCATTGAAAAAAGGTTCACGGACCGAATTTAAATTGATCCGGAAAAAAGGTTCCTGGACCGAATTGAAATACTTTACAGATAAAAAGGTTCTTTACGGTCCAGAACCCATTTACGCTTCCTGATTTTCTCTCCTGGACCGGAATAGAATTTAATTAAAATTCCTGAACCTCTAACAACCCTGGCTACAAGTATCTTGTTAACACTTTAATACGTGTAAAATATCACCACTCCGCCATGAAAGAGTTGAAAACAGCGTGCTGTCGTCTCGACTCGGTGAGATTGGTCAGTTGCAGAATGATGTCCTTCCATAATCCACAAGACTGCATACTTTTCGACAAGGAAATATTTCATAACTGTACCATTAATGGACACGAATGATTTTTCAATTGCGTTTGTTATATAGTTAAGAAATGGTAGAAATAGCATACTACATATACTTTCAACAGGAGAGTATATTTAAGGCTAGCGAAGCCGGAAGCCTAGAAAAACTGTGTGACTTAAGCTGATTTGAAGGAAAGTAGATAATGGCTGGCAATTCTGAAGTTGGCAACCTGAATTCTCAGGAGTTGGCAACCTGAATTCTTTGAAGTTGGCAACCTGAATTCTCAGGAGTTGGCAACCTGAATTCTTAGAAGTTGGCAACCTGAATTCTCAGAAGTTGGCAACCTGAATTCTCAGGAGTTGGCAACCTGAATTCTTTCAAGTCGGCAACCTGAATTCTTTGAAGTTGGCAACCTGAATTCTCTGGAGTTGGAAACCTGAATTCTTAGAAGTTGGCAACCTGAATTCTCAGGAGCTGGCAACCTGAATTCTTAGAAGTTGGCAACCTGAATTCTCAGGAGTTGGCAACCTGAATTCTCAGGAGTTGGCAACCTGAATTCTTTGAAGTTGGCAACCTGAATTCTTTGAAGTTGGCAACCTGAATTATCAGGAGTTGGCAACCTGAATTCTCATGAGTTGGCAACCTGAATTCTTTGAAGTTGGCAACCTGAATTCTTAGAAATTGGCAACCTGAATTCTCAGGAGTTGGCAACCTGAATTCTCAGGAGATGGCAACCCGCATTCTTAGAAGTTGGCAACTTGAATTCTTAGAAGTTGGCAACTTGAATTCTCAGGAGTTAGCAACCTGAATTCTCAGGAGTTAGCAACCTGAATTCTCAGGAGTTGGCAACCTGAATTTTTATAAGGTTGCAACCTGACTACCGTTGGTATGGCAACGTGGCTTACTTGAAGACGTCAAGAATGAGTCTAGTTTTCTCCCTTCCTCCATAGCCTAGACCAGGTGTCATAGTGAAAAGCCCAGGTCTTAGACTCAGCATACGCCACTGGCTTTCAATCCAGTTTTCTTTGATGGGGATAAAAGTCATCTCTGGCACGGCAGGGATACAAACACTTTTATTTTGCCAGGGTTAAAATTTGTGTGGGGATGGGGATTCCCCTGCATTCCCCTGTTAATTTGCAATGCATTTAGTGTATCTCCTATTGCAGAAATCTTGTGATCGACTGCTTTTTATCTGATCTCGAGTTGAACGTTATTGGTGAGAATCGGACGGTCAAACTGGAACTGTAGATAGATATTTTGATCACAACACAACCTAAAATTTCATCTTTTGATCTAAAATTTTATAGTAGGGTCACTCCATGTCAAATCAACCTATTAAAATTATTTTTGAACCTGTAGGATTCAGATTCTTTAGATTGTACCTATGAAGAGGTACAGAGAGAATTTAGCAAATTTCGCACACATTAGAATACATAAAAATTAATTTCCATAGGAACTCATTGCCGTCCCATTATGAAATTTTGCACATAATCAATTGATGTCTTCAAAACATATATTTTTTGAAAAAAAAATGATGTTTTTGAGATTATCAAAACCCCTTTTTTCCAACTTTTTTTAAAAATTACAAAATGTAAATACTACAGTTATGTAGCATTTCAAATTAAAGCTCATTAAAAGCAAAAGAGAAGGACACCAATTTAAGCATTCTAGGTGAAATAGTTTTTGATCTACAGATGTTTCAAATTTCAAAATGTCGTCAATTTTTTTTTTTTTTTTCAGTTTGAAAGTCAATAACTCAAAAACTAAGAGCCGAAAAAATCTGAAATTTGGCAGTTTTCGTCAACTTCACTGGTATTACCACTGCACCAAGAATTTTCAATTTCAAGGTTCAAACTGTGGTTGATTTGGCATGGTATGACCCCGTAGCCAAATACTTCGATTAACTGCTGAAAATCAGTCAAGGGCAATAAATATGACGAACTTAACACTTACCTGAATGAAAATTTGGAAAATACACTTGGCGCAGTTGATGCGCGGAAGTTCTCGGTAAAGCAATATATAGGGTGGCTCAATAAGTCACTTAACACCCCCAGTACAAGGCCACTGCGGCATGAAACGTGAAAATGGAGATGACCAATCGTTGCCTGGCCATGGGGGAACCATATTGACGTCACCCGCATGGTCGGCAGCCATCTTGAAATTAACTTCAGAAATTTAAATGAGAAGGGGGTCGTGCGACATATCGAAATCGGCTAGAATTTCACCAGGAAAACAACTGTGACATTTGTTTTCACCTAACTTTAATTGTTGCAGAGTTAACAATGCTACAAAGTTATAACACATGCTCAATATGACGTCCCTCTTGTGCAACACACACGTGTAAACGGGTCTCCCATGACCTTACCACATTCTGAAGAACCTCAGGAGTTATTGCAGTACAGGCATCCACAATGCGTGTGCGCAAGTGGGCCAGATCCCTGATTTTCGTAGCATACACCATGGCTTTCGGGTGTCCCCAGAGGTAAAAGTCCAATGGTGTCAGATCAGGTGATCTTGCAGGCCATTACACAGTCCCTCGACGACCAATCCAGTGGTGAGGGGATTGTTGATCCAGGTACTGACGGACTATCATCCCATAGTGCGGTGGAGCACCATCTTGCTGGAACCATGCAGGATAGCTCCCATCCTCGGACAGTAAGGATGGTAAGATCTGCTCCCGTAGCAGAAGCAAGTAGCACTCTGCATTTAAGTTGCCCTCAATGAAAAATGGACCAACAAGTCGGGAAACCCAAGTACCACACCACACTATTAGCTTCCCGTCTCCCGTCACCTTGCTGGGATCTGTCTAATGTGGATTTTCGGGTGACCAGTACCGCAGATTTTGCTTATTCACCTCCCGCGACACATAAAAATTAGCCTCATCACTGAACAGAATTTTGCTACCGACGGTAGGGTCACGTTGCAGTTGTGCTATAGCCCACTCACAAAACTGCAAACGCCTGTCTGGATCGTCCTCACTAAGGTGCTGCTGCAGCTGTATCTTATACGGATGCCAGTGGTGGTCACGTACAACCCTTTGAATTTAACCCCTGCTGACACCGCTTTCCAGCGCCAGTCTTCGTGTGCTACGGGTTGGGGACTTTGCAAATGATGCCAACACCGCTACAGCAGTACCCTCATCCGTGGCTGTTTTCGGACGTCCATGTCGCGGCTTGTCGTCCACAGATCCAGTAACTTGAAACTTTGCCACAAAGTTCGGCCACATGTGACACCAGTTGTCTTGCAGGATTGCGGTTATTGAAGTCTGCGGCAATGTCACGCGTACTCCTCTCCCCTGACATCAATATGATGGCAATCCGTTCCTCAAGTGTTAGTGGCATTTTCGTTCAGATCAGTGAAAAAGGAAATGTGCTACTCTTGACACGATCAATTCACATCATCACTATTTTAAACTTTTATGTAAAGACAAAACACAATCGCAATTCCCATGTCAACCAATACTACAAGATATGTACATACCGGTAAGTCAATATCCAGACATTTTCAGTGATTTGTCTAAACAATAAATACCACATAATCACATACTAACGATAATTTGAACAATAAACATTTAAGCAAAAAGGAAAGAACGTGTCACTCTCCCATGCGGGAATCGCCCTTAAATTTCAAGTTAGGTGAAAACTAATGTAACAGCTGTTTTCCTGGTGAAATTCTAGCCCATTTTGATATGTCGCACGACCTCCTTCCCATTTAAATTTCTGAAGTTGATTTCAAGATGGCGGACATCAAGATGGCTGCCGACCATGCGGGTGACGTCAATGTGGTTTGTGGTTTCCCCTTGGCCAGGCAACGATTGACCATCGCCATTTTCACGTTCCATGCCGCAGTGGCCTTGTACGGGGGTGTTAAGTGACTTATTGAGCCACCCTTTATTAAAGTTTACAGAGAGCATACGAGATGGCGCATTGTTGATATTACTTATTAACAGCAGATTAAGAAAAAAGTAGTTTTTTCTGTAATTCTTATTGCAGTATAAAATGTAATTATTTTTGATATAAGTACGTTGGTTAGAAATATGATTCTTAATGAAGAAGGAGATTGAATAATAATCCATTTTGGAAGGCAATCATTATAATAATTCTGTTTCACTAATTATATGACAAATGAGTCCGTTGATTGTGAAGGTGATATAGCTGCTTAGGTATTTACGAAGTATCGGTAATAAAAATGCACTGTGAAATACATTTCCCGTTTGGTTTGAATAATGTCAAGTCGGTCCAATGTCCAATCTAACCACAAAACAATTTAAATGTTTCATACTTACTTTTGAGTTGCTGTTTTAAGTCCACTTTATGCACAGTAAGGCTAATCGGGACTAGACCTACATTTTAAAGTGGGATCCGAACTACTATGTGCCTCCACCGGGGATCGAACCCGGGACCCCTTGATTACAAGGCAATGACGATACCACTGCGCCGTCGGGGAGGCCCCACCATCATACTTACTTTTATTCAAAACATTGCCCCACTGCTTTACCTAAATTTCAGCGCTTTTGAATGCTTTGCATTTCATCTACATTTGTTGTTTACGTAATAACCTGTAGCGCAACAGTCCTTAGGGCAGGACCTACCCACCGTCTGCACTCCCACCGATTCATGCCCGTTTCGCCCATTCCCGTTTCGTCCAGTACCGAAGAACTTGTTTTATTGGCCCAAGGGATAACTCGCTCCAGAACGAAAGTACCGTTTCGCCCAGAGGGAAATGTGATATTAAAAATCCCAAATTGTGTAGAGCAACGTGTCCTTTCTCTTTACACCCCACTTATACAGGGTGTTTCAAAAGGTCGTTTACAACGCTTGGGAGGTGATTCCTCACACGAAAACAAGCAAAAAGTCTGAGTTCCATTTTTACGACTGAGGCTTCGTTTCCGAGATAGGAGCCTCGCAAAAGGTGACAAAGTGAACGTCACACCTAACTGGGACGAATACTATCACAGATAGAGAGGCGGTTCCAAGGGAATCATAAAGGAATCGTATGTGCTCAGTCCGGAAGTCACTATGAAAAGTTCACTGCACGCATGCGCAATGGAGTCCTCAAAGGAATTGGGGATTTCCAGCAAGAAAAATGCATGGAAAAGGTATGTAACGCAGCAAGAAGGACCGTGACAATGAGAAATGCGTTCAAGACAACACATCCCGACCTCAAACATCAAAACATGACCACCGAACACAAAATCCGAAAAGTTGAGCACGGTTGCATACCCCAGTTACACGCGAGGAATGAACGAATCATGTCATGTGGCATACGAGAGACAGGAGGAGGGAAAGAAAAACACAATATCAGATGATTGCGACAACGTGTATTTTTACACGCGACAACTACGTAATATCCCCCCCCACACACACACAACAAACAACAAATGCTACAATATCTTACGCACAGACAGTCCGTGTCACTGTACACCAACTGAAGATGTCACTTTCACCACACAAAGGGGGTGGGGAGCAATACCAAAAGTGTTCGCACGCGATCATTGTGACGTAAAAGAGACCAGTTTTGGAAGCGCTGCACAGTCAAGTCTGGCTCTCGTAGTCTACGTTTGACCTTCATGACTGCTGTTCCCGCGAGAGGAGCTCGAAGGGTTGGTTCTCTCCGGCAGTCGTCCCAATCGTGTTGCAGGTGCTGGGATATGATCAGCAGTTCGCTCTAGGTTGTCATACGCATTGAAGAGTACTAGTATGTTGCATTGAAAGAAGTTGACGTGGTGGAGTGGGCAAGTCAAGTATCGCAACAATTGGTCTGTGGTGTTCGTACGGTGATACGGCCAATTTGTGCAGTGTGCCAGTGTTAAACAAAAACAATACTTTGCAGTTCCAGCTCCCTATTACACAGATGGCTGCGTATACGACCCAGCAGCTAGCAGACATGCATCTCATGTATGGGGAGGCACGTGGTAATAGCCGTGAGGCAAGGCGTCTTTATGGAGAACGCTTTCCACATAGACGTTTACCGTCTCACACCTTCTTTCAGGTAGTGGACAGTCGACTGCGTGAAACAGGGTCAGTGTTACCACCGCGACAAGAAGTTGGAAGACCCCGAAGTGTACGCACACATCAGTTTGCAGAAGATGTGTTAACAGCGGTCGCAGAACATCCTGGCACCAGTACGCGAGTGCTCGCTCGGGCACGAAACACGTCTCATGTGAATATTTGGCGAGTGTTGTCAGATGAAGGAATGCACCCTTTTAAACTGCAGAAAGTACAAGAACTGTTACCTCGTGACTTTCGCCCTCGTATGGAGTTTTGCCAATGGTTGTTGCATCAGCTGGACACAAACCCTCACTTCGGGGCAAACGTATTGTGGACAGATGAAGCCATTTTCACCAGGATGGATGTCTTCAATAGTAGAAACAGTCATGTATGGGACTTTGACAACCCACATGCACTTTTTGTGGCCCATCACCAGCACAGGTTTTCAGTGAATGTGTGGTGCGGGATAGTACATGATCATTTAATTGGACCATACATTCTCCCTGTTCGCCTGAATGGTCGCACGTATCATGCATTTCTTAGTGAGGTTCTGCCTGAACTGTTGGAGACCGTACCTTTGGCACTGCGGCAAGAAATGTGGTACCAACACGATGGTGCACCAGCTCATTTCGATCGTAATGTACGACATTTCCTGCATGACGTGTTTCGCAATAGGTTCATTGGTAGGGATGAGCCTGTGCCTTGGCCACCGAGGTCGCCAGATCTCAACCCTCTCGATTTTTTCTTCTGGGGAGAAATGAAAACCCTCGTATACGACACACCTGTCACATCAGCTGAGGACCTCGTTGCTCGCATCAACGTCGCCGCCGCGACGGTAGCAGATACACCTGGCTTGTTTGCTCGTACTCGACAATCCTTGATTCGTCGCTGTCATCTCTGCGTAGAAGTAAACGGCAGACATTTTGAAAACCGTCTGTGATTATTGCCCTCGGCAAATACCAGTGAGAACACTTTTGGTATTGCTCCCCACCCCCTTTGTGTGGTGAAAGTGACATCTTCAGTTGGTGTACAGTGACACGGACTGTCTGTGCGTAAGATATTGTAGCATTTGTTGTTTGTTGTGTGTGTGTGTGTGGGGGGGGATATTACGCAGTTGTCGCGTGTAAAAATACACGTTGTCGCAATCATCTGATATTGTGTTTTTCTTTCCCTCCTCCTGTCTCTCGTATGCCACATGACATGATTCGTTCATTCCTCGCGTGTAACTGGGGTATGCAACCGTGCTCAACTTTTCGGATTTTGTGTTCGGTGGTCATGTTTTGATGTTTGAGGTCGGGATGTGTTGTCTTGAACGCATTTCTCATTGTCACGGTCCTTCTTGCTGCGTTACATACCTTTTCCATGCATTTTTCTTGCTGGAAATCCCCAATTCCTTTGAGGACTCCATTGCGCATGCGTGCAGTGAACTTTTCATAGTGACTTCCGGACTGAGCACATACGATTCCTTTATGATTCCCTTGGAACCGCCTCTCTATCAGTGATAGTATTCGTCCCAGTTAGGTGTGACGTTCACTTTGTCACCTTTTGCGAGGCTCCTATCTCGGAAACGAAGCCTCAGTCGTAAAAATGGAACTTAGACTTTTTGCTTGTTTTCGTGTGAGGAATCACCTCCCAAGCGTTGTAAACGACCTTTAGAAACACCCTGTATAAGCGTGGGTTTGAAATAGGTCACCATGTAACCTAACCTAACCTGATATATTTACCTTCATTGAAATACTCAAACAAGAACAATTTGAAAATGAGACTTCCATAAAATTGCTAGAAGCTGGTCATAAAGCAAAGCGACAGAAACTAAAATGGAGACGAATACACCTCACTGGCTAATACTACAGGGTGAGCATAAAGTCTTTCCCTTATTACAAACTGTTATTGCTAAAGTACTATGCTTGATACAGATATGCGGTTTGTTGGAAATGGTTGCTTAACTCATAATGTTTTGTTATCAGTACATTTCAGTACACTTCGACATGTGCTCCCTTTGTTGCCCTTAGAACGTCTAGGCGATACTCAATTTCTCTCCATGTCTCCAACATCTCTTCCGTCACCGTCTCTATAGCATCCCGTATTCGTGTCTGAACAGTTTGCATATCAGGAACTGGTGAACTAAACACTGTGTCCTTAACGTAACCCCATAAAAAAAGTCAAAAAGGGTTATGTCCGGCGAACGCGGTGGCCATGATATGGGAATCAGAATAAGAATCAGACAAAACAAAGAAATTGAAAAAAACGTGATGTTTTGCACTACTTATTTCCATAGGTTTTATTTGCTTTCCTACCGTGGAAGTTGAGATATAAATATTCATAAACAGGGAAAGACTTTATGCTCACCCTATATTGGTGATATTGTGTTTATACTGTGTATTCTTATGTACATGTATCTGTATTTCTGTTATTAATGCATCAAACAATGCGACAAGGCTTCCCTTTGGAAGCCACACCTGATTATTTGACTTTTTACTTTCACATTTCCGTTCACATTCAAACCACCTTTTAAAAATCCCTCTGGGCGAAACGGCGCTTCCGTTCTGGGGCGTGTTATCACTTGGGCCAATAAAACAAGTTTTTCGATACTGGGCGAAACGGGAAGAAACGACTCCCAACAGAGGTTGACGATCATACGACCAGTTACGGGGTGACGTGTGGTCAGCGCGACGAACACCCAGTCGTTCTTGTAGGTTTCCATTACCGGATTACGCTACTCATTCGTAACTTCTCAATTTCCACACGATGGTGGGTGGCCGCAGGTCTAATACACTGACGTTGTTCTTTACGCATATCAAAATTGAAACACACGCAATCTAATGTTTTACGAAAAGTTTCTCAAAAAGAGTAATCGGAATTTAGTAAGGATTTCAGTAATAAATATAGAACCAAAAGGATCTAGGTATTATCATGGATGAAAAACTCACTTTTAATTATCATATTATAGCTACCACTAAAAGAGCCATACGCCTTCTCGGTCATCTATACAGATTTAGCGAAATTCAAAACCCATCATCTCTTACTTTATTCTTTAAATCTTTCATTTCGCCCATCCTTGAATACTGTTCCCCAATTTGGGCAATGGCCTCAAAAACCAATCTCACCAGAATAGATTCTGTTCTCAGTTTCTTTCTTGCAATTGTTCGCCATAGAATACCATCCTTTCGACATGTATCCAAATCAGACACCATGGCTGCTCTGAATATTCACACTCCATCCTTTCGTCGTGATCTAGCTGACATGAATTTTTTATACAAGATAATAAATGGCAAAATCTGAACAGATCTCCTAATCAGTGAATTCACACTTAGGGTACCCCAAAAACAAACGCGCAACCTGCAACTCTTCTACAACCCAACCACTAGGCTATCCCTTCTACAACGCTCCTTGTTTTACAGGCTCACAGAAATCTACAACAAACTTACCCTGAATGTAGATATTTTCCTTCCAGAACGTAATTTTTGTATATTACTGACCAAGAACATGTAGATCTATCCCATCTTGTTATTGTTTTTATCTTTTGTATTTTTTTGTTTCTACTTTCTGTTGTTTCAGTGTAAAATGGCCAAATAAGACTGTATCTGAAACTCTGAGTAAATAAATAAATAAATAAATAGTTATCTAGCATAAGGACCTGTTCAAATAACTCAATTATGTTGCTCGTTCAACTGAATAACTGTAGTAATAACCAATATGAATACATTTCAGAATAGATGTGCCAATACCAAATAATTTTTCTTGGGAGTGTACAACTTTCTTTCGTAATGCACTTGACTTGTCAATGACATACGCGGATGAAAATTTCCTAATACATTTTTTTTTAATTGCAAAAACAGCAGAAACAATGGTAGTAGTGGTAATCTTCCCGCGTTCGATACCCGGTGGAGGCACATAGCGGTCCTGATCCTATTTTCAAATGTAGATCCAGTTCCGATTAGCCTATCTGTGCATAAAGTGGACTTAAGAACTCAAGTTATAAGGGCAGGAAGTTACGATTTATTTTTAGCTGCCAGTCAGAACGTTTGGCCAAAATGGGGCACCCCCCCCCCTTTCGGTATCCAGGTGGGGGTGATCATGAAAATATAGAATAAATACTGAACGGACAGCAAGGCAACATCCTACTGAGCTTGCGTTGCTTATGAGCAGCTAAGGCATTCTGAGAAAATCAATTTTTGAAATAAAAGCAGTTAAAATATCGAAAAAACAGCAGTAAATGAAAACCCAACCATAATATTACCCCTGACTGTCCTTTTTGAAAGTGCAAAAGTTCTAAGTAAATGAAATATCTTAGTGTGTATGCCGTACCATTAGAAGACAGCTATGTTCTATCCACGTAAACAATTCCAGCCAGGGTTGTTAAAGTTCCAGGAATTTTAAGTAAATTCAATTCCCGTCCAGGAGAGAAAATCTGCAAGCGTAAATGGGTTCCAGACCATAAAGAAGTATTTAAATTCGGTCCAGGAACTTTTTTCCCAGATCAATTTAAATTCGGTCCAGGAACCTTCTTTCCCGATTAATTTGAATCCGATCCAAGAACCCTTTTTCAACGAAACAACACACAACTTGGACCGAATTTAAACTGTGCTAGAAAAAAGTTTCCGGTACTGCAGTGGACCTAAATAGAACCCATTAGAATTCATCGGTTCCTGGACCTTCAACAACCCTGATTCCAGCACCCCCTCCCACCGAGAAAATCCTGCTTACGCCAGTGCTGATCCATGTCCCGAATTCTAAATTTTCATGCAATTAGATTAATATTCAACGTGACCTCCATCTCCTATACATTTCCGTTAACTTTTTATTGCTTACGTATATACCCTTTAATTATGTAATTAGACAACCATAATCATTTTGTACCTCCAGGGCGATCAGTCGACTGCAACGGAACATCATAATGATATATCACGATAAAAAAATATATACAGGATGTTGCCACAAGCTTAACTATAACATCTATAATTATGCAATTTAAACAATTATTTATCTGGTTTATGTAATAAGGTAGCCGTTCCTGCGCAGAGTTGTGCTACGAAGACCGACAGATGGCAGTAAAGTAGCTTAAATAATTTGTGGAACATAAAAATGGCATTCGGATTGGCGGAGAAGTTGTTTAACGTAATGGAAAAGAGGCAAAAATGGGTTTTGGTTTACTATTTCTTTACATTGTAGTTATGCCTTAATAATACTGACATTCAAAACCCAAATGCCGTGTATTGTATGTAAGAATCAGAAGGTAATTTTTGTTAGTCAACAAAACGTTTTCCTGGTCCTGTGGATTGCATAGCTTTTGTTAGTATGCTTTATATCGCTTCTCTGGTACTCTTAGTTAAACACAACGATGAGGTTGAGTGATGAAGTTAATGAAGGGTCACTCGCAAAGAACACCCGTGCTCATACCAAGCCAAGGTTGTAGGATGCATTCAATTCATATTTGATGCATTACAATGTAAGGCATATTTTGATGAATTTCAAGATGTTGTAGGAAGTCTGGGGTTCATATTTCATGCATTACAATAGGTTGTAGGAAGCGTTGAGTTCATATTTGATGCATTACAATCTAATTCATTACATTATAATAGCTGTAGAAAGAGTAACGTTCATGTTTGGTGCATTATAATGTAAGGCATATTTTGATGCAATTCAATACCGTGTAGGAAGCCTTGGATTCACATTTGATGCATTATAATGTATATTTGATGAATCACGATACGTTGTAGAAAACTTTCAGTTCATAATAGATGCATTACAATGTGAGGTGACTCATATTGCATTGCATTAGCTGTAGAAAGCGTACAATTCATATCTGATGCATTATAATGTAGGCTATATTTTGATGCATTTCAGCAGGCTGTAGGAAGCCTTGGATTCACATTTGATGCATTACAATACAAGATATATTATTACATTACAATAGCTGTAGAAAGCGTACCGTTCATGTTTGGTGCATTATAGATTGATTGATTGATTTAGTTTATTTTACTTCGCGTTTTGTGCCTCTTGGCTAATTTGCGAAGATGGGAATGAGTGATGAAATGATGAAAGTGATGAATGGACATTCACAAACAACCAAGATTCGAACCCGGGACCGTTGACGTTCGCAGCGCGATGTGCTAACCACTCGGCCACAGGATCCGGTGGTGCATTATAGAGTAAGGTATATTGTGATGCATTTCAATAGGTTGTAAGAAGCGATTAGTTCATATTTGATGCATTACACTTATGCATATTTACATTACAATAGCTGTAGAAAGCGTGCCGTTCATATTTTGTGCATTGGAATATATAGTATTCTTGATGCATTACAGTAGATGTAGAAAGTGTGGAATTCATATTTGATCAGTGGCGGCGATTGGGTTCCAAGACTGGGGGGGGGGCAAAGACAGTATATTTCCATTTATATATAAGGTTTAGCATAGTGCGGGGGCAAAAGTGGCGAAAAGTTTGGGGCAGTTGACTCCCTCGCACCCCCCTAATCGTCGCCACTTTGATGCATTACAATGTGTGTTACATTTAATGCTTTACGATAGGCGCTTTGAAAATATGGTGCTTTACAACATCTATTACAAAAGGCACAGGGTATATTGGATGTGTGACAATACAAATAACGTGCATAGCTAATTGGATGCAGACAATTCATCTCCTTGCGTGTCTCTATCAGTCACAGGCTATTGATCTGAGATGCGTTGTGGGAAGGTTTCACAAGAAGAAACGCCGTTGACACCTCTGCAAGCTCTCCCAATGCCCTCCCCCCTCTTTCCGAAACAAGTAGTTCACTCCTACAACAGCATTGCCCGCATGGTACGTTTAAATTACCATGAATAAGCTCGTGGCGGAATCACCCAGTGAGCATTGTCGACAATGAGGCCAAAGAGGTTACCACACTTTTGGGGGAAGTCTCACACGGTGCCAAGATACAGGTTGGAACATTCTGATCTCCAGAAGATTAAGGGGCTATCGAGAGGGAGAAGGCGATGAGAAAAAGAACGAAAACGTTCCTTTTCCTTTTGGAAAGAGAGGAAGGATTGCCGATAGAGGCATGGGAAGAGCCACGCAATCCTACGTAACGTTTCTTGTGTGAGGCCAAGGTGAGAGAGAGGCGTTTCCAGAGGAACTTCTGGCCTGGAAAAAAAAGAAGAAAAAATAGGAATCGCTGTGGAGAAAGTGACTCATATTGCACCGGATTATATAAGACTCTGGGAACACAACCTGCAGGCATCATTCCGTTCTTAGATCTATTCAGGGACAGTCAGGGAACAGTCATGAGGACTTTGGTAAGTACAGTGTGTGCTCCGTCAAAGATTCGACCTCCTGACCGGTTCACAACACATTTAACCCCTGGATTTCTCAGTGCTGAAGCCTGGATGTGCATCAGTGTGTGGTTAACTCAATACTACGCTTGTTTAGAATAAGACTAGATTGATTGAGTTGGTGCTTTAAGTCCGCTTTATGCACAGTAAGGCTAATCGGGACTGGACCTACAGTTTAATGTGGGATCCGAACCACTATGTGCCTCCACCGAGTATCGAAGCTGGGACCCCTTCATTACAAGGTGACGGCAATGCCATCGGGGAGGCGTTTAGAATAAGACAAATCCAGCTTTAGAGTCGCGAGCTTGTTTAAGTTCACTTTAGGCACAAATCGGCTAATCGGGACTGGACCTACAGTTTAAAGTGGGATCCGAACCACTATGTGCTTCCACCGGGTATCGAACCTGGACCCTCATTGTTTACAAGACGACGACGCTACCACTAAGCTATCGGGGAGGCGTAAGAAAAACCCAGGTTTAGAGTCCACTTTACGTACAGATAGGCTAATCGGGACCGACCTACAGTTTTAAAGTGCGATCCAACCAGGGTCGGTAAAGGTCCACCAATACATAAATTATAATGGGTTCCGTAACAGGACCGGAAACTTTTTCTCGCACAATTTAAATTCGGTTCAAGTTGCGTATTGTTTAGTTTCACTACCAAACTTGAACCGTATTTAAACTCATCCGCAAAAAACTTCACGGGACCGAATTGAAATACTGTAAAGATAAAAAAGCACTTCGCGATTCAGAACCCATTTACGCTTGCTGATTTTCTCCCCCGGGTTCGAATCCCGGCCTGAGCATGTGTGTCCAAGTGTCCTTTCAACAATTTCACCACATCATAACCCATTATCATCGTTACGATTAGTCAAAGATGACAGGAAAGCGACGCTAAAAACAAATGTAAAATCGAATCTAGTCTATACAATTTATTTAAGGGAGATTTCACACCGAAGCGACAAAAGCCACGTGTCGCTCGAAAGTTTCACCAATCGGATTGACGCTTGTGTGGCTTGTCATGACGCTACGTTGTGAAACGTTACTGTCGATTGGTTCGTACTTAAGTGAAATGTATCAAGATGTATCTACTTCAGTAATAAAATCAATAAATAATCCCATGCATAACTAGAAGAAAGATTAGTAGAATTTTATGGGGTGTTCCAGAAATAAATGCAAAAGTCAAATGAAAATAGAAATGTTTATAATCAGCACTTATTAACAATTAAATAACTACCAATATATCTGCTTTTGTTAATATCCCATATGGTTTAGAAGGAAGAAGTTCCAGAATGTCTCACCAGATGACACTACTATTCCCATCAAATTAAGTTTTTTGACTATTAATAGATACAACTCAAAAAACTTACTTTCTGCAGCACCTTTTAGTGAAATATTTATTCCTTATACATTGTTAAATTTATGTGAACTTGTTAAAGATCTTGACAGTACAAATGTTGATATTTACATTGTAGTAGGAGCATATTTGTAAAGTTTATTCTTTGAATTGATTTTTTTAAACTTTTACAATCGAATATGTATTGATGCATTGATGTATTGATTGAAGTGCCATTGTCCATCATCTGTACTGCCTATTTTACAAGCTTTTAGTTCCTATCAATTCATTGGCTGAATGCATTGTAACCGAGATCTCAAGTTTCATGCTTGATAATGTGCAAGAATTGATTGAACAAAAGTAATGGTTCAAGAATGCTTTTTTTCTGGATTCCAACCCGAGACCCCTGCTTTCATGGACGTGAGGTGTCTAAAATATCGACCTCACTTCCTTGATATCTCAAACTAAGTGACCATCCCCAGAGACCAGCGTCAGAAGTGGAAAATGTAAGCTGGGGTATGTTTGGTCGAACTTTGGGGGATGCTTTAATACAATTTTGCTACCTGAGGGGGGAGGAGGTGGGGAAACCATCCACTACACTTTGAGCACTACCTGATACTATGTCGAAAACTAACAATGGGCCTAGTTGGCGGAATCTAAAAGAGAGATAATACGCCACCCCACGAGGAAGTGCCCTTAATCCGCCACTGTGTGGTTGATCACTTAGCGGGGATGGAAACTTGCTAGTCTAATGATAATTGGGAGTTCTTTTTCTTTTCCGAACATCAGTCATTCGTATAGAATCAAAGTCACAATCTATTTTTAAAAATGCGGTACAACCATACGGTATTCTTAAACTTGTCGTCCACTATGGCGCTCCAAACTGCCGTGTGGAACATTTCCTACCCATATAGGGCGTCGCTCCGAACAGCCGTAAGGGAATGCCGAAACTTCACGACAAAAGCCGAAACTTCACGAAGAAAGCCGAAACTTCACGAAGAAAGCCGAAATGACACGAGAGCGTATTCTGAGGCGCCGCCAACGGAAAAAATCTTCTGTTCGATCTGTTCCGGTAATCTCTGGAGCAAGGGAACGCGAGGCAGACTGTAGTGTGCGATAAACCATTTGATTCCATACGAAGCATACAACGGAAATGGCCTTTCATATTCTGTACCTGAGCAAGACCGCACATAGTGCAGAGAAGCAGGGGGGGGGGATCGAGAGGGCAGAACGAAGCAGTACACGCTACTGCGAAGGCTGGTAACTGAAGTCACCCCCCACGCAATCCCATTTCCCTTCCCCGTGTTCATTGGTGGAGCCGTCTCGCGTTACTACTTCCGCAGGTCTTGTTTTCGTTCGCTGCTCCAGAGATAGCCGGGACAGAGTATAGGTGGGGTGCAATTCTGGGTGCCTTAGCGTCGCGTTTCTGCCACCGTTTGACTAATCGCGACGATGAGGATGAGTAATGATCACATGAAAGTTATGAAGCGACAACCACAAATAATTCCCATGCCGAAGCCGGGACTCGAACGTAAAAATATCAACCAATTAAACGCACTCAGCCACCGAGATGGCTGAGGTACCTTAGTGAGAAACAAAGTCTTACTTCACAGTAACGAACATTGAATATATTAACCATACGTTTCGAAAGAGCATTGTAATATCGTGTGTATTGTCATGGGAAACCAATTCACTCCCAATTGTGCTGTGTGTGTGTTGCGTTTGCTTCTGTTACGTAACAACCGTGAGAACGTACGGGGCACAGTCCCCATTCACATACGTTAACACCCCATTTTTCATCTTACGCAAACATTTACATTACTTTCGTTTCGTGTAAGTGCGCTCAGTACATACTTCAGTGTAATGTGAAATCGTGAAAAGTGAATGCGGAAAGCATTGAGTTTCACAACAATCAGATGCTTGCATGTATTCAATTTAAGGCCATTATTATTTAAATCCAGTTTATATTCCTAATAACATGAGACGTAATACGATAATTTCGCCATAATGCGTTTCTGCTTATTTTGCGGCTTCTTCACCTATTTAGGGTAATCGCAACAAAGAGTCTGAATGGTGAAAAGATCTATTATTGTTTCGGGCTAAGATTCAAACCCAGAACCTTCGGTCACAGAGGAATCACCAGCTTACTCATTGTACTCGCTAACGTCATAGGATTATGTATAGTACGCAATGGCGGCGATAAAAAAGTAAAGTGCTCCCCTGTGCTATGCACCACGCCATGAAGGCGTATAGAAAGTGTGGGGTTAGGTCCCCACACTTTCTTGATTACGGCCGAAGGTGGGGGTGATGTGATCAACAGCACGCTCCTGGTCCCCTTTACCCCCCAGAGTTTCCTCCAGGTACCCACTTTATACGACGCTGGGTGGGCGCCGGAGCCGCTTGAACAGTTGGAAGAAATCCCGGTTCTCCCCCGCCGGAGATCGAACCCGGGTCCCTCGCATGGTCGCCAGACGCCCTGACGACCGAGCTACAGTTTGTACAGTCACCGGCAATAAAATTAGACACAGATCCCGAAATACTCGTGTCCCTGCAATGCACATTGTAATGGTACCGGGACTTCATGAATACCCTGTATAAATGGAATGCCGCAGAGTATGATGAACGTGTGGAATGTATAAATAATGCAGATCATATGTACAGCGGGATCCATGAGTATTACCGTTCAAATTGTCCATCGCCATGTTCGTGCACTTTGTTTGACCCAATAAGAGCTTCAAGAATTAAAATAAAATTCAAAACAAGCTATTGACAACTTATGCACCAGCATACATAAAAATTAATCGCTTAAAAACACAGAATCCTTAAAGATAGTATCGTGCCACATACATTGACAAGTCCGAAAACATACAAGTTTTACAGGAACAAAAGAATTGCATACTATGATGGGAGGGACACTGTTCCCCACAGTTTTCATCAGCTCCCTGTGGCATTCTCTGTCATTTATCCCCCAAAGAACGTCAATTTTGATACACCAATGTTGTTCACGCCTTGTGACGGTGGTTGATTTAACAATGAATTATCACGGCCCTCTGTACGATATACGTTTATCACACTGCCATCTAGTGACGTGTTCACATACTACAGGTGCCATGTTCACCAGCGTCTAGGGACAGTCTTAGCAACTTGGAGATATATGCTAACAGCACCACACTTGACCTGCCCAATCTATCCACATATTCATATAATAGCTTAAATAAACATAACTTTACCTGCCAAACCTATTTACAATCTTACTTCTGCTATTATATGCTTACGTGGATAGGTTAGGCAGAAATGAACAAATCCTAACCTGCCTAACCTATTAACATGTTGTTATCTGCTATTAGCTACATAAGTGAGTAGGTTAGGCAAGTCAGCTTTGGTGCTATTAGCATATCTCTCCCAAGTTGCTAAGGCTGTCCCTAGACGCTTGTGCCAAGTTCTTTGGGACAGACAGTCATATTGTGGTTGCCATGACTTATGCCCAAGCCCTCGTTAATTAACTATTTACTTGTAAGTAACAATTTTAAATAAGTATCAGGACTGTCAAATATATTATTTCCCCCTAAACAGGACATAGATACACAAGGCATAGTGGTGTTGTATTGTGTTAACATTTCTTGTTAGATGATTAACTTCTCAAAATTTGCACACGTGTTTTTGGGCACCCTGTACTAATTACTGTACACTCTTGTTTCCAGGTTTTAGTAGCTCTCTTCGCTCTCAGCGCAGTAGCAAGGGCGGAAGAAAACATTGAAGCAGAGAAGAAAGTGGTTGCTGAAGAATCAAAGAAACAGGACAAGAGAGGTCTCTTTGGATTGGGCTACGGCTATGGAGGAGGCTATGGGGGAGGCTATGGAGGAGGCTATGGAGGCTATGGCTATGGCGGTCTAGGCTATGGCGGAGGCCACGGATACGTCGCTGCAGCGCCCGTGCAAACAGTCACCATAACGAAGGCAGTACCATACCCAGTAGCGCAACCAGTGGCGGTACCCGTTGAGAGGCACGTCCCCGTCCCCGTCCCACACGCTGTACCCGTCGCTGTACCCAAGCCCTACGCCGTCCCGGTACCACAGCCCTACCCAGTCGTGGTACACAGGCCTGTTCCGTACCCAGTCGCCAAGCCCTACGCTGTACCCGTAGCCAAGCCTGTACCCGTAGCCGTACCTAAGCCAGTGGGCATTCCATTTCCGCAGCCGTACGCAGTGGCTGTTCCCAAGCCAGTGGCTGTACCGCAGCCGTACGCAGTGCCTGTTCCCAAGCCAGTGCCAGTGCTGGCCCATGGGCATGGGTACGGCGGTTATGGATATGGCGGTTATGGTCATTACTGAAGGACAATATGTGGAACATGAAAAGTTTGTGGTAAGTATTAAGATGCTTCAGCTGGTAATAGCGTTGTATGTAATCATAGGCATCGTAGGGAGGGTCAAAGAGGTTTATTGTATTCTTCTCATCTTTTTACTTCTATATCACTCTTTCACTCATCTTTCTTGGATATTCTTTCTAGTCTATTTCAGTTTCTGTCTTCTACTATTTTCTACTTCACTACCCTTTCTCTTCACAATAATTTATTTCTCTGTTTTCTCTCGGTTTTCTGTCCCATTCTTGTCTTTTCTCTTTCTCTCTCTCGATTTACTTTTCTGCTCTATATCCTTCTATACTTCATTTCTATATCTGTCTCCCTGCTATACTTCTCTTCCTTCACCTTCTCTCTACCTTCTGTCTCGCTTCTTTATTTCTCGTATTTTCTTTCTCTTTCCACTGTCTCGCCTATTTGGTCCTTTCCGCTCTGCAACCTGTCTCGCTTCTTTACTTCTCCTCCGTTCCTCTTCTCTCTACCCTCTGTCTCACTTCTTTCCTCTTCTCTCTCTCTTCTCCTATCTCGCTTTTTTACTTCTCTTCCTTTCTTCTTCTCTCTACCGTCTGCATCGCTTATTTTTTTTTGCTCTTTCCTTCTCTCTCTCTCTCTTTTCCTATCTCGCTTTTTTACTTCTCTTCCTTTCTTCTTCTCTCTACCCTTTGCATCGCTTCTTTTTTCTGCTCTTCCCTTCTCTCTCTTTTCCTATCTCGCTTTTTACTTCTCTTCCTGTCTTCTTCTCTCTATCCACTCTTCTCTTCTCTCCCTCTCATTCTCTCAACGTATCCTTTCACTTCTTTCTCGTCTGCCTAAAGGATCGTGCGACAGTAAACGAACATATAGCTTGCAGAAACTTATTCTTCCTTTGTACTTCATCCTTTTCAAGAACAACACAAAGAGTTAAGAAACGGTTGCTTCTGAAAGGTGAAAATGTCAAACGTTGCACAACATATCTCGACATATACGTTCACGGTAAATCTATTAGAAATCCAGAAATGTGAAAAATTTCGCGTTCCGCTCCTTTTCAAAATGACAATTCTACACACAAATGCACAACTGCCTGGCAGAATAAGGAAATTGAATGATAATAAAAAGAATTAGAAATGTAAATACTATCATTTTCCTCCTTTCATTCATTTGTCGGGCACATAACTGAAAACCCTGTTTTCGATTCTACAAACTCTCATCATTTAGTTCCGATACGAATCACTTTCTTAAAGATTACAGCGTAGAGAGATAAGAAATAGGTGAACCTCTTTGCGATAAAAGATTATTACGAACAATTGAAATGGAAGTCAATTAATGTGTGAGAAAAATCTTCTCAAAACTTCTTCTTATATGGCTGTTGATCTTGTGAAGTGTCGCATTAAGCCTGGCTTCTAAGTAAGGTGCACCATTGGTGTGTGATGAATATCTTCTGCAACTCCTGTCTCTGTCGCTTGGAGTTTTATCTGCTTTGTGGCGAACGTCTTGCACCCAACACACAAAAAAAAAAAAAAAAAAACATTTTTCCCGGTTTGTCACCATCAAAACATAACTGCTTTCTAACATATAACAATTTTACCAGCAGAGAGATATAGAGAATTAATGTTTAATTATGATTCTGCACAATCACTATTCTATATTCCATAAACAGTAACATTTGTAATACTAAGATAGAAGTTAAACCCTCATTTATAAAATGTCTGCATGTATAAACCTAACTTAAGAATGTAAAATTCAACACTGTTAATTTGCCACGCCATCTATAAATGAAGACCTATCCAGCATTATGAACACAATAAAATTGAATTTTAAGAGTAATGAGATTTACTCAATCTTTAATTTGAATATATCAGACGTAAGAGGTCGCTATCTGAACGTATTTACATAAATATATCCAGATTTTTATTTTTAGACATATATTTTATAAGGTAAAATTGTACTTAATTGCCAATTTTACACTACAGATATCGACATTCAGATGTTATCTTGAAAATACACTATTAGACTATACATTTATATGTTATACCATCCTTTCACAGCAAGAATTTTATACAGAAATAATATATACTCGTTAATATGTCAGAACATCATATATCAGTAGTTTCTCATTATAAGTAAATTCCTACTTATTTACACGACTATATTTATTTTCAGGTTGATAAATACTACGCGGAGAACTAAGGAAGACTGGATATGCTTTTATATCTGCTATATTTTATTTTCATACGATTCAAGTATATTTTGTACAGGTATTATCTATATAAAATTTTATAAAAAAAATAATAAAAGTAAATTATTGAGTTGACATTTGTGTTCTTTTTGTGAAAACCATTCTATATATAACTCAACATAGTCTAATAATGTATATTAGATTACTCAGATCAGTCAGTATTACACGCACACACATACTGACGTAAAATATAAGAACGTGAAATCGGGGTTTCACTGTAAGTATGTGTGTGTGTGGTTGATATTGATGACAATGGTTATACGTTGTAACAATACAGGGTTCTTCAAAATGATGGATACACTTTCATTCATGTATATTTCCTTGAATATACATTGAACATGAATAATATACATACAAGAGAGAGGGGAAGGTCTAAAGTTTCGAATACTACCGCTAGAGCGCAGTTGCGTAACCAACCACTCGAGTGCGCATGCTCGTGCCACCAAGGACCCTTCAGTTCAGTTCCGAGTAAGATGGCCACCGTTCAGCACAAGGTTTTCTGCATTCTTGAGTTCGGCAAAACTGAATCGGCAACAGCAGTGCAGCGAGCATTCCGTCTTCGATTCAGCATAGAACCATCAATTAGGAGGAGCATGTACCGTTGGTTTAACCAATTTCAGCAAACTTGATGTGTCTGCAAAGAAAAAAGCACGGGCCGACCGCGTATGTCAGAGGAGGATGTGAGACGAATTAAAGGCAGTTTTGTGTGCAGAAAGTCAACTAATGCAGCTAGCAGAGAACTTGGAATACCTCAAGCAACTGTATGGCGAGTTTTGAGACGCCGTTTCTCAATGAACCCCTTCCTCACCGATGGATAGGTCGCATAGGAAATGACGACCTGGCTCTTCTGTCGTGGCTACCGAGATCTCCTGATCTCACACCATGTGACTTTTTCCTGTGGGGGTATGTCATACAAGCCGTGTACGTACCACTTCTACCACAAACTCTGGGCAACCTGCAGAACCGTATCACAGCTGCAGTGAACTCGGTTACACAAGAGAGGCTTCTTCGTGTGTAGAATGAGTTCGGCTACCGCTTAGATGTTTGTCGAGCAGCAGGCGGTGGCCATATTGAACATCTGTAACCTCTATTGTAAGATTGTAAACTTTAGACTTTCCTCTCATGTAATGTATATTCAAGGAAATATACATGAATGAAAGTGTATCCATCATTTTGAATAACCCTGTATAAGCATTTCAAAAGGGAAGTCCCGTTCACCTCTGTGTCTCGTATCAGGTCTTGAAATGAAAGCTAAATTAAATTTTAAAAAATACTTATCGAAACAAACTGAAAATTGTGTTTCTCGGTTTGTTTTAACAAGTATGAATTAAGCAACATTTCTTTCTTCGATGTGACTGAACAATTCGCACAGTAATCAGTGGCGTACACCCGTGCGGGGGTGGGCAGTATGATAAATTAAGAAATACGGATAGATTACAAACGTTTTCCTTTCTGAGTTAAATTATATTTTCAAGGAAACATATTATATTTTTATGGCCCTAGAACTGCAAACAGAAAATGTTAATTACTACAATAGTTACGGAAATTGTTTGTTTTCGGAATGTAGTGTCAACTGAAATCAAAGCAAGAAACATGTCGAACATCAGCGAAGTTTCAGAATTCCTCTTGATAGAAAAGAAAATTCTAGCTAGTAGCATTCCTGACGTATGAACTGCTTATATGCTGTATTTGACCCTACCTGTGACGTTTTCATCAGCTGAGAGGTCGTTTTCCAAGCTGAAACTGATCAAAAATTAGTTGAGAAACACAATGACAAGAGTGAGATTGAGTGGACTAACGGTGTTGAAAAAAGAAAGAAGGGAAAGTGAGAGAGAGAAAGAAAGAAAGAGAGAAATAACTCTCTCTCTCTTTCTCTCTCTCTCTTCCCCCTTCCTCCCCCCGAGAGAAAGAAGAAGCGGCGGCGGAGGCATGGGGTATATATATATATATCTTTCTCATAGAAAGAAAGAGAGGAAATGAAAGAAGGACAAAAAAGAAGGAAGAAGTGATGAAACAAAGAAAGGGAAAGAAAGAAAGAGAAAGAAGGAAAAAACTTTCTTCTCTCTTCCTCTCTCTCTGGCCTAACTCCCCCTTCGGCCCCACCCCAAGAGAGAGAGAGAGAGAGAGAGAGAGAGAGAGAGAGAGAGAGAGAGATGAGTTCTTCTTCTTCCTCTTTCTTATCTCTCCTCTCTCTCTCTCTTCCTCGGAAATGCAAACATTTACATTACTTTCGTTTCGTGTAAGTACGCTCAGTACATACTTCAGTGTAATGTGAAATCGTGAAAAGTGAATGCGGAAAGCATTGAGTTTCACAACAATCAGATGCTTGCATGTATTCAATTTAAGGCCATTATTATTTAAATCCAGTTTATATTCCTAATAACATGAGACGTAATACGATAATTTCGCCATAATGCGTTTCTGCTTATTTTGCGGCTTCTTCACCTATTTAGGGTAATCGCAACAAAGAGTCTGAATGGTGAAAAGATCTATTATTGTTTCGGGCTAAGATTCAAACCCAGAACCTTCGGTCACAGAGGAATCACCAGCTTACTCATTGTACTCGCTAACGTCATAGGATTATGTATAGTACGCAATGGCGGCGATAAAAAAGTAAAGTGCTCCCCTGTGCTATGCACCACGCCATGAAGGCGTATAGAAAGTGTGGGGTTAGGTCCCCACACTTTCTTGATCACGGCCGAAGGTGGGGGTGATGTGATCAACACCACGCTCCTGGCCCCCTTTACCCCCCAGAGTTTCCTCCAGGTACCCACTTTATACGACGCTGGGTGGGCGCCGGAGCCGCTTGAACAGTTGGAAGAAATCCCGGTTCTCCCCCGCCGGAGATCGAACCCGGGTCCCTCGCATGGTCGTCAGACGCCCTGACGACCGAGCTACAGTTTGTACAGTCACCGGCAATAAAATTAGACACAGATTCCGAAATACTCGTGTCCCTGCAATGCACGGAAATCTGACCGGCACGAAAATCATAAATACACAGGGTGCTCATAAAGATCCTGTACCATTATAAATGTAATGTACATTGTAATGGTACCGGGACTTCATGAATACCCTGTATAAATGGAATGCCGCAGAGTATGATGAACGTGTGGAATGTATAAATAATGCAGATCATATGTACAGCGGGATCCATGAGTATTACCGTTCAAATTGTCCATCGCCATGTTCGTGCACTTTGTTTGACCCAATAAGAGCTTCAAGAATTAAAATAAAATTCAAAACAAGCTGTTGACAACTTCTGCACCAGCATACATAAAAATCAATCGCTTGAAAAAACAGAATCCTTAAAGATAGTATCGTGCCACATACATTGACAAGTCCGAAAACATCAAGTTTTACAGGAACAAAAGAATTGCATACTATGCTGGGAGGGACACTGTTCCCCACAGTTTTCATCAGCTCCCTCTGGCATTCTCTGTCATTTCTCCCCCGAAGAACGGCAATTTTGATACACCAATGTTGTTCACGCCTTGTGACGGCGGTTGATTTAACAATGGATTATCACTGCCCTCTGTACAATATACGTTTCTCACACTGCCATCTAGTGACGTGTTCACATACTACAGGTGCCATGTTCACCAGCGTCTAGGGACAGTCTTAGCAACTTGGAGATATATGCTAGCTGCACCAAACCTGACCTGCCCAATCTATCCACGCATTCACATAATAGCTTAAATAAACATAATTTAACCTGCCAAACCTATTTACAAGCTTACTTCTGCTATTATATGCTTCCGTGGATACGTTAGGCACTTTAAGAATAAATATAGTTGCCATGACTTATGCCCCAGCCCTCGTAAATTAACTATTTACTTGTAAGTAACAATTTTAAACAAGTATCAGGACGTCAAATACATTATTTCCCCCTAAACAGGACACAGATACACAAGGAATCGTGGTGTTGTATTGTGTTAAAATTTCTTGTTTTTTGATCAACTTCTCAAAATTTGCACACGTGTTTTGGGGCACTCTGTACTAATTACTGTACACTCTTGTTTCCAGGTTTTAGTAGCTCTCTTCGCTCTCAGCGCAGTAGCAAGGGCGGAAGAAAACATTGAAGCAGAGAAGAAAGTGGTTGCTGAAGAATCAAAGAAACAGGACAAGAGAGGTCTCTTTGGATTGGGCTACGGCTATGGAGGAGGCTATGGGGGAGGCTATGGAGGAGGCTATGGAGGCTATGGCTATGGCGGTCTAGGCTATGGCGGAGGCCACGGATACGTCGCTGCAGCGCCCGTGCAAACAGTCACCATAACGAAGGCAGTACCATACCCAGTAGCGCAACCAGTGGCGGTACCCGTTGAGAGGCACGTCCCCGTCCCCGTCCCACACGCTGTACCCGTCGCTGTACCCAAGCCCTACGCCGTCCCGGTACCACAGCCCTACCCAGTCGTGTTACACAGGCCTGTTCCGTACCCAGTCGCCAAGCCCTACGCTGTACCCGTAGCCAAGCCTGTACCCGTAGCCGTACCTAAGCCAGTGGGCATTCCACTTCCGCAGCCGTACGCAGTGGCTGTTCCCAAGCCAGTGGCTGTACCGCAGCCGTACGCAGTGCCTGTTCCCAAGCCAGTGCCAGTGCTGGCCCATGGGCATGGGTACGGTGGTTATGGATATGGCGGTTATGGTCATTACTGAAGGACAATATGTGGAACATGAAAAGTTTGTGGTAAGTATTAAGATGCTTCAGCTGGTAATAGCGTTGTATGTAATCATAGGCATCGTAGGGAGGGTCAAAGAGGTTTATTGTATTCTTCTCATCTTTTTACTTCTATATCACTCTTTCACTCATCTTTCTTGGATATTCTTTCTAGTCTATTTCAGTTTCTGTCTTCTACTATTTTCTACTTCACTACCCTTTCTCTTCACAATAATTTATTTCTCTGTTTTCTCTCGGTTTTCTGTCCCATTCTTGTCTTTTCTCTTTCTCTCTCTCGATTTACTTTTCTGCTCTATATCCTTCTATACTTCATTTCTATATCTGTCTCGCTGCTATACTTCTCTTCCTTCACCTTCTCTCTACCTTCTGTCTCGCTTCTTTATTTCTCGTATTTTCTTTCTCTTTCCACTGTCTCGCCTATTTGGTCCTTTCCGCTCTGCAACCTGTCTCGCTTCTTTACTTCTCCTCCGTTCCTCTTCTCTCTACCCTCTGTCTCACTTCTTTCCTCTTCTCTCTCTTTTTTCCTATCTCGCTTTTTACTTCTCTTCCTTTCTTCTTCTCTCTACCCTCTGCATCGCTTATTTTTTTGCTCTTTCCTTCTCTCTCTCTCTTTTCCTATCTCTCTTTTTACTTCTCTTCCCTTCTTCTTCTCTCTACCCTCTGCATCGCTTCTTTTTCTGCTCCTCTTCCCTTCTCTCTCTTTTCCTATCTCGCTTTTTACTTCTCTTCCTGTCTTCTTCTCTCTATCCACTCTTCTCTTCTCTCCCTCTCATTCTCTCAACGTATCCTCTCACTTCTTTCTCGTCTGCCTAAAGGATCGTGCGACACTAAACGAACATATAGCTTGCAGAAACTTATTCTTCCTTTGTACTACATCCTTTTCAAGAACAACACAAAGAGTTAAGAAACGGTTGCTTCTGAAAGGTGAAAATGTCAAAAGTTGCACAAAATATCTCGACATATACGTTCACGGTAAATATATTAGAAATCCCGAAATGTGAAAAATTTCGCGTTCCACTCCTTTTCAAAATCACAATTCTACACACAAACGCACAACTGTCTGGCAGAATAATGAAATTGAATGATAAAAAGAGAATTAGAAATGTAAAATACTATCCTTTTCCTGCGTTCATTCATTTGTCGGGTACATAACTGAAAACCCTGTTTTCGTTTCTACAAACTCTCATCATTTAGTTCCGATACGAATCACTTTCTCTAAAGATTACAGCGTAGAGAGATAAGAAAAAGTTGAACCTCTTTGCGATAAAAGATTATTACGAACAAATGAAATGGAAGTCAATTAATGTGTGAAAATTTTTTTCTCGAAACTTCTTCTAATATGGCTGTTGGTCTTGTCTGCAACTCCTGTCTCTCTCGCTTGGAGTTTTATCTGCTTTGTGGCGAACGTCTAGCATATTCCAACACAAAAAAAAAACATTTTTCCCGGTTTATCACCATAAAAACATAACTGCTTTCTAACATATAACAATTTTACCAGCAGAGAGATATAGAGAATTAATGTTTAATTACGATTCTGCACAATCACTATTCTATATTCCATAAACAGTAACAAATCCGGGAACTTTTCTAACGATGGAAGCGGCCCCGGCGTCCACCCAGCGTCGAATAACATGGGTACCTGGGGGAAACCCTGGGGGGTAACGGCGGTCAGGGGCGTGATGCTGATCACATCACCCCCACTCATGACCGGATCAAGAAAGTGTGGGGCGTTACCCCCACACCCCCTATACGCCTTCATGGCGTGGTGCTAAGCACAGGGGAGCACTTTACCTTTTTTTTATAAACAGTAACATTTGTAATACTAAGATAGAAGTTAAACCCTCATTTATAAAATGTCTGCGTGTATAAGCCTAACTTAAGAATGTAAAATTCAACACTGTAAATTTGCCACGCCATCTATAAATGAAGACCTATCCAGCATTATGAACACAATAAAATTGAATTTTAAGAGTAATGAGATTTACTCAATCTTTAATTTGAATATATCAGACGTAAGAGGTCGCTATCTGAACGTATTTACATAAATATATCCAGATTTTTATTTTTAGACATATATTTTATAAGGTAAAATTGTACTTAATTGCCAATTTTACACTACAGATATCGACATTCAGATGTTATCTTGAAAATACACTATTAGACTATACATTTATATGTTATACCATCCTTTCACAGCAAGAATTTTATACAGAAATAATATATACTCGTTAATATGTTAGATCATCATATATCAGTAGTTTCTCATTATAAGTAAATTCCTACTTATTTACACGACTATATTTATTTTCAGGTTGATAAATACTACGCGGAGAACTAAGGAAGACTGGATATGCTTTTATATCTGCTATATTTTATTTTCATACGATTCAAGTATATTTTGTACAGGTATTATCTATATAAAATTTTATAAAAAAATAATAAAAGTAAATTATTGAGTTGACATTTGTGTTCTTTTTGTGAAAACCATTCTATATATAACTCAACATAGTCTAATAATGTATATTAGATTACTCAGATCAGTCAGTATTACACGCACACACATACTGACGTAAAATATAAGAACGTGAAATCGGGGTTTCACTGTAAGTATGTGTGTGTGTGGTTGATATTGATGACAATGGTTATACGTTGTAACAATACAGGGTTCTTCAAAATGATGGATACACTTTCATTCATGTATATTTCCTTGAATATACATTGAACATGAATAATATACATACAAGAGAGAGGGGAAGGTCTAAAGTTTCGAATACTACCGCTAGAGCGCAGTTGCGTAACCAACCACTCGAGTGCGCATGCTCGTGCCACCAAGGACCCTTCAGTTCAGTTCCGAGTAAGATGGCCACCGTTCAGCACAAGGTTTTCTGCATTCTTGAGTTCGGCAAAACTGAATCGGCAACAGCAGTGCAGCGAGCATTCCGTCTTCGATTCAGCATAGAACCATCAATTAGGAGGAGCATGTACCGTTGGTTTAACCAATTTCAGCAAACTTGATGTGTCTGCAAAGAAAAAAGCACGGGCCGACCGCGTATGTCAGAGGAGGATGTGAGACGAATTAAAGGCAGTTTTGTGCGCAGAAAGTCAACTAATGCAGCTAGCAGAGAACTTGGAATACCTCAAGCAACTGTATGGCGAGTTTTGAGACGCCGTTTCTCAATGAACCCCTTCCTCACCGATGGATAGGTCGCATAGGAAATGACGACCTGGCTCTTCTGTCGTGGCTACCGAGATCTCCTGATCTCACACCATGTGACTTTTTCCTGTGGGGGTATGTCATACAAGCCGTGTACGTACCACTTCTACCACAAACTCTGGGCAACCTGCAGAACCGTATCACAGCTGCAGTGAACTCGGTTACACAAGAGAGGCTTCTTCGTGTGTAGAATGAGTTCGGCTACCGCTTAGATGTTTGTCGAGCAGCAGGCGGTGGCCATATTGAACATCTGTAACCTCTATTGTAAGATTGTAAACTTTAGACTTTCCTCTCATGTAATGTATATTCAAGGAAATATACATGAATGAAAGTGTATCCATCATTTTGAATAACCCTGTATAAGCATTTCAAAAGGGAAGTCCCGTTCACCTCTGTGTCTCGTATCAGGTCTTGAAATGAAAGCTAAATTAAATTTTAAAAAATACTTATCGAAACAAACTGAAAATTGTGTTTCTCGGTTTGTTTTAACAAGTATGAATTAAGCAACATTTTCTTCGATGTGACTGAACAATTCGCACAGTAATCAGTGGCGTACACCCGTGCGGGGGTGGGCAGTATGATAAATTAAGAAATACGGATAGATTACAAACGTTTTCCTTTCTGAGTTAAATTATATTTTCAAGGAAACATATTATATTTTTATGGCCCTAGAACTGCAAACAGAAAATGTTAATTACTACAATAGTTACGGAAATTGTTTGTTTTCGGAATGTAGTGTCAACTGAAATCAAAGCAAGAAACATGTCGAACATCAGCGAAGTTTCAGAATTCCTCTTGATAGAAAAGAAAATTCTAGCTAGTAGCATTCCTGACGTATGAACTGCTTATAAGCTGTATTTTACCCTACCTGTGACGTTTTCATCAGCTGAGAGGTCGTTTTCCAAGCTGAAACTGATCAAAAATTAGTTGAGAAACACAATGACAAGAGTGAGATTGAGTGGACTAACGGTGTTGAAAAAAGAAAGATGGGAAAGTGAGAGAGAGAAAGAAAGAAAGAGAGAAATAACTCTCTCTCTCTTTCTCTCTCTCTCTTCCCCCTTCCTCCCCCCGAGAGAAAGAAGAAGCGGCGGCGGAGGCATGGGGTATATATATATATATATATATATATATATATATATATATATATATATATATATATATATATATATATATATATCTTTCTCATAGAAAGAAAGAGAGAAAATGAAAGAAGGACAAAAAAGAAGAAAGAAGTGATGAAACAAAGAAAGGGAAAGAAAGAAAGAGAAAGAAGGAAAAAACTTTCTTCTCTCTTCCTCTCTCTCTGGCCTAACTCCCCCTTCGGCCCCACCCCAAGAGAGAGAGAGAGAGAGAGAGAGATGAGTTCTTCTTCTTCCTCTTTCTTATCTCTCGTCTCTCTCTCTCTATCTGTCTCTCTCTCTCTTCCTCGGAAAGAGAGAGAGAGAAAGAGAGAGAAAGAGAGAGAGAAAGAGAGAGAGATGAGTTCTTCTTCTTCCTCTTTTTTTCTCTCTCTCTCTCTCTCTCTATCTGTCTCTCTCTCTCTCTCTCTGGCCTAACTCCCCCTTCGGCCCCACCCCAAGAGAGAGAGAGAGAGAGAGAGAGAGAGATGAGTTCTTCTTCTTCCTCTTTTTCTCTCTCTCTCTCTCTGTCTCTCTCTCTTCCTCGGAAAGAGAGAGAGAGAAAGAGAGAGAGAAAAAGAGAGAGAGAAAAAGAGAGAGAGTAAGAGAGAGAGAGAGAGAGAGCTCTCACTCAAGCATGGAAAAGGATCGGGTTCGAAAACTGGACTTGATCAAACTAGCACGAGAATGTGTTTCATCAAAAAACGCAGAGGACTGGTAACGGGCATTTACCAAATCGAAATTTTTCTAACAACAGTGTATTTTCTACAGTTTCTCTGTTAATCTTTCTTACCTTTTATTCAAATTACATGTATATATTTTCATATTTGTACGTACCTAATATAAAGTAGGCGTGAATTAATATTTCAGACAAGATAAAAAAAAACGAGTAGGGGCGTACAACTAAAAGTTGCGGGGGGGGGCGCAGAGCGTGTAAGTTACGCTACTGACAGTAATGTTGTTTTGATTTGAGATACCTTACATTACAATCCACTAAAGTCTCGAGCCAGAGAGAAGGGCTCGAACACGGAGTCTCTATCTCGTCTCGATGGAGAAATGAGAGTAAATGAGCATGACCGTTTTAAAATCATCAACTGACGATACATAATTACTCTAATTAATGATTAGTGCAATTGTAGTGATTCAGGTTTGATTATGGTGCATGCAACTATAATTCACAAGCATTGCCTGTCTTTACGCACGTTAAATTTTCAAATTTAAATAGATACACGGTTGCTTCTTGTTATTATAAATTAACGGTTAGAAGGTTAAATTTTAACGGTAGAATACTGTAAATTTAACGGCAAATTCTAACAGTGTTGGTTGCAATAACAGGGTGTCTACCAAAAAACAAATCCAAAATTCGTGACTTTTTCATGAACTTTCTTTCCTTTTTCTTATTTAATCGGCCCCTTGCTTAGGTACAGTTGCAAAATTAAGAAAACAGATATTTTTATTCAATGAAAAAACCCTACCACAAGGCCGCTTAAGATAAAAACTGAAGCTGTACTTCAACAATAGAATTAGACTTGCTTTAATTATTAATGCATATAAATATTAATGCTACAGACTTCATCCAGGATAGGGAATGGCCACATTACTTTACTTAATATTTTCACAAAACTTCACGCATAGAAGAATGTAATTCTTAAGAAGCAAGGTAAACAAATCTTAAACACAATACAATTTTAGAGTTCCAAATATTTAATTTTATCAAATCCGAGTATAGGTACATAACAATGTAAATTCAGTGTACTCTAAAAAAAAAATAGCAAAAAATTCTTGACCAAAAGCTTAATTTCTTGACTCTTTCTTGACTTGTAGACAAGACACCCTGAATAGGCTTTATATATTGATTTCACTAACAAGGGAGGTTATCTAAGTGTCTCCCTCCGATTTCCATGAAACTTGGCAGGTGTATAGAGGGGCCCAAAGGAAGAAATACCAGTTTTTTTTGTTTCGGCTAAAAAAACTGTTCTTGGGGGGCAAAACCCCCCTCAAATGTCAAGATGAGGACAAATTATAGTGGGGATCTGGCCCCTGTGTCCACCTCCGATTTCCATAAAACTTGGCAGGTCTATAGAGGGGCCGAAAGGAAGAAATAAGTGTGTTTTTCGGTTCCAGCTAAAAAAAACTGTTTAAGTGGGCAAACCCCTACTCAAATATCAAGATGACGACAAATTGAAGTGAGGATCTGACCCCTGTGTCCCCCTCCGGTTTCCGTGAAATTTTGCAGGTGTATGGAGGGGCCCTATGGTCCCTGTTTCTTCCAATGCCATATTTACGTGGTTTCGGGATCAGATCCCCATTTCAATTTCTCCTCATCTTGACATTTACGGGGGGGTTGCCCCCTAAAACAGTTTATTAGATGAAACACAAAAACACGTATTTCTTCCTTTGGACCCCTCTATACACCTGCCAAGTTTCATGGAAATTAGAGGGGGACACTTAGATAACCTCCCTTGTAAGTATTTTTAAACTTGAGATTTTACTGAGACTGTCAATGTCCCCTTGTGATATACAGGGTAATTCAAAATGAATGGTTCAACTTTACACAGTTATTATGACGTTACTATTTATGATATAAAATCAGACAAGGCATCGACATGACTCACATTGCAAAGGTTCAACATGGAAACCATGCGTAATGCGGTAAACATGCAAGCGATAATCAAGTACATGCTATACACGAGTCATAGGTCAAATCTTTCAAAAGGGTGAAACATGTGCATTACTATCAAAACGCATATGGAAATGTCTTTCCACCATTGTGAGTGAATCAGTTCTTGATAGCTCCAACACACAATGCGCCATCTACTGGTCACTAGACATTTTGCGACACTGGCGATCCTGGAACAGCGGCAAAGCAGCATCAGCCCACTTAGTGAGAAGAGGCCTTGTCTGATTTTATATCATAAATAGTAACGTCATAATAACTGTGTAAAGTTGCACCATTTCTTTTGAATTATCCTGTATTTCTTTGCTTTCTTCACTCTAAAACTGGAATATCAATGAATAAACGATCAACGCCTTTTTCATACGATACTAAAAGGAAAAACTGAACACGAGGCAATGCTTATTTCAAGCGAGGAAATGATTTATAATTAATTAAATAGGCTGAACAACAATTGCGATCAAACGCCTGATTAGAATGCAATGTTCAAGTTCACTCCCTGCAGAGTTGCGGTTTTGTCACGGTAGAGTGAGCCTCAAGCAGCTACACGGCAATAGTTCATTGTAATGGAAAGTTGTTGCCAGATGTGAAACGCGGTTGAAAGTCCAAGATGAGATAAATCCAAGAAAGATACAGAGAAAACAGAAATCACAATATCTCCATCTGAGGATATTAAATGTGCATTCCGAATAGTCGCTCGAGAATGTACTTAAATTTCATCAACTATTTCAAATGGACGTTATTTCTTGTGTTTTATTTTTGGTTATTTAATGTAAATTTTCTACACGTGTACGTAAATAGCGACGAAACAGACAAGATGCTATGACACAGATCGCTCTTACCCTAAAATGGGGTACTTGATTTTTTAATGACACGTAATTGGAAGGTGAAGGCAGTGTTTTTAGCTTTGTGAGAAGTGCGAGCTTTTTCAACTGTCTCTGAGGAAAACTTACAGTGGAAATGTCCCTCCATTTCTTGTCCTGTGCAGATCTCTTCACACCTTGCATTTTTAAACTTTCTCAAGGGGCTCTCAGGTTAAACTCCCATATACATTGAAGGGTGCAAAATGGCCATGTGTGACCAAACACCCACACATTTTTAACTTGTGCATTAAAATTATTACAGAGATTAATTTCTTATCAATAGTGGTAAAGAAAGTATACACCTGATGGCAAGATCTTTGCACCCATGTTAATGTATAGGAGCACTCAGCGCATTGCTGGACACGATATACAACGATTATATTAACTGTGAGTTCATTCGCCAAAACGTCGATAGTCAGAATAATAATAAGTTTTCAGCGTGTATTGCGTGGAAGATTGTTTGACTTTTGAGTACTTTCCCAGAAGGTCACCTCTGTACACCCCTGAAGGACAGAGAGGGAGGAAATGTGTTAGAGAAGCCCCGTCAAGATCGCTGAACTATTTGACACTAAAGCTAAAGCCATTAAAATAGTCCAGTCAAGGTCACTCCGCCCACCTGCAGTGTTGCCTATAAGCAACAACCGTATCAATTCATAGGTTTAATCATTATTTTAACTTTCTCCAGAAGCTTCAATTCACAAAGGTTCATTCACTTGTGTACAACAGCTGTCCACTCCTCTCAGGTATTTGAATTATGCACAGTCGAGTGTTAAGCAGACTTCCACTTCCTGATATATTGAGGGTACAAGGTTGACAAGAGGTAAACAAGTAGTAAGCTGTTTACAATAATAGGAAGGTAAAAACTAACGTATCAGCGTATAGGAAGTCTCCACGGACTGGGGGTTTGAGAAGCGGACAGACTGGCAGGAGACAAACTTTTCGATTTGATTAGAGACAGGCAAGAGCTCTTTGAGGAGGAGAGAAGGACGGCAGTCTGCCTGACTTAGGTGAACTATCTACCAAACCTGGAGAAAGAATAGTTTCATTTTGCTCTTCCATATTAACTTCATCATCATTCTTCTAAATCTAGACAGGTATTTATACTAATCCTTACCATGTATGATTCGGGTTCAAGGTTCTAAAATCCAACGAGTGACTATTTGTCACTTATAGTTGTTTAAGGATTTTATTTCAGTTGTTCCCTTTGCTACCAAGCATTTAACCTGTCATTATGACAAGTGCTCTCATCATTAATGAGGATGAATGATGAGTAGCTACATCACCCATTGGGAGGGGCAGGTTCGATCCCATCATTCATAAGAATGATACGCAATTTCAAGCGAACAAAGCGCGAAATGTCAACTGAGCAACTTGGAACAAATTGTGGCAACCCTGAATGGCTAGAGTGCGCGTCAAATCTCCTGCATATGGCCTTGAACTGCTGAACAGCACTGGCGAATCACAGACGTGCGGCGTTGCCGTTTCGCTCAACCACGCAGTCTCTCTTCCGTGTGAGATTTCGACATGGCACCGCTGCAGTGCGCTGCTATTGGCTGTCGACATATGCAGGAGATTTGATGCACACTCTAGGGTGTGGAGGAGGCAAGGGGAAGCTCCGACCATGATGGTCTATTTTCGTGGTGAGAGCAATTTGGTGTAGAGCAGGTGTATCCCGGTGTCAGGCTGGTGCAAGCAAATGACATTCAACGAAGTTGACGAATAGCGGTGTTTAAGTTCAGATTATTTAATAAGTACCACGTGATCATACACCACACGCTACACCGCTCCAGAACGCAGTGCAAACACCAAATACGCTACTTGACTCCAAATTAACGAGGTAGACGCGCTTCTGCAGAGTCAAAGAGTGCAGCTAAGTATACAAGACTAGATTGATTGATTGAGTTAGCGTTTTAATTCCACTTTCTACACTGAAGGCTAATTGGGACTGGACCTACAGTTTAAAGTGGGATCCGAACCACTATGCGTCTCCACCGGGTATCGAGCCCGGAACCCCCTGATTACAATGCGACGACGCTACCACTACGCCATTGAGGAGGCTCCTAGATGCGGCTAAAAAGAGAGAGAGAAAATTTAGTATTTGTATGTCTCTTACTTTACGTCGCTTTGCTGCAACCTTTGGCTAATCGCAACGATGAGTATGAATAATGACTCGATAGAACTGATAAAGATGCAGACACAAAAACAGGCCTGGACTCGAACCCGGGAACTTGGGTGGCGAAATCGAAATTCTACCCAATATTTGTAATTTTTTATAATCTTTATACATATCTACCTACCAAAATTTATCAATATATATTTTCTGGTGCCATACATAAAAAGTAGAACAAGCAAACTGCTCAGACATCCAAACAGGAAGTAGCTGAAGGAGAAAAAAAATATATAAATGTACTTTAATGAAGGATTATTTTAAAACAGACAGCAAATATCTCAACTACAAGTGTTTGCTGAGAAACTTTCACGCCTCCGAATTGCAACAAACGTGATGTTGTCGGCGAAGAGAAAATGCTAGGAGCTTACATATAGGTCAATACTATAGTTAGGATGCATTGGATATCTTTCTGTTCGAGAGAGTCGCAACAGATGCAAAACAGAACTCTAGATGGCAGTATGACGATCTTGTATCTTTCTGCGCACAATTTGGCCGATATTGGAGTTAGTCGTGCGTAATGGGACTAAAACTGGAGTTAATATTGGTCAAAATTGAAGTTAGCGGTGTAAAATTCGACAAAACGGAAGTTTTAACGTCTTTTTTTTGTTTTAGTAGGTAAACGCACAACCATGAAAGTGAGCGTTGGGCAGAATTCCGCTGGTGCCACATGTGGGAAAAGCAACGCGAGAGCGTGACAGAAATGTAGCTGGTTCTCGCGCAGTATGGCAACGTCGACCGGGCTACGTTGCCTAGTTTCAGCGTCAGATCCACCTCTCTCCGGGGCACTTTTGAGTCCCATTCGATACAGAGCTGGTGATCGTGTGAATTCAAAGTTCTTTACAGGCCCCAGAAATGAAGTCCAATATCTACACGTCGGACCTTCGAACACACTGGGTTGTGCTCCGACGTGGCAACAGCGCGAACTTCTGCCACCCGCCTAATTTCATGGCCGCATTTGATCATATTTCACGTAAAGCATTTTCTTTAGGACAGCTAGGCCACGCGGAAGGATAGTTATAATGGGGGTACAAATTATCGAAGGGGGGCTTGTGGAGCCTATCTCCCACTAGATCCAAGTATTCAAGTAAAAATGGTTTTACCCACCCAGCTCCCTCTCCAAACCTCCCACCCAACAACCGATTGAATGGTTTGTTTTATTATACTTAGCTTTTCTTCCCCTTTTGGCTAATTGCGAGGATGTGAATGAGTGATGATGTTGACGGACAGTGACGCAACCACCGGGGGTACATTGCCCCCCAACCTTGAACGGAAATGCGTTCTAGGGGGGCAAACATTGACGGATAATGGTACCTGCAGGGTGCAATTACCGCCTCCAATTTCAAATTTTATGCAAATAAAAGTACTTTCGTAAAATTAAAGTTCAGAGCCGTGGCTACAGGGCGGCGGTAGTCGCCTCTGGTTGCCGAACGATCTAAATGAAAAAAGTTGTAAAAGAGAATGCCATTTCGCTCCATGAAATTATTTGTGCCCTATTAAATCAATGTTGATTTCAGCCTGCCAAAAAAAATGGATCTCACAATCCATGATTGCTTTCTGTAATGTATTGTAAATTACCAGACAGAAAAGTGACACTTCTTTTAATTAATTTTGTCTACAATGCATGAACAATTGTTTTGAGGAAAGGGAGCGCACACATTTGAGAGACAAGACAATTTTATGTATTTTTTGCTTTTGGTTTATTATCAGATGGATGAATTGATTGTGTAATGTATTTAAATAATATATGTTGTATGTATATATATTAAAGAAACTTTACATAACTACGCAATTTAGTGCTAGCTATGAAACATATATCGTGCATTTCTTAAGGTAAAAATAGAATTACATTCGGAATGCATTTATCAAGCATTTTATGTCTTTCAAAAATAGTTCGTGTGCTTGTTTTCCATTATTAATGTGACATTGAACGTATTGAAATATTAATTTAGTCGATTGTTCGAACCCAAATGCTTTAGCAACGACTTCTACCCTTTTTTTTGCAAAATTTACGAGGAAAATAAGGCCGTTGATACTACTAATACTAATATTATAATAATAAAATTATTATTATTATTGGTACGTTTATCCAGGTACTTGCCCCCCCCAAATCGTGGTTGCGCCTCTGGTGATGGAACACACACACGAAGGATTCGAACCCAGACCCCTGGCGTAGTAGCGCGATGTACTAACCACTCCGCCACAGGTCGGTTACTGTCCATGTATGTTTGTGATTGTCCATTCATCAGTTTCATCTTCATCGCAGTTTCATCCTCATCTTCACTAACAGTCAAAAGTGGCAGAAAATCGAAGAAAAATTCACTATTGTCAAATGAATGAATCGAAACGGAATTTCATCCAGAATATTTATGCAACCACGCAGCACGGCTCACGAATGCCAATAATACAGGGTGTCCGAATTGAAACGCCCTAATTTTAACCGACTGTAGTACCGCACGTATTTAATGCATTCAAAAGATTTATACAACAATGAATACACATAAGTATGAAGTTTTGCCTGTGCAATCAGTAAATTTCTATGTGTGCCCCACGAGTGGCACACATAGGCGATACTCAATTTCTCTCCAGGTTGCCTGCAGCATCTGTGGCGTAACTGTCTCAATAGCAGCTCTAATCCTCTCACAAAGCTGTTCCACAGTTGTCACTTTGATAGAGTACACCCTGTCCTTAACATACCCCCCCAGGAAGAAATCCAGGGGAGTAATGTCAGGAGACCGGGGTGGCCAAGAAATTGAACCACCTCTCCCAATCCAATTTTTGTGGTGCTCCATTCTGCTGGAAAAGCAGGGTTTGGTGTCGATGTGTTATCTGAGGGAACACAAAATTGTTTAACATATCAAGATATGTTACACTTTTCACCACCTGGAACGATACAAAATAAACGAATCCTAACTATTCATTACCTATTTAAAATTTCCACAGCTAAGCTACCATGTACCACCTACCACACTGTTCTTGGCTGTATATTATGCTTAATATAAGCATTTGAAATTAGGGCGTTTCAATTCGGACACTCGTTATTATAACTTCGTTAGTACTGCTCACAATATGCGACTTATCCATGAATAATGATTGTTATGCCTAAGGAAGTCATAGTAAATTAAATTTGCTTTAGATAAGTTTTTCAGCATCGAACTCAAAACTGGAAGAAGATGAACATTTACAGAGATCTGCTTCGTCCTCGGTCTTGTCGTGACACGTCACGAAAGTTGCTAAGCAAGCGTTACCCTCATTTATTCTCTATGAGAAGGAAGGAAGCACATGACCTTCAAACAGCAAGGTCTGGAGTGTAAACGCGTGGCTCCTTATTTTGACACGGAAAGATGGCGCTGCATGCACGAATGTCCTGCTTTCAACGCAAATTCTCAAGTGTAAAGTGCACTCGAGAGCTTTTATGGCATTTGTTAGACGCGTTTCCATGGACATGTATGTTTCATAGAGGACTCTTACATTATGGGTATGTCAAGGAAATGACCAACATATGTATGTATGTCGACATGCAACGTGTAGCTCGTTTTATAGTTTTAGTTTGCACGACAATGCCAACTCGTCTAGCCCAGTTTCAACCAGGGTTGTTAAAGATCCTGGAATTTTAAATAAATTCAATTCCGGTCAAGGACAGAAAATCAGCAAGTGTACCGTAAAGAACCTTTTTATCTGTAAAGTATTTCAATTCGGTCCAGGAAACAATTCTCCCGGATGAATTTAAATACAGTCCAGGAACCTTTTTTCCGACTCAATATAAATACAGTTGGGAGCTGAGAAGACTGAGAGTGCGGGGTGAGGTTCGGGGTGAACGGGGAGGAAGTGTGGGGAGGGGAGCTTCGACTTGGTGTTCAATTTTTCAGTGTTGCCAGACATGCAGAAGTCCCTGTAGGAAAGGGTGAGAATCTGATAATGGAACCGGGACTTACTGTGTGAGGTGCAGTCTGGCGTTCGGAAAAGTTCGGAACCATTCGTGAACCTCCACGGATGATGTCAGACACGGGAAATCTCAAAGACCAGCAACGGCATAGGAATTAACACTTCTTCCGTGTTTTCGGAAATAAATTTGTTTTAAATATCGAACGAATGTTCTGGCGTGTGTGTGTAAGTAAATGTATATGTATAGAGCAGACTATATCTAGTAAACTGGGTCGCTGAATGTTAACTATCAATAGAATTAACATGCAACGAAAAACGGGAAAGCCGGCTCGGGGGTTGAGCAAAGGTTTATCCAGAATTTTTTATTTGAGGGGTGTAACTTTGTGTTTATGGGTGTGAAAAGGTATACTTAGAGCCAAAATGACCATAAATTTGTCCTTTTATAAAAATTGTGTGGGGTGTAGGGCGTAGTTGGTGGATAAATCACTGGGGCGGAGACAGAAAAGTGATGCTACCTACCAAAATGTAAATACAAACTAGAGAGAAAATATACTACCCTACATAAGTTAAAATTAATTGATCCATGTCCAGGAAAGAAGCATTAACAAGACGCTAGGAAATACACAAAAAGCACGCACACACCCTCACTTTCTTAGTCACGTTGGAAGCAGATTGCTTTGATTTGTGAAGTTTGACTCCTTTATTAGTATTGCTTTCACTTATTACTATGTAATATGTTCCATTTATTTGCAATGCGTTTTCGTACCATGTCTTTTTTATTTATGCCGCTGCCACCCTGAAAGGAAGACGAGCTGGCTGCACACGGCGACAACAGGCAGGTCAGTTTCGCATTCCTCAGCCTCGCAGTCTTCTCAGCTCCCAACAGTACGGTTCAGGAAGCTTTTTCCCGGCTCAATTTAAATACGGTGCAGCAACAATTTTTCCGGATGAATTGAAATACGTTCCAGGAACCTTTTTTCAATGTAACAATACGCAACTTGGACCTAATTTAAATTGTGCGAGTAAAATGGTTCCGGTCCTGCACCGGAACCCAATAGATCCCATTAGAAATTATGGATTCCTGCAGGGACGGCGCCAGCCTGAAATAAGTGGGGGGGTACTAGGAGCTTATATTCCAGACTAGCTACGCTATCTGCGAAGCCTAGAAAGTTAAATACTGAAGAGACATATATTAGAAACTGTGTGACTTAAGCTGATTTGAAAAAGAGAAGATAATGGCTGGCAATTCTGAAGTTGGCAACCTGAATTCTTAGGAGTTGGCAACCTGAAATCTCAGGAGGTGGCAACCTGAATTCTCAGGAGTTGGCAACCTGAATTCTCAGAAGTTGGCAACCTGAATTCTTAGAAGTTAAATTAAGTTAAGGTGGGTGTAAATTGTGACCAGTTTAGAGACAGGAGAAAATATTCTGAAAAATATGTGTAAAACAAAACAGGAAACAGCAAGAAGAGGGAGCATTGCTGCAATATATTTTAATATATTTGTAAGTGTGTTTCCATAATACAATTTAAAAACACAAAAGCCGAGAACGAACTAAAATCCTATTTCAACCCTTATGGAGGTGTTTATTATTTGCCTTCAGTGCCTAAGCATTTATAAAACGGCATTTGAGAAGATGTACATGACAGTATTGCTCTTGCTTAATATCAAGTCTTTATTACCTATATACAGGGTGTCCCACATAAAACCGCTACGCCTGTAATGACGGGTACCGGTTTTAGGTGGAACACCCTGTAGTATGCATCAGAATTTTATAGTTGTAAAAAGGTAAAAAAAAAAAAAAGGTAAAGTATTCCCCTGTGCATAGCACCACGCCATGAAGGCGTATAGGGGGTGTGGGGGTAACGCCCCACACCTTCTTGATCCGGTCGTGAATGGGGGTGATGTGATCAGCATCACGCCCCTGACCGCCTTTACCCCCCAGGGTTTCCCCCAGGTACCCATGTTATTCGACGCTGGGTAGGCGCCGGGGCCGCTTCCACCGTTAGAAAAGTTCCCGGATTTGAACCGGTCGGGGATCGAACCCGGGACCTTGAGCATGGTAGTCAGACGCGTTATAGTTGTAGTTTTTATAATTTCGGAGCTATCGATAGGTTAACAATAAATCGATTGATTGTGTTCGAGTGTTATATCCCAATTGACAGACAATAAACATTATATGAATGTCTACTCGATGGCGTCCCGGGTTCTACATACCCGGTGGAGGCACACAGGGTTCGAATCTACTTAAACTGTAACTGCACTCCCAAAAGCGTTTCTATGCATACAGTGGACTTATAAACAAATGCAAATTATGCCAGTTGAAACTGCTTTGTAGGTCTTAAAAATCCACTAAATTTACAGATTTAGAGTTCATGTAAAACCGAGACCAATTTCTATCTATATTAATATCCGAGATACCTATAGTTTGCACGGATATAAAAGGATAGCTTTAGGGCATTAATTGTGGAATCTTAAAGACACATTGGACGGCATGATGACGGCACTCGGAAACTCTCAGACGTACAAAGACGAAGAAATCAATTTAACTAATAGACCTCAATGCCAAGCTTGGGAAAGATAACACCTGTGGCGCTGTATTCGCATTTTAAACCGTAAGCGAGCGGAAGGGATATGGGCGATGCAATCAGTTGTTTGCATTGATCCCGTGTTCATAAGTTGCCACATTGTGCAGCGCTATCAAAAGGCACGAGAGAAGAGGGAGCTAGAGGAGAAAACAAATGACTGTGCACTTTAGTTCGCCAGTTTACCGGGTCATTCTTATGTTCGCTGTAAAATCGAATTAAATAACTAGTCTATATCTCGTAATCTAAGAAATGTAGGAATTTTAAATTCTCCTAAAGTTGAATGTTAGATTAATGCGATATAAAATATTTCTATTACGTCGTATGCCTGCTTATGGCAATAAAATTATAGAACGCCAACAATTGTTTACATTAACGTTACGATATGTTTGAAACTATCGAATTTATATGTTCACGAGTTGAAAGTGCTTTGAATTATCATTTCGGTTGTCCTGTTCATTTGTCAGATCTACAATCCGTCTCGGGAATCAGGAATCTGTAAACTAAGGCAGCACATAACGGTTGAGAATGGGAGAAAGCGAGTGGGCGAAAGCAAGCAGTGCGCGCTGCAGCAAACGGCTGATAGCTGCAGCAAAGTTTTCCCCTCTCTCGCGTTCATTGGTTAAGTTCTCTCGAGTCCTACTTGCGCAGAGAACTTTTTCTCGTTTGTGTGTTCCATAGGTTGATGAAGATGAAATTTTGTGAACTGAAATTTTCTCTAGTAATTTTCTGTGACTTAAGTAACTAGATTAGTATGTCCATATGTCTATCAGAGACATAATACTCGACAGTTAACAATCGGTATGAATTTATGTTTTCCTGTACCTGAAAAAAAAAAACTACCGCTATTCGGTGATCAAAATATTGATTTAACAGTTTTTGGTTGGTACCCATGTACTGGCTGTTCCATTTACAACGCAACCCGGAGTTGGTGATAGTACAACTTTTGAACCGGAAGTGGTAGCCTCCACATATAATCCTTTTACCAAATTGAAGCCTTGTTCATGCATATATTTTTAAACCGGCGAACAATGATTGGATTTCATTAGTGTCCACGCAGTGTTGCCAGATGTAACGGGAAGTGTAAATGACATTTTTTTACAAAGCATGAAAAATGGCTAGGTGGATTAGTTCGGCATCTATGGCAATGAAAAAAGAAATGTTCATTTATACCGATACCCAATCGGATGAGGCGTCATTAAGGGAGAACTAGGAAAATCGTTGTTTTTAGAAATTAAGACTGTGCATTGGCAACACTGCTGGTGTTTGAGTGCCAGAAAAGGTATGTTCGAACTGTATACATCATGCAATTACTGAAAGCAATAAAAAATAAACTTGGAAATTTTCATGAAATTAGTGTGACTTACATGCATCTGGCAACCATGCGATGCATCAGGAATGAAACACGACTGGCCTTTCCTATGTGGAAAGCAATGCCAAAAGCAATGAGCTTACAAATCTGTGTCATCACTGTCTTTGGATTAGGACATAGAACCCCCTACGAAATCTGGTCACAATTTGAATTTTGTTATTAAAGTTGCTTTTCTTTCACTATTGTCGAATCGCCGCGATGAGGATGAGTGATGACATGATGAAGGGACACTCACAAAGAACACCCATGCCTAGACCGGGATGATTCGAACCCGGAACCCCTGGCGTCGTAGCATGCTGTGCTAGCCACGGTCAGGACTGGGGCACAATTATCCCAATATTAAATAGACAATAATAACAGATTTAATTCAATTAAACCTCTACCACTTTTTGTGAAAATAAAATATACACAGTAGGTGCATGTTTAAATCATGCATTATTAACAAAGTTCAATAATCACCCCGTGGAAATATTATACAGTCCAATTTTCTTAAAATTACAATTCCTACGAGCTAGCGACAATCAAAACATCACGTTTCTCCCCCATAGAAAATATTTAAAAGAAAACGTTACAAATGACATGATGTTTGCGTCCTTAAACTTTGATCATTGAAAAATGTTCTTACATCTTGAAATATAAGAACACAAATATAATGTAGAAAAGAAAATGATATGATTATGTTTACCGGATAGTTTAATATTATAAAGGATAAAACATATTTGTGAATAATACGGATGATAGTAACTAGTCTGCCATCTGTTATTTGCCCCACAACCACTCTAAAAATTAGATCAATTCTGACTTGTGTAATTAGTGAAATTTATTTACACGTACTGATTTGAAACGTTAACTCCCACTTGTAAAACACTTACGAAAAACATATCTTCCTAATAATCGTTTCTGAATATGCTTCAAGTGACAGATGTTGAGCGTACACCTCTTTCCTTTCCGTTTTTTTTTTGTTCGCATTTGTTGCAATTGAACTTGAGGAAGGGAGAAATTTGTTTTGTTGTGTGGGAGTGTGATATTAGGGAAAGAAAGTAGAAGGAAAAAAGCATGATTCAGTCAAGTGGGGAAAGTTCTAGCATGAGTCTCTGTATTATAAAAGAGGGTTGCTTGGTGTTGGTAAGCATCACTCTAATCTCTTCCTATCCCACTAGTGAAATCTGCTGGCCGCAACCATGAAGACCTTTGTAAGTATATTTCTTCTTTTCAGGCCAATATTTCTTTATTATTTCTTGTTTGAAAGACTCGGAGCACCCTCTGGGGGGGGGGATATCACCCAATAAGAGCTTCAAGAATTAAAATAAAATTCAAAACAAGCTATTGACAACTTCTGCACCAGCATACATAAAAATCAATCACTTAAGAACAGAATCCTTTAAGATATCATTGTGCCTTAACATTAAGTCCGAAAGCACTTTATAAGAACAAAAGAGTTACATACTATGGTGGGACACTGTTCCCCACAGTTTTCATCAGCTCCCTCTGGCATTCTCTATCATTTCTCCCCCAAAAAACAGCAATTTTGATACACCAATGTTGTTCACGCCTTGTGACGGCGGTTGATTTAACAATGGATTATCACTGCCCTCTGTACAATATACATTTATCACACTGCCATCTAGTGACGTGTTCACATACTACAGGTGTCATGTTCACCAGCATCTAGGGACAGTCTTAGCAACTTGGAGATATATGTTAGCAGCACCAAACCTGACCTGCCCAATCTATCAACGTATTCACGTAATAGCTTAAATAAATATAATTTAACATGCCAAACCTATTTACAAGCTTACTTCAGCTATTATATGCTTACGTGGATAGGTTAGGCAGAAATGAACAAATCCTAACCTGCCTAACCTATTCACATGTTGTTATCTGCTATTAGCTACATAAGTGAGTAGGTTAGGCAAGTCAGCTTTGGTGCTATTAGCATACATGTGGAAGATGCTACACCTGTCGCTGGTCGCTCGTTGAAAGTCATTCCCTGGTTACCTTCATGTACATCATCCCTCTGAGAAAGACATATTGTAACGGTCACGGATGCGGAAAGGAGTGGAGGATAATATTGTGAATGCGCCATCAAAATTGAGGAAGGTTTCCTTGAAATAATATAAAATTGAATTTGTACACATGTTCCTAAATCACATTTCCACCATGCTGTAATATGTGGTATGAGGCGTGGGAAGGGTCAGAATATATTTCCTTACAAATTCCTTTACTTTTGTTAACAAAATAACAAATCCAAAATTATTGACTTTTTCATGACTTTTCTTGACCTTTCTTTCCTTCTCTTTCTTTTTCTTAATTATCGCTCCCTACTTATGTATAGTTGGAAATTAAGAAAATATATATTTTAATGCAAAATTCCTGCTGCAAGGCCAGTTAAGATGAAAACTGAAGATGTACTTCAACAAGTGATTTACACTTGTATAGTTATTAGTAATGCATGTAAAAATTAATCCTTCAGACTTCATCCTGGATGAGGAATATCCACGTTACTTTAATGTTTTTTACAAAATTTCATGCATACAAGAATTTAATTCTTAAGAATCAAATTAACAAAGCTTAACCACAACTCAATGCAATTTTAGATTTCCAAATATTCAATTTTATCAAAACACAGTACGTATATAACAATGCAATTTCTGTACAAAACAGCAAAAATTCTTGACCACAAGCATAATTTCTTGACTTTTTCTTGACTTTCTTGACCTACCTGTTGATTACTTGATTTTTCTTGACTTTCCTGACATACCTCTTGATTTCTTGACTTTAGTCTTGTCTTTCCTGACCGACCTGTTGATTTCTTGACTTTTTCTTGACTTTCCTGACATACCTGTTGATTTCTTGACTTTCTTGACCTACCTGTTGATTTCTTGACTTTTTCTTGACTTTCCTGACCTACCTGTTGATTTCTTGACCTTTTTTGTCTTTCCTGAACTACCTGTTGATTTCTTGTCTTTTTCTTGACTTTCCTGACCTAGCTGTTGATTTCTTTACTTTTTCTTGTCTTTCCTGACCTACCTGTTGATTTGTTGATTTTTCTTGACTTTCCTGACCTACCTGTTGATCTCTTGACTTTATCTTGACTTTCCTGGCATACATGTTGATTTCTTGACTTTCTGACCTACCTGTTGATTTCTTGACTTTTTCTTGACTTTCTACCTGATGACTTCTTGACTTTTTCTTGACTTTCTACCTGTTGATTTCTTGACTTTTTCTTGTCTTTCCTGACCTACCTGTTGATTTCTTGACTTTCTTGACCTCCTGTTGATTTCTTGACTTTTTCTTGTCTTTCCTGACCTACCTGTTGATTTGTTGACTTTTTCTTGACTTTCCTGGCCGACCTGTTGATTTCTTGACTTTTTCTTGACTTTCCTGACCTAGCTGTTGATTTCTTTACTTTTTCTTGTCTTTCCTGACCTACCTGTTGATTTGTTGATTTTTCTTGACTTTCCTGACCTACCTGTTGATCTCTTGACTTTATCTTGACTTTCCTGGCATACATGTTGATTTCTTGACTATCTGACCTACCTGTTGATTTCTTGACTTTTTCTTGACTTTCTACCTGATGACTTCTTGACTTTTTCTTGACTTTCTACCTGTTGATTTCTTGACTTTTTCTTGTCTTTCCTGACCTACCTGTTGATTTCTTGACTTTCTTGACCTCCTGTTGATTTCTTGACTTTTTCTTGTCTTTCCTGACCTACCTGTTGATTTGTTGACTTTTTCTTGACTTTCCTGGCCGACCTGTTGATTTCTTCACTTTTTCTTGACTTTCCTGACCTAGCTGTTGATTTCTTTACTTTTTCTTGTCTTTCCTGACCTACCTGTTGATTTGTTGATTTTTCTTGACTTTCCTGACCTACCTGTTGATCTCTTGACTTTATCTTGACTTTCCTGGCATACATGTTGATTTCTTGACTTTCTGACCTACCTGTTGATTTCTTGACTTTTTCTTGACTTTCTACCTGATGACTTCTTGACTTTTTCTTGACTTTCTACCTGTTGATTTCTTGACTTTTTCTTGTCTTTCCTGACCTACCTGTTGATTTCTTGACTTTCTTGACCTCCTGTTGATTTCTTGACTTTTTCTTGTCTTTCCTGACCTACCTGTTGATTTGTTGACTTTTTCTTGACTTTCCTGGCCGACCTGTTGATTTCTTGACTTTTTCTTGACTTTCCTGACCTAGCTGTTGATTTCTTTACTTTTTCTTGTCTTTCCTGACCTACCTGTTGATTTGTTGATTTTTCTTGACTTTCCTGACCTACCTGTTGATCTCTTGACTTTATCTTGACTTTCCTGGCATACATGTTGATTTCTTGACTATCTGACCTACCTGTTGATTTCTTGACTTTTTCTTGACTTTCTACCTGATGACTTCTTGACTTTTTCTTGACTTTCTACCTGTTGATTTCTTGACTTTTTCTTGTCTTTCCTGACCTACCTGTTGATTTCTTGACTTTCTTGACCTCCTGTTGATTTCTTGACTTTTTCTTGTCTTTCCTGACCTACCTGTTGATTTGTTGACTTTTTCTTGACTTTCCTGGCCGACCTGTTGATTTCTTCACTTTTTCTTGACTTTCCTGACCTAGCTGTTGATTTCTTTACTTTTTCTTGTCTTTCCTGACCTACCTGTTGATTTGTTGATTTTTCTTGACTTTCCTGACCTACCTGTTGATCTCTTGACTTTATCTTGACTTTCCTGGCATACATGTTGATTTCTTGACTTTCTGACCTACCTGTTGATTTCTTGACTTTTTCTTGACTTTCTACCTGATGACTTCTTGACTTTTTCTTGACTTTCTACCTGTTGATTTCTTGACTTTTTCTTGTCTTTCCTGACCTACCTGTTGATTTCTTGACTTTCTTGACCTCCTGTTGATTTCTTGACTTTTTCTTGTCTTTCCTGACCTACCTGTTGATTTGTTGACTTTTTCTTGACTTTCCTGGCCTACCTGTTGATTTGTTGACTTTTCTTGACTTTCCTGACCTACCTGTTGATTTGTTGACTTTTTCTTGACATTCTTGACTACTAGACACCCTGTAATTGGTGTTCAAATTTCTTCGTTAGACGAAGAAAAGGAAACATTTGCAGGTCATATCAAGTAAAGTGTTCAGTACATCTAAAAACTTGACTTTCAGTAATATGATAGCAGTAAACACGATGTCGTAAATAAATACTATATTAGGAGTAGCCTATGACTTGATTTCGGTCAGGAATGCGCCAGTGGCCTTGGGGGGGGGGAGGGGATGGCTACCGCTGGTAACGGCATTCAGGTTTTATAATTTAATATGTTACAAAAGCTTCACTTTAACATCATTGCCAGATAAAATTCGTTATCCTCAAAAAGGATCCGAACCACTGTGCCTCTAACGGATATCGAACGTCAGACCCCTGGCGTCGAAGAGCGCTGTGCTAACTACTCAGCTACAGAGGTCGGTAACATGAGTTAAAACATGGGCACAGTTATATATAGTACCGAAGAAATGAAACACATAATACTGCATGGAAATTGATCCCGATGAAGGTGAATATTCTATTCACCGAAAGTGTTAAAGCAAAAGTAAAGCTATTTACATATTATTAATAATAATTAATGTAATAAGTTAAACATTTCCTAGTCTTCTTTTGAGAAATAGTTTCATGGTGGAATCTTGATTGATTAATTTCCTTTATTTTACTTCGCTTCTTGTGCCACTTCTTGGCTAATTTGCGAAAATGGGGATGAGTGATGATATGATGAAACATCCATGCCCAGGGCGGGAAACAAACCCGGAACCCCTGGCTTCGTAGCGCGATGTGCTAAACACTCCGCCATGGGGGACGATATGGTGGAATCTTGAAGCAGGTAATTTTCTATGTAGCGTAAGAGCTTATTATACCTTCAAATATGCTAATTTACATATTTTAGAGTTTTCTAAAGCCCTAGACTGCCTCTGTAAAACTTCTCCTGATTTTTATGGGTAACGTTTTCAACGCCTTTGCGTCTCTTCATCAATCTCATCATATCACTCATCCTCATCTTCGCGATTAGCCAAAAGTGGCAGAAAAGCGAACTAGAATAAACCAAATCAATCAGTTTACAATATCTAATTAACTTATATTTGAAATAAAATATCAGTACGTGCGCCACTATCAGATCGTATAATTACGGTAGAAATGCATGTATAAGGACGATAACATTTAATGTCAGTTTCGGGCAATATCTTGCTTCTGTAGACGTAGGATGGCAACACTGACAGAAGCTAGAATTTAATTAATGTGTTATTATTTTTCTAGGTTTCCTTAGTTCTTTTGCTTCTACTCATTGGCTCCAGAGCCGAGGAGGAAGAGAAGAAGAAGACAGAGAAACAGGAAAAGAGAGGTCTTTTTGGTTTGGGGTACGGCGGGGGTGGAGGGGGTGGTTTCGGAGGGCACGGTCTGGGGTCTGGAGGAATCAGCTTGGGACACGGGAGCGACTTTGGGGGCGGGTCTTTCGGGGGAGGCGACATCGGTGGGGGGCCCAAGGTCATCACGATCACAAAGAAAGTGGCTGTTCCAGTGCCGAAACCAGTCCCGTACCTAGTTGAGAAGAAGGTGCCCTACCCTGTGCCTCAGCCGGTACCCGTACCCGTCGAGAGACCGTACCCGGTGCACATACCCAAGCCTTACCCGGTACCCGTCACAAAGTACGTCCCGTATCCAGTGGAGAAGCCAGTACCTTACCCAGTCGTCAACCCGGTCGCGGTACCCATACCGAAACCAGTCGGAGTGCCCATACCGAAGCCAGTGCCAGTTCCAGTCTCGAAGCCAGTTCCGGTGCCAGTCCCGCATCCGGTCCTGGTTCACAAGCCGGTTCCTGTCCTCATTCCCGGAGGCAAACACGGCGGTGAGTCCGGAGGCAGTGTTGGAGGAGGACACGGAAGTTTTGGAGGTTTTGGAGGAGGACACGGAAGTTTTGGAGGAGGACATGGAGGATCCATAAGCTTGGGTGGAGGTCACGAGTCTCTAGGATTGGGCGGCCATTAAAAATCACAACGCAAAGGTGAATGTCTTATTCTTCTACCATTATCAAATATAGATGGCACCACATTACAGCACATATATAAATTGAAATTGATTTAGTAATTTTTGGCATGCATTCTGTGGTTTCGACAAATTAATAGATAAATGCAGGCAGAAACATAACTATACAAAATATAAACAGTAATTAACGGAATACAAAGCGAGGACCACTAAAATAAATTGTGCCCTACAAATATTTCGAGGACAGTGATGCTAAAATATTGCTAATCGTCATATTTCTGTGGATAAGAGCTGGTTATTCCAAATAGAGAATTTCGTGAAATAGTTTTCGAACCAAACATTGATATTTTTGTGTGTGTTGTGTTTTAAGTCCACTTTATGCACAGATAGGCTAATTAGGACTGGATCTACAGTTTAAAGTAGGATTCGAGCCATTATACCCTGTCCCAGATAACTGTGGAGCAAGGAAGTGAAGAAAATCGAGTGACCAGGGCGAAGCAGTACACGCTTTCCCCCACTCCGCGCAATTCCTCTTACGTCTTCATTGGTGGAGCCGTCTCGCGTCACTACTTGCGCAGAGACTTGTTTTCGTTTGCCTGCTCCATAGTTAGCTGGGACAGAGTATAGTGTGGCATTTATAAAAATTAAAAAAAATGGATCCGTGTATTAAAACTATATATTTCTCTTCTTACCAATATTTCTACGATAGTTTGAACCAGAGTGTCGCTCTAATATGAAAAATGATATTGTGGCAAGTAATAACACGATGCGGACAACAACAGCTGCAAAATTCTCAATATTAATCAACTTTTACCAAGAAGTTGTTAAAAATACATTGATATCGTTATATTAATCTTAAATCCCGTGGTGTTTGACAATTGTGACGTACTCATTGTAATGGTCTCGTAAATTATGGCTTTATTTCGTAAATAATGAGTCGTAAAAATCATATGCCGCCATCGGGCATCGAACTCAGGACCTCGTGACTACTCCATCATGGATATATTTATATGCGTCACATAAGATCTTTGACTAAAATTTTCCTCTAATTTTCGAAGATTTTAAATAATTTAAATTTGTTACAAGCTACGACAAAATAGGGGTTTGGGTATATTTTAGGATATTAATGGTAATATCTGTCTGGATAATCTGTCTATGTGAAAAAGCTGCGTCATATATGCGCTCATATAGTGTATCGAATAGAAAAGTGTTCTCAAGGATACAACAATAACAACAGTCGTTTATTATTACTTTCTAATAATGATTCTTAATGATATGATTATTTTTGTTGGTTATATTATCATCCCCACTACTACTAAATCAATATTGATTCTCGAGACAATACTCCTTCATGTTGCAAGAGGACTCTCCACAATGCTTGTAACTGACAAATGACCTATCTCTCCTCCCAGACATTTATTCCGATCGAATTTACTAAATAATGCCGACTCAGTTACCTGTTGTCTCTTCCTTGATTGCAATTGCGTACACCTGTTTACAATTATGGCGATCAAGGAAGCTTGGCAGTGTCTGACAAGACATTCCTGAGATATTTCTTGATAATTCCTGTCTGGAAAGGTGAGGGCTAAATGTATGGGATTTGGAGTTCTTTGTACTTAAGATTTTCAATGATTTTATGGATTGTTACCATGCGTATCTGGTATGAAATGTAAGTTATTTTTTCTAAAACTGTCCATCTACTTTCAGGTTAAATCTTGGAGAAGAAATATCAGTCATTCTATGGCTTCATGTTCCTACGATGGTACACCATTTTTGTTCATTTTCATTAGTATTAAGCATTTTGTATAAAAATGAAATAAAATAACTTGTGTTTTTCAAAACGACTTTTCTACTTCCATTCAATCTTTCACGATATCAAGGTCACTGTTTCCTAACTAACTTACTAACTCTCTAGCCTTCTTAAACCAGAAGGTTCATGGCTGCAGCAACACAAGCCTTCCATCTGGACATATCCTGAGCAAGATCTATATACTCTTTTCCATCCCTACCAATTTCCTTCAGGTCCATCTCAACGTTATCCCTCCATCTTCGTCTTGGCCTTCCTACAGGTCTCTTACCATCAGGTTTCCCAACAAGAATCCTGTAAACTCCTCTTTCCTCTCCCATTCGTGCCACATGGCCTGCCCACCTAAGTCTTCTTGATTTAATCATTCTAATAATATCTGGACATGAATACAAATTATGTACTTCTAAATTATGTAACCTTCTCCACTCACCTGTCTCCTCATCCCTTTTAGGTCCAAAGATTTTCCTAAGGATCTTATTTTCAAATACTCTCAATTTATGTTCCTCTTTCAATGTAAGGGACCAAGTTTCACATCCATATAATACTACAGGCAAAATTACTGTTTTGTATATTTTAACTTTTAGTTTCTTAGATATTAAACGAGAAGACAAAAGTTTATGAAGAGAGAAGTAACATACATTTCCTGAATTAAGCCTACTTTTTATTTCCTCTTTAATATAATTTTCATTTGTTAATATTACTCCTAAGTATTTGAATTTGGAAACTGGTTCAAACTAGTTGTTATCAATAATTAGATTTTGATTATTACCTAACACTTGGTTTCGGCCTGTAAGCATATATTTAGTTTTCTCATTCTCAAACACTGTTTCCTACTAAGTTATAATAAATATGTAAAAGTAATATCTTTTCCACAAAAAATCAGCGTTTCTTCTAAAAAAAGTAACAAAATATCGTTTCAGTTAATGATGTAATTTCAGTAAAGTGATACGAAAGTAACTAAAAATCCAAATAATACCTTATTTTCGATGCGCTACTTTCCAATTCCTACTGAGTTACAATAAATATGTAAAAAGTAATATCTTATTCCCCAAAAAATCAGTGTTCCTTCTGAAAAAGTAAAAAATATCGTTAAAGTTACTGATGTAGTTTTAGTAAAGTGATACTAACGTAATTACTGGCAAAGTAATACCTTATTTTCGATTCGCTACTTTAAAACTCTTGAGAATTTGTTTCTGAACGACAAGAGAGCCATCTACGAGGGTCACTATTTATATTTTGAGCCTTGACAACACTGATTGAAGTTAGGCGCGATTTGACGTTTGCACGGAATCGTCTGGCATTATTGACCATAACGTACTTCAAATGTTTCGTCAATAGCTTCATTTGTGTTGTTTATGTTGCCTTGGAGATTGCGCGACAACAATAAAATGGAATTAACTCGTGAACATTTTCGTGCGATGATTTTTTACGATTTTCAAGACAAGAGTGCATCGATCAACTTACTTCCACATTTGGCGATGAAGCCCCATCCTTTGCCACTGTGAAACGCTGGTATAACGAATTTAATCGTGGCCGCCATTCGCTCACCGACGAGATTCGCGAAGGTCGTCCAAAATCAGTTGTTGTTCAAGAAAACATTGATGCTGTGCAAAACCTAATACTGCAAGATCGTCATGTGACATACTGTGAGATTGAGGCAACCATAGGCATTAGTTCCACCAGCATATATAAAATATCACATGATCATTTAGCTGTGAGAAAGGTATGTTCTCGTTGGATCCCACACAATTTGACAAAAACTCAAAAAGACGCTCGCGTCAATTGGTGCAAACAAATGCTCAATAAATGCAATCGTGGTGCTTCAAAAGACGTATATAAGATTGTAACAGGTGACGAATCATGGATATATGCATATGAGCCGGAACGTAAACAGCAGTCGACTGTATGGGTGTTTCAAGATGAACCCAATCCAACAAAAGTTGTTCGCGCTCGAAGCACATCGAAACAAATGGTCGCCTGTTTTTTCGGGAAAACTGGTCATGTGGCAACTGTGCCTTTAGAGGAACGTAGAACGGGTAACTCTGAATGGTACACAACAATTTGTTTGCCAGAGGTCTTCGGTCAAATACGGAAAACAAACAAACGCCGTCGGATCATTCTTCATCAAGACAATGCCAGCTGTCACACATCTCGTCTAACAACCGACTTTATGAACAGTCAAAAAATAGAATTGATGGGTCATCCGCCGTACAGTCCTGATTTGGCACCCGATGACTTCTTCTTGTTCCCGAATGTCAAGAATAAATTGCGTGGACAACGATTTTCGTCGGCGGTAGACGCCGTTGATGCGTTCAAAAACCATATTATGGAGGTGTCTCAAGAAGATTGGAAAAACTGCTTTGACAAATGGTTCGAACGAATGTAAAAGTGTATTGACCATAAAGGAGAATACTTCGAAAAACAATAAAGCAGTTTTCAATGCCAAATTCCTGTTTTTTCATTGTTAGGCTCAAAATATAAATAGTGACCTCGTAGTATCCTCCTTGTCAGTATTCCATAGAGCTCAGGGTTTGTAAAAAGAAGGAAATTTTGACAGTCGTGCCGACGAGAAAGAGACCATAACAATGCTCTGGATACATGACTCATCGCCGATTTGAATGATTTGGTTGATTTGGTGTTTTAAGTCCACTTTATGCACAGTAAGGCTAATCAGGACTGGACCTACAGTTTAAAGTGGGATCCGAACCACTTGTACCTCCACCGGGTATCGAATCCGGGACCCCTTGATTACAAGGCGACGACGCAACCACTGCGCCATCGGGGAGGCCACACCGATTTGAATGCACCTGCCCTCTTGCAGCGCTAACTCTAGAATGCAGTGGCGGCGATGGCAGTTGCACCCCCACCCACTTTTCGCCACTATTGTCCCCGCACTATGCTAAACCTTATCTACAAAGTGAAATATACTGTCTTTGCCCCCCCGGATTTGTAACCCAATCACCGCCACTGAACTAGAATGGTATTCATTTCGCGTAATCTCGTTTCGTCTAAAGCCTCATCAGTACCTGTCAATCATATCTGACAACTGTCAACCATTTTAGGCGAAATGGGAGATCCCGTTTCGCCTAAATCAGTTGGAAGAGAAATATTGCTAGTGGGGGGAATTTTGACGGTGATCAATGAAAACGCCAAACATTTCTGAACACGTACCGATGCTAATTACTAGGGCCCGGGACTTTATATCCTATAAAACTTTAAAATATGTATGTAATTATGTTATAAAAATGGAAAAATATGTCATGAAAAATTAAAAATATGTCAGAAAAATTCAGAAGTATCCCCAGTAAAGCCAAAAATATGCACAACAGTACTTTCGAATGTCTCATTATACGGGATGTCAGTATCTTCCAGGGAAGATCGACTACGATGGGGGTGGGGTATTAGATGAAGTCAGAATCCCTTTAACCATATAATGTAGTGGGAAAATACTGACAATATATTGTGAGGTTCACTGCAATTATCCAAAATGTTATTTGCTATTACGTCAGATTTACACCTAGGGCCTTCCCCATGGCGCAGTGGTAGCGTCGTTGCCTTGTAATCAAGGGGTCCCGGGTTCGATACCCGGTGGAGGCACAAGTGGTTCGGATCCCACTTTAAACTGTAGGTCCAGTTCCGATTAGCCTTACTGTGCATAAAGTGGACTTAAAACAGCAACTCAAACTCAAGATTTACACCTTTGTGGAAAGTAAAGCATAATTGGCAGTTCGCTATAAAAGGGGGTATTTTTGTTCTGTACTAGTTGGTAAGAAGATGACATCTGCTTTAATTTCTTCGTTCGTAATTTCCTTATCCTTCCATCGATAATATGAACTATCCGTTGTGCTAAAGGTACGAATTGTAAAATAAAAATATATAAATTATAAAATAACAGATTATATGCAAGACAATTACGAAATTGTACAGAAATATGTCTTATTACGAGAAAATTGAAGAAATATGTTGTAAAAACACGAAATTGGTAAATATGTCAAAATATGCCTTATCAAGTTTGTCTATTTCGACTGATTTTCATCAGATATGTAATGATCTCACCCCAGTATCCGATCTGATGCCAAATAAAATATATGTTCTAACATAAAGTCCTGGGCTATGAGGCAAATAGTTAGGTGTTGTTTCTAAAAAGGAGCATTGGCACACAACCCAGCAGCCGGAGGCGTTTACCGTATTTTCAAAAGCTAAAAGAATATATACACAAAGTATAAATATTCACATAACTTAACCTAGCCTGTCCTTTTTCGATTGACTAGACCTGCTTGTGACGTAAAGGAGTGCTAAGGGTGAATTAACATAAGAAACCGGAGCACGTATCTCACTGTTTAGAGTCCGTAAAATTTCGCTCATTTGAAATATTTCCCTTTCAACTATTTTAGGCGAAATGGGATTTGGCAACAATGGATATCCCGTTTCGCCTAAAATGACGGCCAGGTCATAAATCACATTATATTGGGCTGAAAAGCAATTTGGCGAAACGAACTCTACACTCTGCCCGAGTTAGATCTGGAGTGAGCGAACGAAAGCAAGTCTCTGGATAAAGTGACGCGAGACGGCTGCAGCAATGAACATGTGAGAGGAACGGGATATTGTGGAGGGGGATGTACTGCTTCGCTCTGCCCACTCGATTTCCTCCCTTCTCTGGTGCTATGGGCGGCCTTACTCTAATAACCAAAAGGACATGTGAAAGTATCTAGAAATCAGCCTCTGTGGTGTCGTGGTCAGCGTAACCCGCTACGAAGCCAGGCGTCTCGGTTTCAAACCCTGGGTAGGCATGGATTAGTCTTATATTTCTCTCGTCATTACTTCATCACTCATTCTCATCGTCATGATGAACACAGGAGGTAGAAAAGTGACGTAAGGCAACAAAAATAGAAATTGGAAGTACTGTATTTGTGAAAGTTTTAGTTCCATCTCTCTTTTTTTCTATTTCACTTCGTTCACTTTTCTACCTCTATGAGCTAAACATTACGATGAAAATGAATAAGAACTGATCAAATGGATCATGGAGGAAGAATCTAGGACAATTTCGATGGCGAACAATTGCGATGATTTTGCCGGTGAAGGCCATTTTTCAAGTTAATGGTAGGATAATTACGAAGATCAGGGCATAACCTAACCAAAGGCGCCACAGAACTAATAATGCTGTAGAAGGTTGGAACAACAAGATAAATAGGTTGCTTGGAAGTCTGCGTCCAAAACTTCATGATGTTCTTGCCTGCCTCAAGAGCCAAGCAGAAGACACCAACATCCAGTACATGCGGATGGAACTTAATCTAGAAGGTCAGAAAAGTAAGAAGCGTGACATTGAAATCGACGAGAGAGTTGGGAAGTGTATTCGCACATATGACGAAACGGGTCACTTCAAGAGGTATCTGTTGGCTCTAGCACATGTTCAAAAACTTGATTCAACCAAATTCCCAGCCGAAAATATCAATATTTCACATAATTCTCTTGTAAGAGTTATTGTACGGGGTGATAAGTCACCCTTCAATTTGATAGAAGGTTTAAAATGTCATCGCAATTGTCCACCCGCCCTTTCACTTCTAACTGTGTTCATCGCAATTGTCCAGCTGCCATGGAGGAATGCATTAACCAGAGTTCGAAACAGACACTTCTTACTTCGTAGCGCGTTATGATGATCACTCTGCTGTACCTGTTGTTACTTTAGTCCACGTTATGTACAAATAGGCTAATCGGGATTGAACATTCAGTTTAAAGTGGGATAGGAAGCATTATGGGCCTCTACCGGATATCGTACACGGAACCCTTCGATTACAAGATGAAAACGTTACCACTACACTAAACTGTCTCAAAACATGTCAAACCACTGTTCGTAATGACCAAGCACACACACACAAACACAAAGATAATTAATTATCTTGATATAACACAATAATAGGTGTAAAAGTGAATGTCGAAAATTATACATATAAGTTAATATCAATATTAATGAATTGAAGTTCGCTTTAGGCCATATCCATCTACAATCAGATTCATGAATATTATGGACGTCCATTGGATATCCATACCTGGATATCTCCTCGATATCCAGTTTTGGATATTCAATTCTAGATATCAAGTGGACATATTTTGGATATCCAATTCTGGATAACCGTGGACTTGCATTAGATTGATTCTATATGAAAAAACACTATTTAAAACTTATCCGATTTTTGATATCCAACAAATTTCTACATCCTATCCAAAGTACAGGGTGTCCCACGAACGGCGCAACTGGGAATTAAGAGTGGCGTTACTTTGTAACCGAAACCTGTACATACATAAGTCATACACCAAATGTTAGCCCTGTCCAAGTAGATATTTTTAAACATAGAAACAACAAACGGGGTGTAGTGTTGTTCATGCAGTGTTGCCAAATGTAAGTGAAAGTGTAAATTTATTTTTCCACAAAGCATGGAAAATTGCATGTCAAACATTCGTACGGAAATGTGGACGTCAATTTCCACCTTGGGTAGGTGGACTATTTCGCCATCTATAGTTCAGAGAAGAAAACCGATCGTTTTCGCGTATAGCCAATCCTGAAATGCCTCGTAAGGGCGTACGGGTCCAAATGGGTGTTTTTAAAAAAAGATATGAGGTACATTGGCAACACTGTTGTTGTTTGAAGGCAACAAAAGGTGTGTTTAGTGATGGTCTATGACATGGATATAATGGAAAAAGGAAAAAAAGAAATTGAAAATTATGGTGATAAAAGTGTTACTTACCTACTCCTGGCAACCATGCAATGCGATAAGAGCGCCCGCCGAACGAGAACAAAAGAATCAGTTAGTTGTGTACTCAGAACTGTTTGAGCCATGCATTTCGCATTGTTCGTAGGGAAAGATTAGAATTGTTCTGTGAAATGAAGTACTCTTTGGAAGAGAGGGTGTTCATTGTGGAACATTATTTTTGTTCAAAATCGTATGCTAGTGTAAAAACTGTGTTTCACGAGAAATATCCGAATAACAGTGTTCCAGAAAATTCGACGATATATCGACTTCTTTCCAGATTTCGTGAAACAGTATCAGTTAATGACAAACCCTACCACAGACAACCACCAGTTTTGACACAAGGTGTGCTGCAGGATGTGGAGCAGAGAATATCACAATCTCCCAGGAAATCTGTTTGTAAACTTGCTGCACAGTCAGGAGTATTAAAAACAAAAACTCACCGAGCGTTAAAACAATTGCACCTACGTGCATATAAGGTACAGGCTGTGCAAGAACTGAAGGAAGCAGACAAAGGTGCACGTGTAAGATACTGCCAGTGGTTTAGAAATTTTATTAGAGACAAAGGTGTGAATATTTTCGATAAGGTTTTTTTCACGGATGAAGCATGGTTCCACTTAAATGGATATGTCAACAGTCAAACTTCTCGACACTGGTCAAGTAACAATCCCCATTTGTTACATGAACAATCACTTCATCCACAAAAGATCCGTGTGTGGTGCGCGATTTCGCGGAGAAAAATAATCGGTCCATTCTTTTTCAACACAACAGTTGACGGAATAGTTTATCGTGACCTTATCACACAGTTCATTTCTCGGTTGGAACGTGATGAACGTGATTGTTGGTTTTAACAAGACTCCGCAACATGTCACACGTCTAATGAAACTTGAGACATGTTGGCAGAGTTTTTTAGCGATCACATTATAAGCAAAAACTTATGGCCCAGTCGCTCCCTGGATCTGACGTCTCCAGAGTTTTTTCTGTGGGGTTATTTGAAACAAACAGTTTACATTAATAACCCAAGAACACTTGATGATCTAAAAATAATCATTTTCACAGCCATTAACAATATAAACCAATCAACCTTGCATAAAGTTGCTTCCAACATGATAAAACGTGTTGATGAATGCCTCAGGGAAAATGGTTGTCATTTTCAACATCTTTTGTAAAGCTACACTGCCTGTCACGCGCATTGTATGGTTGCCGGGAGTAGGTAAGTAACACTTTTTTCACCATAATTTTCATTTTCTTTTTTTCCTGTTTCCAGTATTTCCATGTCATAGACCATCACTAAACACACCTTTTGTTGCCTTCAAACAACAACAGTGTTGCCACTGTACCTCATAATTTTTTTAAAACACCCATTTGAACCGGTACGCCTTTACGAGGCATTTCAGGATTGGCTATACGCCAAAACGATCGGTTTTCTTCTCTGAACTATAGATGGCGAAATAGTCCACCTACCCAAGGTGGAAATTGACGTCCACATTTCCGTACGAATGTTTGACATGCAATATTCCATGCTTTGTGGAAAAATAAATTTACACTTTCACTTACATTTGGCAACACTGCATGAACAACACTGCACCCCGTTTGTTGTTTCTATGTTTAAAAATATCTACTTGGACAGGGTTAACATTTGGTGTATGACTTATGTATGTACAGGTTTCGGTTACAAAGTAACGCCACTCTTAATTCCCAGTTGCGCCGTTCGTGGGACACCCTGTACTATTATGTTTTTCTAACTAACTAAGTCTCTAGCCTTCTTAAACCCGCAGGTTCATGACTGCAGCAACACAGGCCTTCCATCTGTCCCTATCTTGAGCAAGATCTATATACTCTATTCCATCCCTACCGATTTCCTTTAGGTCCATCTCAACGTTGTCCGTCCATCTTCGCCTTGGCCTTCCTACAGGTCTCTTACCATCAGGTTTCCCAACAACAATCCTGTAAACTCCTCTTTCCTCTCCCATTCGTGCCACATGTCCTGCCCACCTAAGTCTTCTTGATTTAATTATTCTAATAATATCTGGACATGAATACAAATTATGTAGTTCTAAATTATGTAACTTTCTCCACTCACCTGTCTCCTCATCCCTTTTAGGTACAAATATTTTCCTAAGGATCTTATTTTCAAATACTCTCAATTTATGTTCCTCTTTCAATGTAAGGACCAAGTTTTACACCCATATAATACTACAGGCAAAATTTACTCTTTTGTATATTTTAACTTTTAGTTTCTTAGATATTAAACGAGAAGACAAAAGTTTATGAAGAGAGAAGTAACATACATTTCCTGAATTAAGGCTACTTTTTATTTCCTCTTTAATATAATTTTCATTTGTTAATATTACTCCTAAGTATTTGAATTTGGAAACTGGTTCAAACGAGTTGTTATCTATAATTAGATTTTGATTATTACCTAACACTTGGTTTCGGCCTGTAAGCATATATTTAGTTTTCTCTTTGTTAACTTCCAAACCTATCTCTTTAGCAGTTTTGAAAAATATTTTAGCATTATTCTTAATTGTATTTATATCATCCCCTATTATGTTTATCGCATATCAAAATCATATAGACATTAACAATGAATTAGAAATTAAATTCAACCCTTTCCTTTTCAAGAAAGCAAAAGGCGACAGAGAAGAGAGAAAGTGGATGGCGTAAAAAAGAAAGAGAGATAAACGCAAGAGGAAAATTGCATATAAATATGTGTAAACATTCGCTTTAATTTATATTTTGGTACATCGATTGGGAATAGGAAATGTAGCTTTCCTGGCGACGTGATTCAAACATGTGTTCTCGAGTTGCCAGTCAGGTTAAGTCGTCGTTTTCTAACGTTTTCGATTATGATAGAGCATTGCATGCGCTGGAAACATTGTAAAACTCCCACTTAACCTGGCTGGCAACCCTGTTTGAACTACTTGAAAAGTTTGTGAAGTCACGTCCAGACCTAACTTGAACATGGAACTTTCGATTACTCTTGAACATTTGAACTCCAGATAAATGTGAAAAGGTTTTCATGATTTATGAAGATTATGTTGTTCATGAACGTTCTCTGGTGGTTTTAGCTCGCGGAGCAGTGTTATGGTGAAATAAAGTACATCTGAAGCAGTACAGCCCGTAGGCTTCACGTAAGTGAATATAGCACCCGAAACGACAATCCAAAACAACAGCTGACAGGACGTTGCCTACAGCATCATGAGCACAAAATATGTATTAAAGACAAAAACAAATAAATTTACAACAAATATTAATTATTTTACATTAAAATGTATTACAAAATAAAATAACGAAAGATTGGAAACTTTAGAAATCAAAGTAGAAGAGCTGTGTTTGATTTATTGGTGGTTATAATTTTATGTTGTTAGGTTAGGAATGTTACATTTGGTGTTGATAGCAATTTTCGACGTTTTCTTAGGTTAGGAGTGGCACGTTTGGTGGCGTTATTATTTTCTAGGCTTACCATACGTCCGGGATTAGCCCGGACAGTCCTGGTTTTTTAGTGCTGTCCGGGATTGCAAAATGTCCAGGGTTTTGAGAATCTGAACATGAAAATAGCTACCGGTATTGAATATTCACGACCAGAATTTATGACCGGCAAGGATCGATCGATTATAAGGATCGATTATACCTTTTCTTTCTTCGAGATATCGACTTCTGAGAGCTTCCGTTTACGTACTTCCGTGAGCGTCTTGTTGGTCTTGCAAGCTTGTGAAGTAACTCGTCTACACGTTTTTGATAAATATAAGTATTTACAAGGGCTTTGCATTTGGCAATGGGCACAAGAAAGTGTGTATTTAACGTAAACAAAAAAGTATTATCCCATAGCAGCACAAGGTTCCTTAGTTTGTTGCCTGCAATAGAAAGAATTCTTGCCATTTTTGATGGGCTAAAATCATACTTCCTGCCTTGTGACAAACGCCAAAAATTATTATTTGATTTTTTTGAAAATCCAGAAAGTGAATTGTATTTGTAATTTTTGAATGGTTCTCTACAGTTATTTAATAATGTAGTTTTGAAATTGAAAGCTAATTCTATAACAGCAACGGAAGCATTTCAGACATATTCTCAATTAATTTGTCAACTTCAGGAAAGAAAGCCCATAAATTCATACTGTCTTCTGCCAAAGAATTGCTATGCACTCTAAAAGAAAATAATGATGTTCAGGAACAAAAATTCTTTTTAAGCGTAGACAATTTTCATAATTCTAGTATCCAATACTTAGAGTTGTGGAGAAACAATTAATAACATTAATAATGTTCCAATAAAATGTTAAGGCTCTTTAGTAATTTCAATTTATTTTTGTAAAAAACCATGACATTCAGCAGTAATGAGTTGATCGCGAATATGTCCTGGGTTGGACCCAAAAAAATATGGTAAGCCTATTATTTGCACATGTTTCTTTTCGCTAATTGAGTGTGCATACAACCAATTTTTAGGAATAAAAACGACGAAAATACTCGGAGAGAGGAGATTTACTTTGTGACCAAATATGTACAGTGTTGGAGAAAAGGCACATAAGTCACAAATGCGATTTTCTGGTGCCTTAAGTCACACTGAATCAATCATATAAATATTATTTGTATAATTCTATATGGAGCGTGTGTCAAGATTCTAAACAGTGATGATCCAAAATGAATTTCATATACGTATCTGTAATATTTGCTATTGAAAGAATAAAAAAATAACCGTCTGCTGTAAAATTTCATTTTTTAATGTGCTTTTTCCAGAACACCCTATATATTTCGGTTATTTGTCATTTTTTCGGTCTGAAAAAAACTTTATATTACATAAATCTATCAATCAAAAAAGAATTCAACATAATTCTAGGGGGGTACAGTCGGTCAAGCCCTCTCCCCCCATTCGATGGCGACATTGATAGGAAAAAAAAGTAAAGGAAAACAATTTTGTGCGTTACCCACTTTGACTGCGTAGGTGTACCATTTCGGCATTCCCTGGTTGCAAACCACCACAGTACTACCAAAAGGTGTATCATCGTAGAACCAATATGCACCTTTCACTTATAATACCGGGTGTCCCAGAAGTCTTTCCCTGATTACAAACTGTATTCATATCCCCTATATGCAAGGTAGAGATGTGAAAGTGGTGCCAAAATGTTGGAAAACTAACCAAGTTTTTTTGTTGCAGGTTTGAGTAACGTGACTGTAGTGTAGAAATGTCAGTGCCCAGAAAACCGGAAATGTTCACAAATCAGGAAAAATATGTCCTCTGGTATCACGAGACCCGCGGTCACCAATAACAGTGCAAAGGAAGCCCGACCCTGAGGCCGAGTGGTTAGCACATCGCGCTGCTACGCCAAGGGTCCCGGGTTCGAATCCCGGTCGGGCTTGGTTGTTTGTGAATGTCCATTCATCAATTTCATCCTTTCATCACTCATCCCCATCTTCGCAAATTAGCCAAGAGGCACAAAACGCGAAGTAAAATAAACTAAATCAATCAATCAATCAATCAGTGCAGAGGAACTTTCAGTACAGAATTCTTTCGTCTAGAATATCTGCCATCAATAAGTTGGTATTTAAAAAATGGAATTTATCTTCATTCCCAAATCCTGTCAAGTTCAAGAAACATTGCATGGAAAGATGCCACCCGATGTGAAGAGTATTAATTCCGGATATCTTGGCACTGACATTGCTACACTACAGCCACATTACTGAAACTTGCAACAAAAAAACAAAAAAAGTATATCTCTACATTGCATATAGCGGATATGAATAAAGTTTGTAATCAGGGAAAGACTTCTGGGACACCCGGTATATCCGAAACTACAAGGGTGAACGTCAGTGAAACCTTGACACTAGCAATTCGACAGTTGCACCTTTCGTTCCAAGTACACATTCACCCACTCCCCCGAGCATTCAACTCCACTGACCCTGTTCTGCGATCACACGCTTGAACCGAACGATATCGGCTAGAGCAAGATTCCAGTGGCTTCCGTCAGCGAAAGCCTTGAACTGAATCCGCTCCTGAAGGTCACATACAGCAACTTGCGATGTAAACAAATACATGCCAGCCAGGGCCTGAATAGGTGTTCAACTGAAGTCGTAGAAATACATGTTATGTGATCTTGAAATTTCTAGGTAAACAAACAGAGCGTAACATTGGTGCTGGGTATATTTAAACGAAATGGTTCATCGTCCAAAGATCGGTTACTCAAATGGAAACTCCTGCTTGTCAATCAATCATCTGAAAATGGATATACGCTTTTTCCTGCATGCGATCAAGGATTAGAACTGGACTGAATAAGCTATGGCTTCTGGTTGATTGATTGAATCATGGGGGTGGCCACTTTACGACCATCATAAAATTCAAGTATAAATCACGGTTTCCAAGGCGAACTTTCTAAAAATTCAATCAGATGTTTTCTCTATCTCTGCCTGTTAATTGTACAATAATTTCAAACTCAATTTTACCTAAACAACTTCAAGATATCTTATCTTGCAAAAAACTTACACTAACAAAGTAAACGGATTGAAATAATTCTGTTTTATTTTCCACGCATATTTTTTTTCCTTCCTCGATAAAAATAAAAGCTACACCATGAAAAACTTGCCTCAGGGCATTTATAAATATGTACGTATATATTCAAAGAGATTTTTATTAATGAAAGTTGCAATTTTTTACAGAGAAAATTTCACGTAGAATTCACGCATAATTCCTTAAGACAATAATTCACGCATAATTCCCTAATACAATAATTCATGCATAATTCCTTAAGACAAGAATTCACGCATAATTCCCTAATACAATAATTCATGCATAATTCCCTAATACAATAATTCACGCATAATTCCTTAACACAATAATTCACCCATAATTCCTTAAGACAATAATTCACGCATGATTCCTTAACACAATAATTCACGCATGATTCCTTAACACAATAATTCACGCATAATTCCCTAATACAATAATTCACGCATAATTCCTTAAGACAATAATTCACGCATAATTACCTAATACAATAATTAACGCATAATTCCCTAATACAATAATTCACGCATAATTCCTTAAGACAATAATTCACGCATAATTCCCTAATACAATAATTAACGCATAATTCCCTAATACAATAATTCACGCATAATTCCTTAAGACAATAATTCACCCATAATTCCTTAAGACAATAATTCACGCATAATTCCCTAATACAATAATTCACGCATATTTCCTTAAGACAATAATCCACGCATAATTCCTTAAGACAATAATTCACGCATAATTCCCTAATACAAAAATTCCAGGAATTGAAGGAATTCCCTGTGAGTATGCAACCTGTTGTTGTTTCAAGTCTACTTTACGCACAGAAAGGCTAATCGGGACTGGACCTACAGTGTAAAGTAAGATCCCAACCACTAGGTCCCTCCACCGGGTATCGAACCTGGGACCCCTTGATTGCAAGGGGACGACGCTACCACTCCGCCATCGAGGAGGCCCGGCTATGACTTGTGGGAATACGCACTGGGGACCATGATGAAACGAATAAAAATTAACTAGAGTGTTGTGAACATTTTAACCCGGCTACAACGTTGCATTTGTTGACACTCGGTGTATTGCATGTGTATCCCGGTGTCAGGCTAATGCAAGGAAATTGATTGATTTGCTTTATTTTACTTCGCTTCTTGCGTCACTTTTGGCTAATTTGCGAAGATGGGGATGAGTGATTATGAGATGAAATTGATGAATGGACACTCACAAACATCCAGGGCAGGATTCGAACCCGGGACCCCTGGTAATACAAGGAAATTAAAACAAGTAGACGAATAGCGGTGTTCAAGTTCAGAAGATTCAACAAATGCCTGTCAGCTGCTTTAAACGTTCATTTGACTAGTTAGCATGCACCAAGTGATCATTCACCACATACTACACCGCTCCAGAACGTAGTGCAAACAGTGCAGACACCAAATACATTACTTAACACCAAATCAACGAAGTAGATGAGTCGGTGTTGCACCGTAACTAGACGCGTGAGTAGAGTGTCAAAAAGTGCAGTGAAGTGAGATAAGACATACATATTGTCTTATCTCAGGTACTTCTCTGTTGTTAGAATGCTAGTGGGCCATATTAACGTCTTAAAAAATGCCCAAGGAATTTCCTTTATTATATCGAAGAGGTAATTACGCTTACAGGTTCAACGAATGTTGTAATACGCTGTGCTTTATTCACTGTTTGCCGATACACTTATTTTTCACTCTCTGTGCACACGTTTGGAGCTTTCCAATCTTCATTAACAAGAATAAAAGTTATACAGAGTGTTTCACTCGTAAACGGCCCCGGAAAAAGTGTTATAAAAATCTTCATAAAAGAGGATATGAAACCAAATTTGTACATGACATACCGTTATGGTTGAGAAATGAAGGTACATTACAAGAAGTGCTGGAAGTAACCTGTATACACAGTTCAACACGGCGCTGCATGTTCGTGAATGTTGCTGCCAGATGTTCTCATGTAACTCGACACCTTAAAGGTAGTGTGTAGAAGAAGAAACCACGCACCATCGGCGAGTTACGTGAGAACATCCGTCGTGAAATCCAGGAAGTCACTGTGAATACTCTGGCAGCAACATTCACGAACATGCAGCGCCGTGATGAACTGCGTATACAGGTGGGGGGAGGCCACTTCCAGCACTTCTTGTAATGTACCTTCATTTCTCAACCATAAAGGTATGTCATGTACAAATTTGGTTTCATATTCTCTTTTATGAAGATTTTTATAACACTTTTTCCGGGCCCCCTTACGAGTGGGGCACCCTGTATTACATAAAGGCATAGAAATTATAGCTTCGTAGCAATTCAATCATCAATCATGCAGGTTGAACCCGTATTTTTTGTAAAAAGCTATATGTAAAGTACAGTGTACAAGTAAACAGAATGTATAAAATTAATAACGACATTAGAGCTAAACACACAGGTACATAGTATTCGAAATTAAGGATCAGTATCAGTACTAAGGCGCTGTGCTTTGGACTCCGACTACGGGACGGCATGGGTTCGAGTCCTCCTGGGTTCTCGGCCTGTGTATAGGACCGGTGGCAACCCACCATCGTGAGGAAACTGGGGAGCTAGGAGTGAGTAGCTGTCTCGGAAATCTATAACGGCTAGGGGTTCCACGTGCTGACCCTACGTCACCTCATTACCGGTTGAAGATATCCACACCTCCCTGTGGGAGGGAGACTGGTAGTCGGGAGATAGGCAAAGGCGCTTCGAAGGCTGTAGCGCCATGTTTTTATCAGTAACGCACAAATAAAATGGAAAGAAATCATTTTATGTAATCAAATAGTTCAGTATAATAGGATGTATGCAACTATTGTTTGGATTTTCTGTTTCTTAAAATACGACTTTAACATGGATTATTTTACAATACCGTTGAGATTATTATATAGCTACTTCTTGTCCATGTCAAACATCTTGTGTTTGATTATTATGTTCATTTTTTATTTTACTTTGAGACATTTCATTGGGTAAAAGAGCTGTACTTTGCAATTTTCTGCATGCAGCACCATGGACGTCCGCAGGATTTTTTCCAGGAAGGGGAAAGGAAGGTATTTTTTTCCAGGGGGGGCAAACAAGTCACATTTTCCCCCAAAACAGTGTAGCACCCTAAAAAAACATTGCTTAAATTTGAATTTATGGTGTTAATGCAATAATTAACACAAATTATTTTGGCTAAAATGAAATTATATGTGTGAAATACATAATTTTTGGTTGACTTTCATTTTCCAGGGGGTCACGGACCCCCCTTGCCCCCCTTCCGGACGTCCATGTGCAGCACCATCAATACTGTTTTATAAATAAATTCCTCAAGTAATTTACAGGGAGAATTTTCCCGCACCCATTTCTCCCAACTATTACATAAGAGTTCGTTAGATTATTCTCGAGATAATAAAACATATAATTATTATTGAAATTTGGTGATACATGTTTTCTCTAGGGCATGCTCGACGTCTAAAATACTTACCGAAATTAAGACACGTTTCGTTTGTAGACTAGGTAGCAGTGGCGGTGATTAGGGGTGGGGGCCAGGGGGCAGTTGCCCCCTACTTTTCTCCACCTTTGCTCCCGAAGCACTGAATATATAATTTATAAATAAACAATAGTACATCAAGAGGCAGGCTTGCCTTGATAAAAACACCGCACGCTACTGCTTTGTGGCATTTTAGTCTTTCACGGGCTCCGCAAAAATGCCTCTCCACACTTTCGGGGAGTATAATTATCCTGGGAATTATGCAAAATTCGAATTGCATGCCGAAGCCGTGCTTCGGTAGCTTTCCTTGTATGCACGCCTACAACTCTTTGCCCCCCGTTTTTGGAACCCAATCGCCGCAACTGCTAGGTAGAGTTACAAAAAATGCACTTTGGTAAACCATGTTAACACTAGTACAGCACGGTTTATGTTAAGTTAATGAGAATTAAGAGGGGGTGCTAGCCCCCTAATTTTCATCGTGGTAATAGACTGAAATTATTCCTACTATTCTTGTAGAAAAAAATGTTTCTGTGCTAGTCTACACAACACCAAATGAGTAATAGAAACTCCGTGACACAACAGGGCCTACCTATCGACTGCCGGCCTCACTTCGACCTTCGGGTTGCAGGGTGACGTGTGGTCAGCACGACGAACCCCCGGGTTACGCTACTCATTCCAAGCTCCCCAATTTCCTCACGATGGTGGTTGGCCACCGGTCCCATACACAGGGAGAAATCTCAGGAGAAAAATTGTACTCTTTCCATAGCAGGAGCCCAAAGCAAGACGCCTTGGATGTGTAATATTAATACAAATTGTTGGCTCCAGTAATATATTAAGTGCATGGACTGCTAAAAATTAACTTTTGTTGCATCAAATACACACATAAATGCATAAAACTGTACTTTCCTCAGCTTCTGTTCCGTGTGATGCATTAAAATGCATCTGTTTAGTTCAGGCACGACCATTTCAATTTAACGTTGAACTGTTAGTGTCAATTGATGCATCAAAAGTTCGTCAACCTTAATTCGATGCATTTCAGCCTGTACATTCTTATTTCTATAATTTAACCTCATTTCTTTGTCTTCTAGGCTAATCGTGACTATGAGATTGGACGATGATTAAATTTAATCGATGAAGGCAAATCGACGTACAGAAGTCGAGACTCGCTAGTCTCTCTAGACTGAACGTTGAAGGTATTGTAAAAGTGAGACCATAAGGCGTTGTAGGTGAACGTCCTACAACTGACAAAGAATGGGGAAAAGGGAATTGTGAAGGTGACTAAACTTGAAATGTAATCATGACTCTGATTTTTTTATACAATAAAAGAGAAGGCATTGACTTCAAAACCACAAGTTCAACAATTCCAGATAAATATTTTTTTGAAGTAATGTATTTGGAGACTTTACCCCGATTTGAATATGACATAATTAATATATTACACTAGTCAAATGATAACCAGTGATGTGCCGTAGACTATAAGTTTACGTCTACATGCGTTATCTACACGTAATCTACGCGTAGATTACATTGGGTTGTAGTTTACATAGACTACGTAGACAATTAAAAGTGCATTATAATTAATTTTCAACGGTTTCATGAAAGGAAAGTGACATTTTGAACTATATTGGTTGCTAACGAAATGAAAAGAACCCTATTTACAACAAAATGTATCTTCTCTTCTATTACCAACTATGGAAGAAGATAAATAGTATACAAAAAAGACAACAGATGGCAGCCGTGAGGCAAGAGTGGTCTTTTCCCCATAAACACTAGAATATTTCGTATATTAGGTTTCTTCCTAGATGAGAAATTGTTCGAATTTGGAAGAAAGAGTATGAAAGGTTCTCTTCACACATCAGCAACTGATACGCAGTATAATTTCCTTTTAATTCCACGTTGCCCTTTGCTAAGTTATCACCTTTCGCCATGTTGTTTACATAGATTACGTAATCTACGTGTATAAAATAGTCTACGTGTAGAATGTAGACTATCGTTGTTTACGCGTAGACGCACATCACTGATGATAACCTTATTTTGTTTTTGTTTTTTAACTAGTAGATTTCTGCCTGTAGGCTTGCACAAGTTTGCTGCATTTTAGCACAGACCCATTCCTGATTCACAATTTTCAAGTTTGAGTTAATATCTGTTATCTCAAGAGGAAGAATATTCGCAATCTATGTGCAGTCACTTATGAGTAGGGACCGGAAGTTGATGAAATGTTATCTTTTTTCTGACATCTCGGACATGCCCATTAAATATACGCAATATTACACTTCGTCTAGAACCAAAAAAATGTAATTTTAAGATGCATTTTTTTTTCTTGCATTACTTGACAATTTTCAGGGTTTAGGTCATTTCCCCCAATTTTCGGCATTTTTACATCATTTTTTGCAATATTCGGTGTATTGTTTCGTCATATTTTGTCACTTCTTTCATTTTGGTAATATTCTTGCGTCTTTTCACCAAGGTGAACATAGGCCTATATATATATCTCGCAGATTTATTTTTCTTTACAGTGCTACAGAAACACCACACTACATCACCAGGCAAAGATGCGGGAAAATAATTCACTTTACACCAATTCATTCAGTGTATACGACTTTTTCATTAAATTGTTTTAAAATTATTCGGTTGTTTCCATTGGAAATTCTCGTTGCATATTTTAATTGAATGTGCATGTGGTATCATTTGGTGCCTTTTTTAAAAGCAAGATTGTATTTTGTTTAATTTCCTTTTCATTTCAATTCTTAACCTGAAACTCACAAATTTAATGGTCATTTGTTGCATTTTGTACGTCATATTTCCCATTTTTTGTCATCAACTTCCGCTCCCTACGTATGAGCCACCGCGAATGTCTTTCGGCTCATTTGTTTGCAGACGGAGGCCATTGTCGAACTTCCTCCTCTATTTGTAAACTTGTTGGTTTGGTAAGCATGCATAGACACATTGAATTTTAATTTGCCGTAGAATATATACAAGTTTTAGGATTCCAGAGGTCATGGTGCATGTGTATGCAGGAGGAGCCATCTTTAAAATGACAAAAATGGTGTTGTGAAGCGCACTTGATCAGTGCTGCAGTCGTGAGGTCGTTTTGTAAATAACAGTCAATATCTCACATAAGTTTGACCTGTTTGCAGTCTGTCCTGTAATGTTTGTTGGACTTTTAAGGTTTTCACTTGACTATCCCTTGACTCCTTGTATTTTTACTTGGAGGACCTTTCTTCCTCTTCCCTAAAATCATTGGATTATTGTTGGATTTGAAATTATGTGTCTTCCGCCATCTTAAAATGTGTTTCCAAAATTCGCTTAAATTGATTGATTGAATTGGTGTTTTAATTCCACTTTATGCACAGTAAGGCTAATCAGTTTGATTTTCGATAAAAGTATGAGAATTTCTATGTGTTTTATTAGTTCGGCATCAATTCTCATAGTCACGAATTATCCAATCCGGACAGAAAAGCGACACAGTCATTACAATGTATAGGCATGTAACAAATCTACAGCTGGCAGGAGCATAATGTATGTATGTTGAGTACTTAACAAGCGTAATGTGTATGACTTTAAATAAGTGAATTACATTGTTACTTTCTACGATATAAGATGTCGCTTTGTAATGTGCAAATCCGTGTGGACGTACTTGCATAATCTTCGCATTCAATGTTTAGAAACTTAGCATTTGCTAAATGTATTTTATTGTTGTGGTTATTACGAAAATCGGACTAATTCTGCTGAAATATTTCGTACTGTGAATTGAGCGAGCGTCTAAATAGCAAGTAAGGAAATTTTCATAAACGGGTTTAAAATTGCTATCTGCACAGCAATAACGTACCAAAAATAGGCAATAGTTAGGCGGGATAGTTCAATGAACTAACCGATATCTAACTACGCACTGGTGAATTCAGAATTTTAACTACTATTTTAAATAATACAAATAGAAAACACTTGCAATATTTTTGCACACGTAGTTGAACAGAACTATACCGAAATAAAGACTTCTGAAATATATTTCCTACAAATAAACTGTCTAAATTCAAATTATGCATGCTCTCATGCAAAGAGGAAGAGAATTATGCTTCTATTTATATGATATAGGTACAAAAATACTCTTGTTTACATTCTGAACAGAGGAAAATAACAATATTTAAGTTGGTGAAAATCATATATTGTAAAAATAAATACTATATTATTTCTTCAGATGTTGCCCATTAGAAACTAACAATATCCAATATACACCAACGGCGAAATAAACAGTAGACGAATTGTCTACCACCATTTTCATTAGGTCTGTATTACACAGTGTGATTGCTTGCTTGATTGATTTGGTGTTTTAAGTCCACTTTATGCACAGTAAGGCTAATCGGGACTGGACCTACTGCTTAAAGTGGGATTCGAACCACTATGAGCCTCCACTGGGTATCGAATCCGGGACACCTTGATTACAAGGCGACGACGCAATCACTGCGCCATCGGGGAGCCCCACAATGTGATGGCAATGAAATGAAACAATGACGTCAATAAGCAGAGAAGAATGCCTGCTTCGAACCAACATAGTTTCATTCCTTAAATCAACACGGGATGTAGAATAAAAAAGTAATGAGAATAGTGGTGGACAATTTGCCTACCATTATCTTTGCTGTTGACTGTACACAAAAAAAACAAATTTGAATGAATTAAACAAAAGTTCACAAAGCTTTTAGGTAACCAAAAAAAATTATTCGGTAGTTTTTACTAAAGATGGTAATCTTCACTACTTTTTTTAATAAGTACAAGCAAATGTGCATTATTGCTAGAAGTACTTCTTAGTTATGTTGAACAACGACATGTGTGTCACCTATTTTAACAAATGTTTGGTTACCAGAAACTATATTTTGGTCCATGCAAACAATTGATCGATTAAATTGCTTTATTTTACTTCGCTTTTTGTGCCACTTCTGGTTAATTTGCGAAGATGGGGATGAGTGATGATGTGATGAATGGACACTCACAAACATTCATGCCCGTCCAGGCCAGGATTCGAACCCGAGGCACCTGGCGTCGTTGCGCGATGATGCAAACAATTGTTTTCTCTTGCCAGCCTATAGTTATCAGCGGTGCTTCAATCTAAATATTTAAGCTTGAGGACCTTTAGAAAAATGAATGACAAAGCTTAAGTTTAAATGTGATTTCATTTTTATTTGATTTTTGTTATTTACTGTCGCTTTTCTGCCATTTTTGCCTAATCACAAGCCCGTAGCGATGGGTATGGGGGGGGGGGGTGCTGAAGCCTAGGGCGCTATCAAGAGTTTATATATATAATAGAACAAAGTCAGAATATGCAACGGAGAAATTTAAGCTTGGCAAAGGTAAGGTGAGAAGGAACACATACAAAGTTTCCATTGAAGATTTTCAAGTGAGAAGTTTGCCAAAATTTTCTGTTAGTAATAGTACATTTTTAAACGCGTTCTTCAGACAGTAGAACATAACTGAAATATTCTTAAATATGCTAATTTTTTAAAAATCAAAAATTCAAACTATGAATCTTTGAACATAACACCAATATTATTTTTTAAAGAGTCTAGCTTTGTTTGATCGTTGCAAAACTTGGTAGATTTAATTATCAAAAATCTGGCATAAGAAGAAAATATTGAAGGACGCACATCAAGTGTCGGTGCTAGGTAGTGCGGGAAAGGAGGGGGGGGGGATCAAACCACAACCCCCCCATAGGGCGTCAAAATATCTAGCTACGGAGCTGACACGTGGAGTTAGCGATTACGGTGTATGTAATATAATACTATTCGGGAACATTCAAAACTGATATCATCACTGATAAATTAACATTTATGTACAAAGTAATTAAACAAGTACATACGTTCCTTTCACTTTGCAACTAAAGTATTATGGGCTGAATCACTTTCATATTTGAAACAATTTCACAAAGAAACCCGTGACAGTGTAAACAATTTTACAAGCATTCAGCATGCTAAACTACACCTGAAGAAGCCTGAAGTTCAGTGTAGATTGTTTGTTTATACCCAAAACGCGGAAAGAAAAACCTACTTTGAATATTTGACGATCTTCACGCATAAGAACTGAAACTCCTGTTTCATCCCAGCGTAAGAAGAAAGGGGGTGGAGGGAAAAAAAAGAATTAAAAAGAAAAATCTGTGAAGTGGGGAAAGTGCTAACAGCATCCATGGATATAAAAGAGCATTCTCTCAATCTACACAGCATCATTTCTCTACTCCTCTTCCACAGAAGCACGAAGCAGCCATGAAGATCATTGTAAGTAAATACGCTTAATCATGTGTTCTATTAAGGCCCGTTGCGAAGAAAGTACATTTGTGAACTTGCCTTCTGCAGTGACAGTCATACAAAGCCGTAGCTGTTAACTGCAAAAAAAGAAAATCATGTTTCTTGAAACAAGGTACGGCATACAGAGATTGAAAAAATCACGTACACACACACAGTAAAGAAAAAGGGGTCCCCGGTTCGAATCCCGGCCTGGGCATGTGTGAATGTCCCTCATCAATTTTATCGTATCATCGCTCATCCTCATCTTCGCGATTAGCCAAAAGTGGCAGAAAAGCGAAGTACAAGTACAAGTAAAATAAACCAAATGAATCATAATAAAAGATAATGCATCTAATTTAAATTTTGTACTTCAAATACATCAACCGATATAACTGTGAGTGTAATTCTTTGTTTCTTGATTCATCGTTGATTGAAACTTCTCATGTGATGCATTAAAATGCATCAGCTGAAAACAATTCTAAGACTTATGAAGATATACGCGGCAATGCTTTCTTGGACTTCAAACTTTAATGCATTTTCTTGAATTCATGCATGTTGTTGCATCATATGACTTCTTTTGGCCGTTTCACAACATTCAGGGTTACTTTTTGATGTATCGATGTGAGATTTTCTTTCTATGTAAATCGAGTGTACTTGAATGCAGAAATTGATACGATTTATGATGCACCTTCCTGCGTGTTTGTCGATAATGTAATTAAACATTTGATCTGAGCTACAGACTGTATGCATTTTTGTTTCAGCCGATGCATTTGTTTCCACTGATGCATTTTTTTGTTTCGCTGATGCATTTTTGTTTCAGCTGATGCATTTACTTTACTGCCTGATTTTATTTTAACAATTCAAAGTACTTTGATTCTATTTGGAAGAGAGCCTATAAAAATGTTATTGACAATTTTTATGAATCTATTCATTTTGAATTGACTTTAAACACAAAGTTTAAATCAGGGTTTTAAAAAGTCCAGGAACCCATAAATTTTAATGGGTTTCGCTTCAGGACCGGAACATTTTTATAGTACAATTTAAATTCGGTCCAAGTTGCGTATTGTTTCATGGGAAAACGTTTTCTGGACCGTATTTAAATTGATCGGAAAAAAGATTCTTGGACCGTATCTAAATTGATCCGGAAAATAGGTTCTTGGACCGAATTGAAATACTTTGCATATAAAAAAGGTTCTTTACCGTCCAGAACCCATTTACACTTGCTGATTTTCTCTCTTGGACCCGAATTGAATTTTTTAAAAATTTCTGGATATTTAACAACCCTGGATTAAAATTAGATCTGAACCAGTGATGTGCCGTAGACTATAAGTTTACGTCTACATGCGTTGTCTACACGTAATCTACGCGTAGATTACATTGAGTTGTAGTTTACATAGACTACGTAGACAATCTAAAGTGCATTAAAATTAATTTTAAAGGCTTTCATGAAAGGAAAGTGACATTTTCAACTATATTGGTTCCTAACGAAATTAAAAGAATCCTATTTACAACAAAATTTCTCTTCTCTTCTATTACCAACTATGGAGGAAGATAAATAGTATGCAAAAAACAACAACAGATGGCAGTCGTGAGGCAACAGTGGTCTTTTTCCCATAAACACTAGAATATTTCCTATATTAGGTTTCTTCCTAGATGAGAAATTGTTCGAATTTGGAAGAAAGAGTATGAAAGGTTCTCTTCACACATCAGCAACTGATACGCAGTATAAGTTTCTTTTAATTCCACGGCGCTCTTTGCTACGTTATCACCTTTCGCCATGTTGTTTACATAGCTTACCTAATCTACGTGTATAAAATAGTCTACGTGTAGAATGTAGACTATCGTTGTTTACGCGTAGACGCACATCACTGATCTGAACCATTATGCGTCTCCATTGGAAAAATGAATCTTGAATCTTTTGTTTACAAAGTGACAGTGTTAGCCAATAGATTGATTGATTTGGTGTTTTAAGTCCACTTTATGCACAGAAAGGCTAATCGGGACTGGACCTACAGTTTAAAGTGGAATCCGAACCACTATGTGCCTCCACCGGGTTGTTAGCCAATAGAGTATCAGCGAAATCCCACGTACACACATTTCACGGATAACATTTATCTTTGAGAATTTAGTAACAAAAAAATTATAGTTTCAAGAGAAAATTCAAACATAATGCCAAGATCATACAAGGTGTCCTATACTGCATAAACGTTCAGGCCTACGTGACCTATTGATCACTGTAACAAGGTTTTCAAGCGAGAGGTATCGGGCTCGAATTCAGATTACAGTATGGATATAATTTCTTAGGTATTACATGAGCTCAATTTTAATTCTGTTTGAAGCATAATAACTAAATTAGAAAAACAAATGCGAAAATGAAATGTTCTGATAACTGTCTCTTGAAACTTCTTTAAAAGTTACTAATTGTTCAATGGACTCTCAACGTATATTTGTTTTACAAAGATTGTTTCTAGTACTTCACGTTACACTTATAAGTTTTAATGACCTGGACTATTTGCAGTACTCTTTACACCGAGAGCAATACAAAAAAACTCATTAGTTAATGTTTCTACTTAAAGATGGCGGAAGAACATAATTGTATACTAATTGGGTTTCAAGTGTACTTCATGAGAAATATTGGAAAAATCGTGTCGGTGAAATAAAAGCTGTAATTCAGTTTGCAAAATTAGATTCAGAATATTCTGTATTGTTTCTAGTAGAAGATTAAACAGACAAACAAAATAAAAACTTTAGAGATGTTTATGCACTCGTTGTAATATAATTATATATTAAATCCACATTTTTGTTTTTTAGCATTACTCGCAACTCTTTGCCAAGTTGCATTGCAAACTAGAATTTTTTCACACTCGGCACCCAATAAACATGTCGGACATAGCTGTCTATTTCGGGGGTGAGAGGGGGTATTATTGTTCCCCTCACTTGATTCAAGTGGGGTGGGCGGAGTATCTTTCTGCCAGTATCAGTTATCAATGTTTATTTTATAAATGGATAGGATCAGGGGCGTACTTGTTTAACTGGAAGGGTCCAGGGCAGTGTTACACGGAGGATCCAAATTCAAAACGCTTATGCAATAGAAACTGAATCAGCAGCCTGAGATTTCATACATTGTAATAAGATTTTTATGTATTTTTTGTATTATATTTAACACACAAATACAGATGAACAGATATGTGCAATGTTCCAATGTGCCTGTCTACCCCCAGGAGGAAGATTATGATAACTGTCCCACAAACGGTTTGTGCGTACTTACACACAGACTGATATTCAAACATTCTAATTTCCAAGGTTGAATTGACCTAGTTCGGGATAAGAACAGATAGAAAAGTCACGTTTCTACAATAATATACGCCAGAGTTGATAAGGGTGGCTAAATGTTCAACCAAGGCCAGATTTAACTTAACAGTTTATATTCTGTGAGATTGTTGTCACAATGAGTGAAGCAATGTTGTACATGTTTGATCCTCCAGAAAAAAAAACCCTACCACTCACTTTTGTGTTGTTGATCTTACTGTGTGTCTGAAATTATTCCAAGTTTCGGCCTAATGGGTTTCACACATAGAAGTGATTGAACATATTCACCATTAATCGTATATGGTGGCGATGGAACAGTCACTATCCGTGTGACACACAAACTCGTTGGACATGTATTTTTTTTGGGGGGGGGGCCAGGGGTCCTCGAAATAAGGTCAAGAGCTCAGCTGCTAAAATTCTGGTACGAATCCTTACGAAAAAAATAATCACAATGATAAATAAACTCCCTTCTATTTCCAAAGAATGTTTTTCCGGTTCTTTGTTTCTTTCTATTTCGTTTCATTTTACAGTGTTTATTTACTTCTGGATCAATCGCGATTATCATTAGTGTTAAGAGTAACAGTATAAGGATGGCAAAATGTTCAACCAAGGCCAGATTTAACTTAACAGTTTATATTCTGTGATATTGTTGTCAGAATGAGTGAAGCAATGGTGTACATGTTGTACAGTATATGAAATGATTATTTTATAAATTTAGTGTTTATTTAACAACATGCAGTTTTAATTATAACAATTGATTTACGAAATAATCATTTCATACACACTACAACATGCTTCACTCATTGTGACAACCATCTCACAGAATATAAACTGTTGAGTTAAATCTGGGCTTCGTCGAACATTTAGCCATCCTTATACTCAAACTCTTAACAGTTAGGAATAATGCTTTATTGATTTGTTTTGTTTTTCTTCACTTTTCTGCTATTTTTGGCTAATCGGAATGATAAAAAGTGATATGAAATTCATGAAAGGACAATCACAAACACTCATGACCAGAACACACCATAAGCTCCACAGAGGATTACACTGTCTATGAGTCTAGACGCCAGAGCCTCGTTAGTTAGCAAGAATGCACTGTACTAAGTGGATGCTTACGGAAAGGCACCCCTTACACCCAGCGCTTGAAGTGGAGAATGTAAGCTGGGGAGAGGGGTGTTTAGTCGAGGCTTGGGGTTAGTTGGGGTAATGCTCCTATGGTTTAAGATGGTGACAATGTGACAGCCGGTGGATGCTTGGCGAAAATTTTGCTAGCTGGGAGGGCTATCATCCCCGCATAACCCCCCTTACTTCGAGCACTGCTTGCACCCCAAGTAGGGATGACGAACTGATGAAATGAGGAACGGAACATAGAAAAGGATACACCATACCGTCACAGACGCCTGTAAGTTTTTGCAGCTCAGTAATATTACTTGTCAAGGGCTGTTCTTGGTGGAGTTTTTAGCTTAACGCGCTTTGAAGCCAGGCCTCAGGTTCGAATCCTGGGTAAGGTCAAGTTTGTACCACCTAATTCATAATTTATCCTTCAAACTGAAATTGGCATAACAAGATCTTCGTTTTTTCCATGAATACTTTTCAATGTTTTCCTCACTATTTTTTCACTCTTTCCAGATCTTCTTAGCTCTGTTTGCTCTGGCAGTTACCACAAGAGCAAAAGAGGAAGAGGAGAAAAAGAAGAAGGTCGATAAACAAGAGAAGAGAGGACTCTCAGGCTTGGGCTATGGCGGTGGTTTTAGCTTCGGAGGTTCCGGTCACGGAGGCGGCTTTGGAGGAGGCTTAGGCGGTCACGGAGGCGGTTTTGGAGGAGGCTTAGGAGGTCACGGAGGCGGTTTTGGAGGAGGCTCAGGCGGTCACGGAGGCGGCTTTGGAGGAGGCTTAGGCGGTCACGGTGGAGGCTCAGGAGGAGGCTTAAGCGGTCACGGTGGCGGTTTTGGAGGAGATATCGGCGGTGGATTCGGCCATGGAGGTTTCGGTGGCGGGGATGGAGGAGATATAGGCGGTCACAAGGACACCAAGATCGTCACGATTACCAAAAAGGTACCGGTTCCTGTGGCCAAGCCCGTACCTTACGTCGTCGAGAAGAAGGTCCCGTACTTTGTACCTCACCATGTACCGGTCGCCGTCGACAAGCCGTACCCGGTCCATGTACCCAAGCCGTACCCGGTCGAGGTGATCAAGCACGTGCCCGTACCCGTGGACAAACCGGTGCCTTACCCCGTCAATAAACCCGTACCGGTCCACATCCCGAAGGCTGTCCCCATCCACATTCCCAAGCCGTACCCAGTCCCTGTTCCCAAGCCGGTGCATGTCCCCGTTCCCAAGGCAGTGATCGTCAAGAAGCCAGTACACATTGTTATCCCTGGAGGAACCGCGGGTGACCACGGAAGTTTCGGAGGCGGTCACGATTTTGGAGGTGGCGCCAGCGGCGGCTTCGGAGGCGGTCATGGAGGTTTTGGAGGTGGTCATGATTTTGGAGGAGGATCAGGCGGTGGATTTGGAGGCGGTCATGGAGGCTTTGGCGGTGGATTTGGAGGAGGTCTCTCGTTGAAATCTTGAAGTGTTAGGTAAGGCATTCTTACACATGATCTTCAACTAATACTTATATCAACAGTATAATATTTTCTGCCATTTACAATTAATAGCAAGTATGTGCTAGCAGTTGCCACATGCACGAATTACATAAAAGCAGAAGAATCGATATGTAGATGCAAAACGATGGAGTAAATAACATTTCAAAGTTTATATATTCTTTTCTAATACATTACCAGAGTTAGAAATTATGAATGTTCAGTTCATTTTCTGCCACTAAGAAGTTCCATATCGTTATAATGATAACGTAACCGTTTAAGGGCTAATTTATCATTATGATAATGATATGCAATCACTTAGTGTCTGACAGGACCGTTATCATAATTATAACTTATCCCTTTAAGGATTTAAATTATCATTATGATAATGGTAAGGGGCCAATTAGTGTTTCACACTAAATGGTTCCACACCGTTATCATAACAATTTTCATGGGGAGGATATTAATTAATTTTCTACATACTATATTATTGTGCAGTTGCCTTAATGTTTATCATAAAACTTTAGTTATCACAGTCATTATAATGACAATGCTGACTTTTAACTGAAAAACAGAACTTGGCCACATTTTTACTCTTAAAAAAATAGCATCCTTATGAAAAACCTCACGTATATAGTTTTTTCAAAAACTATTGCTTTCCATCGCCATCTATGGTTAATATTTTCCTAATTTAATTTCCGTTGTGTTTAATGCACTTAAAATTGATGCTAATCAAACTGAATCATATTGAAACTTGTTCTTAAAACTTCCTGTGATATACATGTTATATTCAGTGGCGGCGATTGGGTTCCGAAACTGGGGGGAGTGCCAAACTGGGGGGGCAAGGACAATTTAAATTCCCTTGGTAGATAAGGTTTAGCATAGTGCTGGGGCAAAATGCCCCCCCCCCTAATTGACGCCACTGAATATATTTAGATATCTATAAGAATATTCTATCCAAAATCAAGCTGAATTTTTCAAACAAATGTATGTTAAATAAAGAATGTTTCTCTTTGCAGATTGTTGGAGAGATGTTACATACTGTTGAACAATCAGCGTTTCCTTTTCTCTGTTCCTAGTGTTAATGCTACTACTACGTTTTGTTACTGTCATCTTTTTTTTATAAAAATATTGTGCAAATAAAGAGTAATAAAATATTTTTTTAAATAATATGGTTTGATTAAGAAAAGCAAAGAGCAATCTACCAAAAACTTGGTACTCTATGCAATGCACTTGAGTTTTTGAGTGTACATTAAACCGTCTGTTTCAATATCATTGACAGTCTTGTACTGTAGAATTTTTAATCAGAAGCTCCTGGATTCGACTGTCAGGTCAGTTACCATCCGAAAACTGACTAACTAAAATGAATTGTTTTACAACTAAGTATTGTAACCGAGTTACGCTTATAACTATGTTACGTATTTCATTAGTAGAACTGTAACTCAGTAACGATTTCAACTAAGTAATCGTTACTGAGTTACGTTTTCAATTAAGTAACCATAGTTGAGTTACGCTGTAAACTAAGTAACTGAAACTGAGTTACGTTTTCAATGAAGTAACCGTGATTGGGTTACACTCTCAACTAAGTAATTGAGTTGCTTTTCAAATAAGTAACCATAATTGAGTTACGCCTTCAAGTAAGTAACTGTACCTGAGTTACGTTTTCATTTAAGCAACCATAAGTGAGTTACGCTTTCAACTAAGTAATTATAACTGAGTTACGTTTTCAATTAAGTAACCATAATTGAGTTACGACTTCAAATAAGTAACTGTACCTGAGTTACGTTTTCATTTAAGTAACCATAAGTGAGTTACGCTTTCAACTAAGTAATTAAAACTGAGTTACGTTTTCAATTAATTAACCATAATTGAGTTACGCCTTCAAGTAAGTAACTGTACCTGAGTCACGTTTTCATTTAAGTAAACATAAGTGAGTTACGCTTTCAACTAAGTAATTCAAACTGAATTACGTTTTCAATTAAGTAACCATAATTGAGTTACGCTCTCAACTCAGTAACCGAAAATGAAATAGGAATTGTAGCTTTCCTGGCGATGTGAATCGAACAAGTGTTCTCGGATTACCAGTCAGTTTAAGTCGGCGTTAGCTTTCAACGTTTGAGCGCATACATTGCTCTCATCATACATTGCATACATTCCCTGAAGATGAGAGAAATATATGCGCTCGAGACGTTGAAAGCTAACGCCAGCTTAACCTGGCTGGTAATCCGAGAAGACGTTTTAGAATCGTAACTGAGTAACCATGATTGAGTTACGTTCTGAACAAAGTAACTTACTTACTTTTTCAATTAAGTAACCATGATTGAGCAAAGCTCTTAATCAAGTAACCGTAAATAAATTTTCAACTTATTGTAATTGAGTAACAATTAAGTAACTGCAATTGAGCTAAGTTTTCAACTAACAATTGCAATTATAGCCAAGAACAGAATCTTACTTTTAATAAACACGTAGAACAAATAATTAGTGAAGCGTTCAAGAACCTTGGGTTTATTCTTAGAATGGGGAGGGATTTCAAGAGTATAGAGACACTAAAAGTTTTGTATTATTCATATGTAACACCCAAACTCGAATATGCATCTGTTATATGGAATACAGACACAGCAAAGTACAATGAAGCAATTGAAGGAGTCCAATGAAGATATCTTAGATTTAAAAATACAAATTTCAGAAAGTTTACCCCACATTTGAACACTACGACAACCTGATATATGAATGTCGGTTTACAAAGCTGTGTATAGAAGAACGTTACATGAAATAGTATTCTTGTGGAAATTGTTAAATCACGAAGTAGATGCTGAACATCTACTCTGCCAGATTAATTTTCGAATCCCATCGTCGAAAACTAGACTCAAGAATGAAGTTTTTCTTATAAAGAAGGCTAGATCGGAAATTTAAAAGAAATCTCCATTGTGGAGAATGTGTACCAATTACAATAAATTGCAAATTAAGAATAAGACCATTGACATATTTTCTATGAACCTAAGGGAGCTTAGTAAAGCAACTATTTACAAAATGGCTTAAGATTAAACACATTATTTACTAATGAAATGGTGTGATAAAGTGTGTGTATGTAATATATATATATATATTCTTCTTATATTTTAATATTACAGAAATATATGTAACTGTATTCACTATGTATCCATTATATGAGCTCTGTAATTAGGTATGTACCTGTTGAGTTCAATCAAATAAATAAATAAACAATGTAGGTTCCTAATTGTCCTTCACGATGATGGATCAACACCCAAATTTTTGAGCCTCCACTGGGATCTACAAGTATAATACCAAAGGTTAGAGCGCTACCCATTGGACTACGCTCTGAACTACGTAACTCAAATTGCAGTACTCCTTTAACTTAATAACTCTAAACAGTTACGTTTTGAACAGGCTCTGAGTTAAGGAAGAGTGAAGTATTATCCTTTTTTAAACGAAAGTAAGTGTTGACTGGGTGATTGTGAATGCACACTTCCAGCAACTGGCTCGACTGTAATTAATAATGCAAATAATTGGCTGTTTCCTTTCTAACTGCAGTTTTCTTGGGAAGAGAAGGGGCGAATTGACACGAAGTTCTTTCTCAAGCATTAAGCAATAAACATAAACTTCCCATTTAACATTTAATGACCTCTTAATAATGCTCATGATGCAATGAACTGCACTGCTTGTAATGCAAGAAGCATGATTCTATGAGAAAAATGAAGAAATCATCTCAATCAGCATACTTTCAAGGAGTAATTTCTGAACAAGTGAATTCCAAAGTTTTTAGACATAATTTTGTGACCTACTTCCTACTTCATTTTTCCTTAAAATTATAATGATCATATATTTTCAAACCCAACTAGTGTTTAATTATTACGACGCAAGATGGCAGTAATATTTACCTACAACTTCAGATACACTTAACATTATATTGTTACTTTGAGCATAGTTTGGCCTCTTGTTCTTATAAATATTAATTCTTTCGATATATTTTACTGACAATAATTGCTAATAATGCAGTAGAACTTTATATCTATGAAGGCATATTGGTAACACCGCTCTTGTTATAATTTATTCTTATATACATATACAACATTAGAATTTTAAAGCTATATCTGAAAAAGAATCAGCTTGCCAAGGTCCACATCGTACTTTTAGTTTTATGACTTAAGGTCTGAGGAACTTTTAGCTAGGTTGAAAATAAAAGCAAGTTGAAAGATAACGTATCAATATTGAATTACAATACTACACAGAAATGCGCTATATGGTACAAGTACAGCGCCTTGAATGACGTAGTGTGGAAAACGTCACTGTTCTGGGCTCTCTGGCTGGTTACACTCGAATATGATACCGCTAGAGGCGCTGGTGTCGGTACAGCTTATAATGGAAGTAAATGGAGTTTTCGCTGCAACGTCAGGTTCTTTTACATGAAGCATTTCTATGAACGTGATAATTGCTATGATATTTGGTACAGTGGTCGCGAAGATATTAACGAACATTCTAGACAGTCGACCACGTCCTGTTATCGTTACTTTCATTAATAATAATACTGGACAATATATACGTGTGAAATGCTTGCTCTTGGTAACTAAATTTTTGTGTATGAATTAGGTTCATTGTTATTATCATCATCATCATTTGTTTTAAATATATACACACTGAAGCATTTGTATTTTTGGCATCTTTTCTTCTGCTTCAAACTAATCGCGGCGATGATGATAATGATGATTGCATGAAACGACAAGGGGAAACTCACAAAACGTCCTAGTACCATCGACATGAGTGTAAGGAAACGTTCAAACGAATGGGACAAGCGACACGGGATGTTCACACTGATGTGACTAGTGATACAGACACTTCCAGACTGTAAAATAGCATTCATTGCGCATGAGGGTTCAAACAGCAAATGACACGCTAACGTGCAGTATTCGCGTGATACATGTTACTTCGGTCTGAAAGCTCCTTAAAGGAAGGGTGCTCAGACCGAAGCGACGCGCCACAGGGGGAGTTCCCAACTAAGTGACAAGCGACATCGTGCCTTCTGTCTATTAGCAAGCGTTTTTTGCTTATTATGCGAACAGCAGATCTAGGCGACACGATAAGCCACATGTGTCGCTTTGTCGCTTGCGTGTTGCTCATACTGGGCCTTTTCCTCAATAGCTTGCAACATGTTGCTGTGGTTTGTTGTTCGCGCATGCGCGATGCAATGAGTGTCTTGCTTTAGGGAGATTGCGCACCAAAGCGACGAGCGGCACGCGACACTTATCGCTTAAGTATTTCACCAACCGAACGCTAGCCTGTGCTGCCCGTCATGCCGCTACGATGTGAAATGTTGCTCTTGATTGGCTCGTTTCCAAGTGACATGTGTCGCTTTGGTATGAAAGTAGCCTTGTACAGAAGGACCCGTGTTGCTTTGGTGTGAAATTCCCGTATCGTTTGTCGCGTGTCGCTTTGATCTCCTTGAGGAAATGGTGCACTCAGAGCTTGTGTCCCTACAGTTCGAAAGGCTGCATTGATTACCAACTGATCGCTTCCAAGCGACACTTGTGGTTTGTTGCCTCGGTATGAAATATCTCTCAGGATACTATTTATATTCTAATAACATAGAAAAAAATAAACTCTAGTACACAATCCAACACCTGACGTCCGGAATCACATTGCGATGTTTCTTCTTGTGTTACGCATGCTATCGTATCAATCCCTAAGATTATATGTTTATTTTATAAAAGCCTCTCTGAATGCTTCACGTTGACCAGGGCATTCACTTGTTTTCTCAGTTGTCTCAGCCTCTGAGGCATGTAAACAATGCAGAGTGTTGTGCTATGCAAACCTCCTGAGCTATTCAGGAAACAGGTAGTTTATTCTGCCTATGGAGTCAGCGGTTTGCATAGTGGCAATTAAAAACACGATTCGGCATGGAGGAAGAGCTCGATGGCCTAGTGATATAGAGGTGAGACAAGCTGAGAGGGGACTGACTTTTGGATTGGAGTTGAGAAGGGAGAAGAGGTTAGGAGAGCAGTAGGGCAGAAGTGAGACGACGCTCTAGTCAACCAACAGAGAAGCCAACAGAGGACTTCGTATATTTCTATTCATCGTAATTATCTTCATTCGTCAGATAGACAGGTAACTATCCTAAGACCCAGCCATGATTCAGGTTCAAAGGTTCTGAAAACCCAACGAGTGACCATTGTCTTTTCTAGAAGTGTAGTTCCTAAATCTTCTTTGTACCTTTCGTATTGCCAAGCGTTTACTCGTCATGCCAATGACGAGTGCTCTCATCAGAGGATGAATGATGAATAGCTTACATCACCCAGCAATTAATTGCAAAGTGACTGGTTCTGATCCCATCATTCTTTAGAATGATACGTGATGGAGATGCTTAGGGTTTTCATCCATTTTTTCGGAAATGAGATGGAAAATTGTTAACCAGTTTTAAATTTAACCCCACTCCATAATTTGTTTTGCTAATTTGTTTAATGTTTTAGTATGTCCTTACCATATTTCATTTTGAAAATACATAGGGCTTAAAGATTTTTTACCAGATGGGAATTTTTTTTATTACATATGCCATGATAGATGTCGAGCTTTCACCTTGCTGATGAACTCGATGAAACGTTGGATCAATTATTAGATATAGCACGATGGACTACAAGTTTTAATTTAGATGTCAGCGGTCCAACTGCAAGTTCAACCCCCAAATTTAAACGTAGCCCAATATTAACTAGACGCCTTCAGCGACAATTATTAGAAAAACAGGAATATGAAAAGCAATTAGAGCAACAATGTCAGGATTTTAGAGATTTAGACCCAACACAATTTGCAACTATGGCTCAGTCTCAGTTTGTTCCCCCAACTATTTTAGAGGGTATCCCATTTCAAGGGACAGCCGGGGAAGATGTATCGAAATTTTTGGATAAAGTAGATAGCCTTGCCATTTTAAATGGTTGGAACAGCGCCAGAAAGCAGGAAATGTTCCCAGCCCTTTTGGCCGGGCCAGCGTTACGATGGTATCAGGCTTGGAAAGATGTCCAAGAAAACCAAGACAGTTCTTACGAGAATATAAGACAAAAAATTAAAGACGAATTTACAGGGTACTTGGATCAACTCCAGATTGAGGAACAAATTCGATACAGGAAACTGAGCCAGTTACAAATTATGTTCGGGACAAGCAGTTACTTTTACTTAAAGCAGATCCCAAAATGGGCGTTCAACAGCAGATCAAACAAATTATTTTAGGATTGCAGGTGGATTACATGAAAGATATCCATCATAAAGAATACGAGTCAGTGCATGGGTTGCTTAAGGATTTAAAATCCTTTGAAAACCTTCAGTTCTTGATGAGACAGCGCAAGTTGAAAGAGCTGAGGTGCGAATATCAAAGGGACAGTTTATTCCTTCCTTTGAACAGCGCACCAACACTTTCGCAACAGCAGCAGATTTTATTGCAGAATAACAATCTGGCTACTGCTGAGTCTGCACAATTGCGACCTACATCAGAGATCGACGCAAGATTCAATGCCTTGCAGAAGGAGGTCGAACAATTGAAATTAGCGAACAATCCTCAAAGTAACAAGGTTCAAGTCCAGGCTGAGGAAACTGGTTTGGAAGCTAGATTAGCTAGTCTTACTTTTAGACTGGATAGCATGGGCAATCAAAAACAGCCTCGGTATGAAATATCTCTCAGGATACTATTTATATTCTAATAACATAGAAAAAATAAACTCTAGTACACAATCCAACACCTGACGTCCGGAATCACATTGCGATGTTTCTTCTTGTGTTACGCATGCTATTTATTTATTAATTTTATTTTACTTTTCTTTCCAAATTAATGCCATTTAGTGACTGCAAATCACTCCACAAATATAACTGTTTCCATAAATTCACGTACCACCTTTCAAGACAAACAAATCTACACAATATATTCCAAAAACTAACTAAGCCGCATTACTTTCATAAGAAAATTAGCAGCTGTGCTGATCGCACTGCCATCTATGTTGTCATCTGTCTCGGGAACCAGTTCTTGGGTCGTTTTCCACACTACGTTATTCAAGGCGCTGTAGTACAAGTTTCAAACTTCAAGTATTATATTTACCAGATATTTTCAAAGCCAAGTAGTGTTTAATTATTTTGATGGTAGATGACAGTAGCACGTAAGTATGGTATTAAAAATTCGAAAATTCAGATAGAGTCTTTTATTGGTAATGTACAATGCCAACAATAAACTTTATTAATCAATAAACAACTAAAAACCGTAAAAGTAATCATGAACAGAGGATGTTTGAAGGAATGTAAAACAATTGCCAGCTTCTCACGAAGTAAGTTCAATGGGAAGGGATCAAGAATATATTTATATACATTTATTTACAAGCTATTTTTTCATGACCATTTTCATTCAACTCAGCATTAAGAATGATATTAGAGGAAAGTTGTGAACACAATATTGATATACATCAATTAGATGTTGACTTTCAACAAGCATTTGACTCTATACAAAGAGACAAACTCTATAAGATAATGAGAGATATGGATATCCCAGAAGAAAAGTACAATTAACAGGAATGAGGGGATACCCTCTCCACACGTCTGTTTAAAATAAGTTTGGAACATGTAATTAGAAAGATTGAAATAAATCTTAAATGGGACAATACAATTCCTTGCATTTGCTGATGACGTTGCCTTACTAAGCAGAACAACAAAAGCAGTAGAAGATGCCATGAAACAATTTTACAACAAGGTGGACAACATGAGAATGGACTGGAAATAAACCAGGATAAGACAAAATACATGATAACAACAAGAAACAAGATCAGGTATCAAACCATAAATGAGTTCTAAAAACACAGTCAAAAGTTTGAGCGAGTTGGAAGTTTCAAATATCTAGGTTCGACAATAACAGAAGATAATAACATTGCCGAAGAGGTAGAAGCAAGAATAACAGCAGGCAATAGATGCTATCATGCATTTGGAAATATTTGAAAATCCTCTCAAGTGAACAGAAAGCTGAAACTAAGACTGTACAGAACCATAATGAGACCAATAGTGATGTAGGGTCGGAAACCTGGTGTCTGACAAGAAATGAAGAAGAAGGGCTACATATAAGGGAAAGGAAGGTTTTACGTAAGATATTTGGACCAATCAATGAACATGGCATCTGGAGAATTAGGAAAAACGAAGAACTAGGTACACTTTACCAGAACCCAAGTATAACAAGTACAATGAGAGCCAAACGGCTTAGCTGGCTGGGGCACGTAGAAAGGATGCAACCAGACAAAACAATATACAGTATAAGATCTACCAAGGGAAACAGCAAGGCAAGAGGAGTGATGGCAGACCCAGGAAGAGATAGGCTCGACCAGGCGGAAGAAGACCTCAAACGGATGGGCATAAGAGGATGGAGAACTAGAGCAAAGAACAGAGATGAGTGGGCAGCTATCGCCAAGGAGGCCAAGCCCCTGCATGGGCTGTTGAGCCGTGGAGTAAGCAATGAATGGAGCAGAGTGTTTATAATTCAGCTGCTATGTAAGAACATTCTTGACACACTTTTAAAATATTTCCTGTAGTTATTTATATGTCATAGAAAAATTAAAGTACGAGGGTTAAGTCATAAGTCATGGCAACTATTTTTTTTTCTCGCAAACAGGAGACAACATGAAAAATCTAAGATGTACGTTTGAAAGTGTATGGAATGTACCTTCGAATGAAGCCACCAGATGAAGTCTGGATGCAGGAGACTGTCGTAGGGAAGAGGCAGAACACAGGAAGTTGGACCACAGTGTTTTATTATGAGGCAGATCGGCAGTTGACACTCTGCCCCGTTTGAGGACCTCCACCCACCTCGCAACTGTTCGATAGGGCATGGTATGCACACCCAGAGCTTCCCGTAGCTCTGTATGGCATTCCCGTGCATTTCTGCCGCGGAGAACTGCTATTTTAACGTACGAACGTTGATCCCGCTTCATGACCTCCATTTTCGAACGCTCTCACTCACCGACTGAACTTGGGTGTGTGCTTACTACCCCACCATTGTTCACATACACCATCTAGTGGCTTCTTACGAAAGTACATTCCATACACTTTCAAACGTATATCTTAGATTTTTCGTATTGCCCCCTGTTCGCGAGAAAAAAAATAGTTGTCATGACTTATGACTTAACCCACGTACTATTACTTACACAGGCATCTATAAATACGGATCCCACTTTAAACTGTAGGTCCAGTCCCGATTAGCCTTACTGTGCATAAAGTGGACTTAAAACACCAAATCAATCAATCATCTATAAATACACAAACAACAGTACAGTCCACGAGACAAAAATCATGTAGATCTCGTCGTCGCCTTGTAATCAAGAGGTCCCGGGTTCGATATCTGGTGGAGGCACATAGTGGTTCAGATCCCAAACTATAGGTCCAGTCCCGATTAGCCTCTATGTGCTAAAGTGGACTTTAAACACACACCTGTCATGCACATACGGTTTTCATACTTTTGAGTTCACTTGCCTAGCTTGATTTGAGTAGATACATAAATCATATAATCAATTATGTTCCCAAGTGCGAACACATTTGAAGTTATTTTTCTTTTTAATAGTTTCCTTAGCTGATGACAAAGTTATGTGGAACCTGACCATGACCTGACCACCATTAGTTCTTCCTTCCTCTCGATAATAAATATTCGATAACATCACAGCGGTATCGAAGTTCTCTTTTTTTTTTTCAAGGCTAACAATGCTTATTATTTTCCTATTGTCATTGGTCCCACGAGCCAAGAGAAAGGTGATGTGGTGAATGAGAGATCACAGACGGGAAAGTAAGACTTGCATTCTGCCTTCTATATAAACTCATTGTTGGCTCACCAACAATTCCATTCACAACCCCTTTCTCCTGAAGTACGTCCAGGTCACGTGCTTGGCATGAAGGTTATCGTAAGTACCTTGACATGTAGTTCGTTTAAGTGGTTGGGATTTGGGTGTAGGGAATTGCATACTGTGATTAGGACAATCTTTTCAATAATGGTTTTGGTCAATCATTGTTGATTGGATATTGTACTTTTCTTTTTTACTTCTGCTTTGATCTTAGCGCCCTCTGGAGCAGAAGCGGTAGAGGTTGAGAAACAAGCAGTGGCGCAACCACAGAGGGTCAGGGGGCTTTGCCCCTTCTAACCTTGGATGGAAATCAATTCTATGGAGGGATATTACCACTACTCGATTTGGGAGGCCATTCATATTTGTTTCTCCCTCCTCTTTTGTCAATCGCGACGGAGAGGATAAATGAGAAACTGATTAAAATAATGAACCGAGGAGCAGTGACTTCGTATTTATCCTTTCGCCAGGTTCAAGATTCTGAGCTTGAAAAGGCAGTGTATAGCATTCGATCAAATGCTGCAGGAGCGGACAACATTATGTGCAAAATGCTTAAACTGGCCCTTCCCTTCATACTTCCGGCACTCACACATACTAAAAAAAAATTCTCTGAAAACCGGCCAATTTCCAAGTGCATGGAAGAAGCTCGAGATATTTCGCTCCCCAAAAACCAGACGTTAACCTCTCTAAGCGATATAAGACCAATCAGCGTTCTATCAATATTTTCAAAATCACAGAAATCACAATTAAGAGATTACATTGCAAAATATAAAATCTCATCTGATTCTCAATCAGGTTTCGTGCTTCTCATAGTACAACCACGGCATTATTATCTGTCACGGACAATATTTTACGTTCGATTAACGATAAAAAAAACTAACTATACTAGTATTGTAAGACCTTTCTAAAGCTTTCGATCTTGTCCATCATGACCTTCTCCTGGCAAAAATTAAATACTACAGTTTTTCAAAGCTTGTAAGGAATTATTTATAAATATATATCCTAAAACATAATCAATATTGATATTATTATTATTGCATGCTATCGAAAATTATAGTTCGGATTTACGAAGCAATTTCACTTGTGGGTAAGATTTCAGCGCGCATCCTTAAGTACTAGTAGAAAAACGCGCGTATTGTCAAGTTAATGTGTAGATTTCGTTTCGCGTTTGGTTAGATGTAGCTTCCTTGCACTTCCATCACCTTTTCTCATGTTATGATTGATTGATTGATTCAGTTTATTTTACTTCGCGTTTTGTGCCTCTTGGCTAATTTGCGAAGATGGGGATGAGTGATGAAATGGATGAATGGACATTAACAAACAACCAAGCCCGAGCGGGATTCGAACCCGGGACCCTTCGCGTCGCAGCGCGATGTGCTAACCACTTTTTTTTTTTTACTTAGAAAAAGGAAATACCCCCTACACGGACGTATCCCCCACCATTCACTCTTTTTCTCACTTTTACACTTTTCAATTCTTACATTTTCTTTGTTTCTTATCAACTGGACGAACACAAATACCCATGCCTTACCCGGGACTCGAACCCAGAACCCCTGGCGTTATAGCGCGCTCTGCTAACCACTTCGCTACGGAGGTCGACAGCACTCGGCCACAGGGTCCGGCTCTCTTATTGTTATGAAATTTAACCAAGATAGTATGTGTTAAATTTATATAATTGTCTATCGCGGTTGCACAGTAAAAGGAAGGTTTAACATGTCCATAACATACGCATTTATAACGAAACCAAAATTTGGTCTCACTCCATACAGAGTAAAATTGAAGTTTCTGTGCATGTACGCGTACTTTTCAATCTATTCCGTAGTTTTTAATTATAACTTTCTTTTCATGCATTTGCACAATTCTCGTTAGTTTCATGCTGTTAGCTAAAGGGATACGATGAGCGGACATTTGCATGTATACCCTGTTCCAGCTAACCGTGAAACAAGGCAGTTCATAGCGTCAGAGAAGCGAGGGAAATCTATTGGCCAGAGCGAAGCTGGTAATTTCAGTAGCTCTCCCCCACTTCACGCAATTCCGCTCCTCTCACGTGTTCATTGGTGGAGCCGTCTCGCGTCACTACTTGCTCAGAGACTTGTTTTCGTTTGCCTGCTCCATAGTTAGCTGGGACAGAGTATAGTGTCGCATTTATATATAAAAAATATGGTTCCGTGTATTAAAACTATATATTTCTTCTCTTCCCAATATTTCTTCGATGGTTTGAACCAAATCGTGCTCAGAGTGTCGCTCTGATATTAACAATAATATTGTGGCAAGTTATCACACGATGCGGACAACAACAGCTGCGAAATTCTCAATATTAATCAACTTTTACCAATAAGTTCTTAAAAATACATTGATATCGTTATATTAATCTTAAATCCCGTGGTATTTGACTATAGTGACGTACTCATTGTAATATTCTCCTAAATTATGGCTTTATTTCGTAAATAATGAGTCGTAAAAATCAATTTGCCGACATAGAAAGAATCTTCTGCTTCATCGTTTCTTCCCCATTTTCCTGGCGTAACTAAGCGAGAGAATGGCTTCACTTTTGCGCAATAAACAAGTCCTTCAAGTTGTATATAGTTCAATTGTTCCAACTAACAGACAAGTACTTGTATCAAATTGATAATACACAGTAAAACAATAACTTTAGCCGTTAAACAACGCGGCTGGTTTTACGGAACATAAGCTACAACGCTGGACATGTTTTCAACGTAAGGTTTTAAATTATGTGTGTGTGTGTGTGTGTGTGTGTGTATATATATATATATATATATATATATATATATATATATATATATATAAAACACATATATATACACTCGTATATCTTGGTGACTATGAATGCTAGATACAAGATGAAGTAGATGAAAGTAAAGAAAAATCTCTCGCGCCCCACGTAAGTGTCACGTGCCCGCACGGGTAAAGCATATGGTGGATGTCTAAAACGACGACTCATAGATGGCAGCACTCTGTACGGCGTTGATCTTGCTCCGCTTAAATATTGTATATAGGATAAAAGAAAGATGAAATTATATATGTGTATTGTTAGTATATAATCCAAGATTGATCTGTGGTATTATAACAATAATGAACTATGAAAAGGGATATAAGAAGAGAGGATAACAGTATTCACCATATAGGTTACGACTCAAAGAGTCAAGAAGTCTGGAAACGTTTCCAATTTTGTATCTCTCTTTCACAATCCGGTTAGGAACGAGAATTCTAGGTTGCACCAAAGCACACGAGTTGCGCATCATATGCGGCACCGGGTCAAGGAATGCGGATAAGATCGCGAACCTCTGACTGTCCCTTTGGGTTGTTTAACCCTGGCTGCGCCAAGTTCTAGGCCGCACATAAGCACGACGTAGTTGCGCATTTCATATGCGGCATCGGGTTAAGGAGCACGGATAAGATCGTGAATCTTAAGTGTCATTTCTGGGTCGTTAAGTAGAGTCCGTCGGTGCATTGATATATACATTAGATGCCAAAGAAGCATGGGAAGCGCGCTGGTCGCAAGACACGCGAAGCCTTAATGTTACAGCGTAGACACGTGTCCACGATCCGTTGGGATTAAAGCAGGATATTGCTGGAGAAGAGAAGAAAGCCAAGCTAATTCCTATAGATATTACAGAAATGCCACGCGATATCTATAAGGATATCGAAGACGCCGAATCTAAGGATCCCAGTTGCTGACCCCGATAAATAGAAGGATGCCCCTGTAAATATTCAATCAATTGTCAGCAGACGTGACAATTGTAAAAAATAAGAAGTTTGTCCATTATTAATTACTGTATTACAATAAGAAGAAGTCCTTCTAGTATTGAATACTGAATCGTAAGAAGAAGAAGTCCTTCTTATATTGAAGATTGAATTGGAAGAAGAAGAAGCCTTCTCATATTGGTTATAAGATGATAAGAAGATGAAGTTCTTCTTATATTGAAGATTGAACTGGAAGAAGAAGAAACCTTCCCATATTGGTTATTAGATGATAAGAAGAAGAAGTCCTTCCTATACCTTATAAGAATAAGAAGTCCTTGTTATATTGCAGATTGAATTGGAAGAAGAAGAAGCCTTCCCATTTTCGTTATTAGAGGATAAAAAGAAGAAGAAACCTTCCCATACTTTGGAAGAAGAAGCCTTTCAGTAGATATATATCAATATACCCACAAAGTTATATATGTAGATAAACAAATAGACAGCTCAAAATTACGATTATGTATATCAAATGAATGTAATCTGAAGAGATAAACTGAGTGTATCATGCTTTACCCTGGCCTAAGCCAGATTGATGCTACCCTCTCCAGGACATAGCATAAGCAACGCTTGGGCGCGAGGGTTTAAAACAGTACCTGCATATTCCCTGGTTATTTATTTGATTTATTTTAAAATTCCAATCTCGTGACTAGAATTTCGCACTTATTGCTGATGCGTTCGGAGGAAAAATATTCTAAATGTAAAACCCGTGCTTCTTTTTGGTGGGATATTTAAACGTTTTAAAGGTTTTTAAAAAGTATTTTTTCGGAAACTATTGCTCGAGTTACAAATTATATCTTGTTTTCATCAGTACAGACTAGTCTACAAGTGTCAAGTCGAAACACAGATTTTGTTTTATTAAATATAACAAGAAGACGAAAGTGAAAAATCTTCTTCTTTTTTTTGTACGAAATTAAAATTCGTTGGGCCCCGAAGTAGGCAAAGACGGGACGTGAGGGTTCAAAACGGTACCTGTATGCCTGATAGATGTCTCATCATCGTGGCAATTGTATTGTATTTTATTGTATTCATTTGCTTTATTTTACTTCGCATCTTGTGCCGCTTTTGGATAATTTGCGAAGATGGGGATGAGTGATGAAATTGATGAATGGACACTCATAAACATCCATGCCCAGGCCAGGATTTGAACCCGGGACTCCTGGCATCGACTCATCATCGTTGCAAGAATAACGCACTTGCTGATGATACTTTCGAAGAAAACATAATTTTTAATCCAAAAGCAGTGCTTTTTCGGTCGGAAAGCCCCCTCCCCAAATATAGCCAGAATATTATTCAACTTTACTAATAGGATGCTTCGATGCTCGGAAAGCACTGAAAACATGTGTTTCCGAACATTACCTGAGATACAGTATGTTCCAAAAGTCGAAAACACAAATGTGGCACTCGTCTCATCCTGGCCATAGCGACAACACCTGTGACACGGCGTTCGAAGATTAGACATGTTTGTGTCAGTTTTTAATAATGGCAATATTAAAACGTTCATGGGCCAGTGGAGTCCCTTCAGAATTTTGTTCAAGAGGTTTCAAGATTTCGATGTCTCTGTTATCCTGGCCAAGGCAGCTATGATGATCATTCTCTATCTTTTGCTTTCCATCTTTATCTTTCTCTACGCATTTTTTCTCTCCACATTTATTCAATTTTTGTGGACTTCCCGATGGCGTGGAGGTAACATCGTCGAAAGCACAGTGGCTCTTTAACTGTGGGACCAGTTCTATAAAATGGAATTAAAACTCAAACTTATATCTTTACATTACTATCTCTCTTTTCCTCTTTCTCTTCCTTCCTTCCCACATTACTTTCTTTCTTCCCACCTCTCTCATTTTCTACATTTCTTCTCTTTCTCGTTCCTTCCACTTTTATCTTTCTCTTTGTTTCATCTATATATCTCTTTCTCTCTGTTTTCACATCTTATCTTTTTCCACCTCTATCTTTCTTTGCTTCCACATTTAACTCTTTCTCTCTCTGTATCTCCTTCCACCTTTATCTATCTTCACGATTCTCTCTCTCTCTCTCTCTCTCTCTCTCTCCCATTTTTCTTTCTCTCATCATGAATCCTTTATTTCTTTCCACTTTTACCTCTCTCTATCTTTCCACATTTAGCTCTTTCTCCATCTTTATCTTGTTCTCTCTTTGCTTAAACCTTCATCTATCTGTCTTCCTCTTTCTTTACACCTATCTGTTACTTCGCCACGCCAGTTGGCGTCCAGCTTAAGGCCGATGGCGAGATGAAATTGGATGAAGGAACGTTCACGAGAGAACGCCATTTCCCCAGACTAGTTTTTATTGTCAAATTGAATCCCAATTGATGCTCTAGCACTCAATGTGTTTCGTTCTTTCAGCGGATGGATCATCGCGCGTGTGTCTATCGTTTTTCGGCCGTAATATTTCAAGCTCGGTTTTCAAATTTGCCGCGAGAGCTCCAGAACAAGTTGTCGTAGCGAGATTATATCGGTTTTGCTTTCTTTCGGAATGACAGTGCTTTTATCGGGGGTTATTAAGAAGATGAAAATTGATTTTATTTAAAAGAAAATGTATTCGACACACTGTTGCTACCACAATAGACCAAAGTGAATTTAAAATGCAGTTAGTAGCAGTGATACATACATTCCTACTTTTGTACAAAGTTTCGTTGCAAAAAAAGCTGATATTTCTTGGCGGGGAAATTTATAAGATGGACAGTGCTGCCAACTTAGGGGGGAAACATTCGGAATCGCTTCTAGCGTCGGCTCTATGGACGCTGGATGGACCAAATTTGGAAGGAAGCACGACAAGGAACTACCCTTTGAGGATATGTAATGCCTGCCCCTCAATTTTAAAGAAACGGAAATCATGCAACATTTTCGAGATTGCTTCTAAAAGAACACAGTTATATTATAACCCATTGTACCTACCCCTCCAGTGCATATGAACACTATTCACGGACCAAATGACTGTACAACTACCTTTGTTGTCTAAATACGATCATAGTTGAGAGTAAACAAAAACAGAATTGAGAGATATTGTGCATTGCACATAAATGTTACTGAAATCAAATTCTTATATTTTCAGAGGTTCGCTTTCATCCTGGCGCTCTGCCTATACTCCAGGGCAGAGGAAGAATCAACAAAAGATATCACCAAAGACAAGAAAGAAGAGACAAAGGATAAGAGAGGATTGCTAGAATTCGGATATGGATTCCTTCCTGTAAGTTACGAAGGACACGCGGGATATGCTCCAGGGAATATTGGATATGAACTCGGATATATTCAAAGTGGACATGGACCAAATGGAGTCATTGTCCCGCATAATATTCCTGTACCGATTCAACAACTGGTTCATCATTTCATTGCGGTCCCAGTAGACAATTCTTATCCGTTTCATCTTCGCCAACCATTGCCTCCACCTGCAGGGAAACAAGTATACAATCCAGTCACCTACCTTGTAGCCAAGCCAGTTGCGGTACAGAATCCTGGTGGAGGTGCAGTCCAAAAGGCAGTTCCAGTTCAGAATCCCAAGCCAGTACCAGTGCCAGTCGCGGTTCATAAGTCAGTTCCAGTCTTGAGTCAAGGTCAAACCGGGAACTATATTGCAGCTGAACCTGGTTACGGTGCCTTTCATGGTTGAACGTTAAGGCAGCTTCCTATACAAAAAAAGATAAATTATTTTAATGTTTGTGAAATTGCATTGTAATGTTGTGAGATTTTGTACACGATACAATAAAATGGTGGCTGTGATTTGAGAGTTTGAGAGTACCTTTGATTTTTTTCTCCAATTAATTTTCAACAATGTTTTCCTTTTAGAGGAACTGAGCTGATGTTCTAAATGTTATAAAATAAATTAGTTTAGAATTTGTTTTTACATGATGAGGATATTTTTGTATTGATTTCGTTATTGTTCAGACATTTGTAATTTGAAACTAGAATAAGAAATTTATTTTTCTCTCTCTGCCCTCAATCTAACATCTCTGTTTCTCGTTCTATTTACTCTGTCACCCTATTTCTATTCTATCTCCACTCCCTCCATCCATATATGTTCCCCTCTTTCTATTATTAGGTATCCCCGATGCGTAGTTCTAACGTTATCTACTTGTAATCAAGGGGTTCCGTGTGAGATACGCGGTGGAGGCACGTAATGGTTCGGATCCCACTTTAAACTGTAGGTCCAGTTACAATTAGCCTACCTGTGAGTAAACTGGATTATAAGAGAAACTCAAAAGTCTCTCTCTATCATTCTATCCTGTCTATATCTCTCTACACTCAACTTACTCTATTCTCTCCATCTCTCTACTCCCCACTCTCATTACCTATTGATCCACGTACCTACTCGTATTCTACCCTCCCTATCTGTACTCTCTAGATATAGGTTTGCCCCTCTCTCTCTCTCTCTCTCTCTCTGCACTCATTATCATTCTATCCTGTCTCTCTCCAATCGAGTTCGATACGCGGTGGAGACCCTGCGGTTCGGATCCCACTTTAAACTGTAGGTCCAGTCCCGATGAGCTTATCTCTGTATAAAGTGGACTTAAAACAACGATTCAATCTCTCTATATTCCCTTCGTCTCTCTCTCTTTCTCTACACACACTACTCTCACCCTACTTTCTACATTCTCCGTTTGTCTATCCCTTACCCCTATGAGAAATTATAGACAGCTCTGAGATAAACCTAAGTTTCAACTGAAATTTAAGCACCATCTAGTACGGCAAAGTTCCCGTATTATTGAGATTGAATACAGCAAAAATGTAGCAGCTTATCAACATCTCAATTGAAATCTATGTAGTGCCCAAAAAGAGCAATCGAGGCGTGCTGCAGGGAGAGGGTTTCGCTCTAGCGCCAAATAGTTCGCACGGGCCACGCTAGATAGCGTCTCGAGCGAATAACGCTCCAACAGGCAAAACGAGCGGTAAACGCTTGGTACACGTATAACCGTAATTTGTCTGTGATAGTGGGCCCTCAGGTATGGACTGTTAAGTGAAAAATGCAGTGAAATTGAAACTTAAGTGAACAGAGTCATCATCTCCATGTTAAAATGTAATTTAGTCTCTTACCAATAAGGTTATATATGTAAATGAAACAGATGATTGTGGACTGAAACTGCCAGGATATTTTACACATGTGTATACGATTAGTGTCACATTAAAATGATCGAGCGTAGTAGACTCGAGCGAGTACGAGCGAGCGAAGTGATAGTAGGATAGTGTGCACAGTATTGTTATAACAATTCTCTACATTAGTACAAAAAAAAGATGCCGGAATAATATTGGAGTTGATATTACAATCATGGTGAATGCATCATTAGTTCATTAAAGAATCTTTCCAGTAGCCATATTTTAAAATGTTTGTAAGTAGGGGAGAGTGGGGCAGGTGAGTCCCCCCTTAAGAAATTCCGGCCTCCGTGGCGGAGTGGTTAGCACATCGCGCTACGACGCCAGGGGTCCTGGGTTCGAATCCCGGCCTGGGCATAGATGTTTGTGAGTGTCCATTCATCAATTTCATCATATCATCACTCATACCCATCTTCGTAGATTAGCCAAAAGTGGCATAAAAAGCGAAGTAAGATTAAAGCAAATCAATCAATCCCCTTAAGAAATGAAATGTCATAGTGTGCAAATTATTTATTAGAAAAGAAACAAAATTTTACCAGAATACACGTAGAACAGTTATGAACATTTTTATTTAGTTCAAATACAAGAAAATAATTAACTTCTCTGTTAAAAAATTGAAATAAATCAAGTCTGCATGTGGACGCACTTGCCCCACTGGGTGGGCCAAATGAAACCAGCCAGAAACAGAAACTGAAAACTGAAATTTGGCAATTTACTTTCACCAGACAAGCGTGTCCAGATTAATGAAATGTGCTGGAGAGTCGTTGAGACGCAAAATTAACTGGCAAAAGGAATGAGTGGGTATTCCCCAGAACGAAAAATTTAGCACGCATACTGCTCAATACACATGGAGTCAATGTTATTAAAATTAAACCAACGGTAGTAAAGCAAAGTAAATATTCTGCATTCTATTGCGTTAAATTATGCAACTACCATAATAAGATTTTGTCATAACAAATTAATGTACTTCGTGGATAAGTATAATTCTTGAATTTGCTATAGATCGGTTAGTTCATTGAACTCTCCAGCCTAATTATTGCCAATTTTTGTGGGAGCAGGAAAAGGTGTATTATCTATAATTCTTGAATTTGTCTAAATATGCTTCACTTTGACTCTGGCAAATGCAAGGTACCACCAATTGTTATTAGGTTCAAATCTCACAAAACTCGCGCTATGAAAATAGTAATAAAAATGATCATCTTTGATCAATCTGCAGGAAATAAACCAAAATTAAGCCACTGGATTTTATCATCTTCAAGTTAGGACCCATTAAGACTGTGTCTACACTCGGACTGTTGGATCATGAAGAGTACGCTCAAAGATAAACACAAACGTTGTACATATAAAGGGTAGTCGCAATTAAAGTTGCTATACTAAGAGCCCCTCTGGAGACCTTTCGAAGCGACAGATTGCGCTTAAACTTGGCATGAAGGCTATGGAGACCATCGGAAAGCGAATGCTGGTGGATTATAGTTCAATACAGAGTCCCTGGAACACGGTCGAAGAAACGGATTGGGGTGAAACTTGATATATAGGCTATGGAGACCATGGGGAAGCGAATGCTGATGAAAAATAAATAGTTCAAATTTTTAACACCAGGTGAAAATGTGGCGCTTAAATTTAAACTTTCCCTACTCAGTGCCCTCTGGAGGCCGGTTGGGGATACAGATTGGGGTGAAACTTGATATAGAGGCGATGGAGACCATGGTGAAACGAATGCTGATGGAAAAATATAGTTCAAATTTTTAACACCAGGTGAAAATGTGGCGTTTAAATTTAAACTTTCTCTACTTAGTGCCCTCTGGAGGTCGGTTGGAGATACAGATTGGGGTGAAACTTGATATAGATGCTACGGAGACCATGGTGAAACGAATGCTGATGGAAAAAAATAGTTCAAATTTTTAACATCAGGTGAAAATGTGGCGCTTAAAATTATTTCTTCCCTACTCAGTGCCCTCTGGAGGCCGATTAAAGAAATAGATTGGGGTGAAACTTGATATAGAGGCTATAGAGACCATAGGGACGCGAAAGCTGATGAAAGAAGTTCAAATTTTCAAATTTTCATCACGAAATTTATGAAGAGACACACACACAGATCACCCATGACCAGTGAACTCAGGAGCCATTGAGTCGTAGAGCGCTATGCTAACCACTCTGCCACGAAGATTGCCATAAATAGAATTCGAATATTACGAAAATATGTATGTCTAGCAAAACCACAATATAGATGTGGAAAATTCCTTAACAAAATAAGTTGGACTAAAATCTAAAATTACATAAAAGTGCTCTACATATGACATTAGGGAGAGAATGATGTCGGTTTACGTTAGACTCAGCGAATGCAATTATTGGACGGTATCTAAGACTGATTATTTACGCATGAGTTACCACCGCTATATGCAGGGTATCCGGGCTATAGGTATACAAAAATACACACATGTTATTTAGCATCTGCAAAGTTTATTAACTTTCTTGACCCGGTTTTGTACAAAGTAAATCAGAAGGTTTTTAAGCATGCTGGTAAACTTCGATGGGAGCTTGATAGATATTCAAACTATACTTAAGCTCGTGCCAAGTGTTATTAGCGCAACGATACGCTGAACACAAATCGTGAAGTTTCCTCTTGTACACACCATCTTAAATGAAGCTCCATGCAAGAAAATCTAATGGTTCAATTCTGGGGATCTAGGTGGCCAGGCAGTTTCTGCGCATGCGTGGCTCAACAGCACGTCGACTACTGAAATCTTGGATCGATGTTCTATCAACTGAGTTTCACTACGAGACAATACAAGGAGTAGTTCTCGCATTATAAGTAGTTGTTTTTGTATATCTCTAGCCCGGACACCATGTATAATGAAGGCTGGATTTCTTATGCATTTGCATTTTTTTGGAAGGTACATTGTGGAATATAATGTTCATGGATTTCATAGTGCATTTTTAGCAATATAAAGCATTATCTTGCTTTTTAAAAATATTATCGCGAGAGAACGGACAAATTAGTGTTTTACATTATTTTCTTAAGGGCGTACTAAAGGTGATTTTGCTGTAATTTTTCGATAACAGATGGCAGCACCATTTGTCATGGCAACCAAGTGTCATGTTGCCAGATCTACGCGCATAATCAAGATAAGGACATACAGGTTGGTCGATCAGGGTATTTACTGATGAAAGATGACGTCAGATTGATTAGTGGAATTTAGACAAAATTGGTAGGTGTGCAGGAATGTTATAGATTTTTATGAGATCAGTTAGATACTCTTATCAGAAAAATGAACGAGTGTATCAGAAATGGAAAGTAGTAAAAGTCCAAAATATTTACAAAAAATAAAAACAATCGTGTGGTTAGTTCATACACCAAACAGAGCAAGTAAGAAGAATACAATTACGTTTGAAGCAACTGCTGCGTTGACTACGCGATAATAGGCGTGTTTCATCTACGTCACAAACTGTTGCATTGTGGCTTCGAGCAGCCATGATTGAGGCCAGTTTTTGTAAGCATACTGAATTCAAGTGGCGGGCAGAAGATAATAACACAGGCATTCGTGATTTAAAACAAATGCAGTTCATGGAGATGTAACAAACACTACGCGTTGGATATATTTCCTTCCAAACAACAATTAAAATTGGCTGCAAACATGGCGGGTGTGCATATCCTGATGTCACATGAAACCCATCTGTTGAAGATACTTACAGACAACCCATTTTGTACAACACTACTTGACGACATTTCTCGCTTTTATCAGAAATCTTTACCATATTATCTTCATAAATTTGCAGGAGGAAGTTCCGACTTAATATATCAATATTATTCATAGTTACTCTCTAGTCATTATCCAGTTCTTTGCCTTGTAAGTGACTAAAGATTGAGTTCTTTGGACTTACCATTTCTGGAGTTATGATTCATTCTTAAAACAATTTACAGAAAAACAACAATTTTGGAAAACATTAAAACATAAAGCGTCCTGGGTCTACAATAGAAGTCAGTAAGACGTGTTTGTTCTAGGAATTTCTTTGCTTGCGTTTGATGGTGATCGTTAGTATTAGCTCAAAATTTTCTTTGGTAAACATTTCAGGTTTAGATGATTTTCAAAATAGATACCATTTTCCAAGAGAAAGACTAAAGAGAGTCGAGTATTTTAGAAACAACATAATGTATTAGTTTTAGTTTCGTAATACATGTTTTGAAAGTTGTTAAATTAAAAAAAAATACACACACAATAGATTTTCTACAGATGTTACTTTTTAAAGAAACTGATTGATTGATTTGGTTTATCTTACTTTGCTTCTTATGTCACTTTTGGCTATTTTGCGAAGATGGGGATGAGTGATGGTATGATGAAATTGATGAATCTACACATACAGGCCAGAATTCGAACCCTCTGGCCGCTGGTGTCGTAGCGCGATGTGCTAACCACTCCGCCACGGGGGCTTGCTATTTAAAGAAATAAAAAAGCTATTGATATTTGCGAGTGTCCATTCAATCATATCATCACTCATCCCCATCTTCGGAACTTTACCAAAAGTGGCACAAAAAGCGAAGTAAAATAAAGCAAAATCAATAATATTAAAGTGCATAAAAATTCCTAGTGATGTACCATTGGTGCATCAAAATTCAGAGAGAGATACATGTAAGGTATTTTCATCAGATTCTGTTCCCTGAAATGCACTAAAAATGCATTATTGGTGAAGATGAGACACGTTCATTTTAATGGGACGAAAATTCCACGTTGAACTGTGGCAATTGATGAGGCAAAATTTCATCAGTCTTTATGTGATGCATTTCGTGTTCTGTGCGCAGGAACAATGTTGAAACCAATGTTTTTCGTGAGAAAGATATGAATACCGTACATGTTGCCGTTAGCATCACGAATGTGGTAGCGATTTGTCCTTTTATAAGCAAGTGGAATTCCTTCAAGAACAGCTTGACGAAGAAACTATCATGGTTGATTGTCATACTCTTTCTGTGGCATTTCGGTCTTGTTGGGTACATGGTTTGTTTCGGGAGGGGCTAGATTTGAAAAGGTGGACAGTACACACAATAAGATGTTTCGTATTTCAGAACTTTCTATTCTGAAAATGGCACACAGTGGTTTTGACCCAGTTTTTCATGGAGTTTCTTTGAAAATGTAGATTTTCTCAAAATTTTGGAGGGGTCTGCAGCCCCATCAGCCCCCCCTCTGCGTACGTTAGTGGTTGGGTAGAACGAGTAAATGCTCGTCTCGTTTAAGTCTTGTTTCGATTTATAAACACCCGCCAGTTTCTTATCTCGGTTTCGAAGGGCAAATCTCTGTATTGTCTCAAGTTTTTAAATATACAGGGTGTTTCCCTGAATTAGACTGACAGGGTGGATGGAGACTGACCAAAGTACCAATATGAGATGAGGATCACTGGTTCGAAAATTCCAAAACTAGATGGGGCTGCCTAGGACAGTGCAATAATACAACTGAAAGATGATACATAATTAGTACGATTAGATTTAATCCAAAATTGCGGTCTCCGGCGTCAACGGCTGATAGAACAAGGAGGTCCTGTTCCTTGGCCAGCTCGTTCGCCTGATCTGCCCACACTCGATTTTTGCTTGTGGGGATTATATCAAAAGTGTTGTCTACAGACACCGGTAGGGCAGCCCGGTCCCGTAAACATGGTTACGCTTTGTGTGCAATGATCTGTTAGCGGTAAAGTGAATGCATCGCTTGAATGTCAAGCCACGTTAAGGACCGAGCGATAGTGTTGCAATATGCAGATAGTAAACACTGGAACAAGAACAATCTCTAAGTATAGGAATGTTTATCAGAGCCTGTGCAAAAGAAGATGCGGTAGACAGCAGCGCTCTCAAAAGGCAACTTTAAGTTACGAGCCCATGGACCACAGATAAAATGTATATGCACCGCGGCTCAAGCAATTCATAGTGTGACTTACTAAACTCCATCAAATTACATTGTGTTTATATTGTACCATATTGAAACAAAGTTTTATTGCTCGTTTTAAACACCGGGCGTAGCTACCGTCAGTATATTCAATTTATCTGAAGCTATAAACTGTACATGTAGCTTTTAGAGGAGAAAACATCTTACATCATGAAATGTGCATTTGTGCACTCGCTTTCGCGTGTTGAGCTTCTGACATTATTCCCTATCTGCATATTGCAACACTAGCGTATAGATTTGGATTTCGTTTCAATGGTTAAATTCACCAATTACCGTCGTTTCGTCATCACGAGGCAAACAAGCAATTGGCCCCCCCTGGTGAGGAGGACCTGCTGGCAAGAATTTTTGCTGCCTGTGATGTCATCAGATCAACTCCAGGTATGTTAGAACGAATGCGACAGATCTTCTTGCGATACTGATGTGCCTGCATCGACGCTGGACGCTGCACCTTTGAAAAACTACTGCAAAGAGTGCTACGATAAGCTGCAGTAATGTGCGTATTAAATCTACAACCCGGATCTTTCAGATGTCTTATTCCAATGTCATAGGGAGCCCCAACTAGTTTTGCCTTATAACTTTCTCATGACGCATTTCCGGACCAGGGTTCCTTATCTCACATTGGTACATGGGTCAGTCTCCATCCAGCCTGAAAGATTGATTCAAGTTCACGGAAACGCCCTGTATAATTCAGCTTGTCGCCGCAGGAAGCGTATAGATGTCAGGGTTGGCATTTACGCATAAAAAATGCTCTTATAATTGACATTTAAAATACAAGTGAAAGGCGTCAAATTCATAAAAGTGCGTAAAATACATGAAAACACACACATTCAAGAAGTATACATCTAGAAACACACATCAAGAAGGATCCTCGCATGCTAATCAAGCATCCCATAAGTAATAAAAAATAATTATGATAATAATAACAACAAAATAAAATTGATAGAACGGATACATTATGCGTCGCTTACTTCTCGTGAAGATTTTTAAATATTTGTTTACAAGCAGCGGTTTTACCTACGAAATTTATGTCAAAATAAGTAGGAGAGTGGAATTTTTTGTGGTATAACTAAAATATTGTTTGTTTCAGCTTATGAATATCCAAGTCCCTATTGGGCCTCCCCGATGGCACAGTGGTAGTGTATTCGCCTTGTAATCAGGAGGTCCCAGGTTCGATACCCGGTGTTGGCACATAGTGGTTCGGATCCCAGTTTAAGCTGTAGGTCCAGTCCCGTTTAGCCTTTCTGTGTATTAACTGGACTTGAAACAAATACTCCACGTGGTTACTAGCGTCACAGCCAGTGATGCCGTAGACTATAAGTTTACGTCTACATGCGTTGTCTAAACGTAATCTTCGCGTAGATTACATTGGGTTGTAGTTTACATATATTACGTAGACAATCTAAAGTGCATTAAAATTAATTTTCAAGTGTTTCATGAAAGGAAAGTGAAATTTTCAACTATACTGGTTCCTAACGAAATGAAAAGAATCCTATTTACAACAAAATCTCTCTTCTCTTCTATTATCAACTATGGAAGAAGATAATAGTATGCAGAAAACAACAACAGATGGCAGTCGTAAGGCAAGAGTGATCTTTTTCCCATAAAACACTAGAATATTTCCTATATTAGGTTTCTTCCAAGGTGAGAAATTGTTTGAATTTGGAGGAAAGAGTATGAAAAGTTCTCCTCACACATCAGCAACTGACATGCACTATAATTTTATTTCAATTCCACGGCGCCCTTTGCTAAGTTATCAACTTTCGCCATGTTGTTTACATAGATTACGTTATCTACGTGTATAAAATAGTCTACGTGTAAAAAGTAGACTATCGTTGTTTACGCGTAGACGCACATCACTGGACAGCACTGAGAAGTGGTGTAACGTCGTCGCCTTGTAATCAAGGCGTCTCGGATTCGATACCTGGAGAAGGCACATAATGGTTCTTATCGCAATCTAAACCGTAGGTCTACTCCCGATTGGCCCTTCTGTGGAAAAATGGGCTTAAACCAAAATCAAATTTGATACCACCTCACTATCAGTCACAATGGGCACTTGAGATGCCGGGATTCGTACCCTGAACCTCTTGATCATAAAGCAAAGCCATAACTTGCACTAATATGAAACTTGGAAGTGCATATCTGTACACTACTCCTTACAGACAGAACTGAATAAAATTATATAACAGCATTTATCGTTACGTAACAAACTCTGAGAAGCAAAAGCATCAGAAAGACTGCAGGGAAACACATCTGCTATACAGCCTTTCGCATTTTTACGCACGCCGCAATGCGCCCGTCACCTGTTTGGACTTTCAGAAACTGTTACAGCAGTCTCCAATCACTGTAAACGGGGGAGAAAGGAGACCGAAGGATATTAATTAGATGAATTTGGCGAAAGGGTTCTTTTTTTCGAGCAATACTATTACTTTTCTATATAAACATTGATTTCTTGTTCCCAGTATGGCATTCTGCATCCTTGGACACAAAGAACCACCACCATGAGAGTACTGGTAAGTTGTTTCCGCTATGAAGTAATCACATTAGGATATTAATCTTTCTGTGGTCCATATCTCAGGGGCAATGATCTTATACAGGGTAATTCCAAATTAATTCAACTTTAGACATCTATTATGACGTTACTATTTATGATAGAAAATCAGACAAGGCCTTAATATAAAGAAAAGCTCTGGAAGCTTTATTACCACTTAGCGAGCTTATGCTGCTTTGCCGCTGTTCCGCCAGGATCGCCAGTGTTGCAAAATTGCTATGACCAGTAGATGGCGTAATGGTGCAAAGACATTTCCACATGCGTTTTGGTAGTAATGCACATGTTTCACCCTTCTGAAAGATTTGCCAAAGTTACAACTGTGAAATGTGTCTTGGAAACTATGAACAATAACTTGATGTCTCGTGCATAGCATTGAATTACCCAGTAAGTGTGTTCCAACCTATATCTGCTCTACTCCAATACATTCTACACGTCATTTGTTAGTTATCAGTAGGGCCCGGAATATTACGTCTTATAAAACTGTAAAATATGTAGGTAATTATATCATAAAAAGGGAAAATATGTCAGAAAAATGCAGAAATATTCCCAGTGAAGCCAAAAATATGCACAACTGTACTAGTACTTTCGAATTTCTCATAATATGGGAAGTGAGTTTCTTCCAAACCAAATTAAAGCATACATATCAGAGAATTTTCTTGAAAACAAAGTATGCTCTTTTGGTTAGGATGATAACACAGACAATAAATATTTTTTTGTTTTTATTTATTTAAACAAGGTTCTTTGAATGGCAGTATCTTGCGCGTGTCTTATTTTTGAAGGGGGTACAATTCGGATCGAAGGCTTCAGCTGGGTACTGCACTCCTTTTAAAAATTTTGGGGCACAATGTACCCCCGTTCCTACGCCACTGAGACTGTGCATACGGCACTAGGGAGCTATAGGATTTGTCTACTGTTACGGCGGCCGGACCTCATGCTGGCAAGGGAAGTGGGGAGCGGGGCTTACGCCGCAGACCAATCAGACAACAGCGGTGGCGCCGAGAGTTACGACGCGGCGGTAGGAAGTACTACGTGCACCTCGTTCTACAGGCTGCTGCGTTTCTTATCGCGCTGGATTTGTCGCTTCCCCGCTCCCCTTGCCAGCTTGTAGAGCGTTCGCTGTAAGAGTAGAAAAACCTACAGCTGCTTAGGAACCAGTATGTTGTTCAACTATTAACGTTAGAAACTCGTTAATACCACCTTGTTTATAATGTATTGATGTTCCCGCAGGTATCCATTATATGCATGACCTCCGTGGTGCTGACCACGGCACAGGACTTTGGCGACTATGGTGGTGGATATGGCGGGAACCATCTTGGAGGATATGACAGCTACAAGCACACACCAGTCCATGTGATCACCAAGAAAATACCAGTACCCTTTCCAAAACCAGTACCTTACGAAGTGGTGAAGCACGTACCAGTATACGAACCAGTGCCCGTCCAAGTCGTACGCCGATACCCAGTCCACATCCCAAAGCCATACCCGGTACCCGTGGACAAGCCTGTACCCTACACGGTTGAGAAGGTGGTGCCGTACCCAGTTCCCCATCCTGTACCCAAGCCTGTACCGACCCCGGTCCACATTCCAGTCCACAAGCCTGTACCAGTACCCATTCCGCACGCTGTACCCGTACCTCACCCCGTCGCTGTTCCAAAACCCGTACCATATTTTGTCCACAAGGGCAAGGACGGTTACGGTGTGAGCGAGGTTGGATCTTACGGTGGAGGGTTCGGCAGTTACGGTGGTGGACTTGGAAGCTACGGCGGTTACGGTGGAAGCTACGCTGGTTACGGTGGAAGCTACGGTGGTTACGGTGGAAGTTACGGAGGAGGTTACGGCGGAGCTGCTGGTTTCTAAGCATCCACAGGTAAAAACTTTTCTTGAATTTTTACAAGGAAGACCCGTTTACAATGTGATCAAAATAGTGTCCTGTGTTATTTTATACTCTACAGACCACCATTGTTGCAATTGAGCATAATTCGTTTCTGAAACTAGATATGTATGGTCACAATCATTAATTTAATCTCCCAACCAAATTAACAAAAATGACAGAAAATTGAAGTTTATTAATAAAGAAAAAGATAGTTCTAATATTCGCCAGCAGGTGGAAATGTGGCGCTGAAATAACAACAACCACAAATCGGTCATTCAACTTTATTTTTAGTTTCATGTCTGTACAAAAGTCTTCAATGTGAGCCACGTCAACGTAAAAGACCCTTTGGAAGCGTAAGTCATCGTGATTAATAATTCAACAGCGGGAGGTCGTCCACTCTGTACCGGATTTTAGAGCCACATTTCCACCTGGTGGTGAAAATTTGAACTATATTTTTCGCCAGCATTCACTTTCCCATGGTCTCCACAGCGTCTACACCAAGTTTCACCGCAACCCGATGCTTCAAAAGGGCTTTAGAGGGCTCTGTATAGGGAAGGGTACTTTAATTATGGTACCTAGCAAGTAAGGGTGTGCCAGCTATTTACCTGAAAGCAAGCTCCTCAAAATTCTGAAATATTATTGAATATATCCCGGCAGTATATAAATGTTTGTATTCATGAGATTTATTATAGAGTCACTCGGGGGAATACGCCCAACTTTTTTTTGGCGGTTTATAGCTTTTCTAAATGAAGGAGTGTCGCAATGAATAGCATGTCAAATGAAAGCTACATGTTTTGTTGTTGTTACCTATGCGTTTTATTACTGTAAGTCTTATAGCAAAAGAACCATAGAAAAATAAACAGATGAACGTCAATTTGGGCAAATCACCCCGTGTTCAGGGTAAAATGCCTAACCCATTAGGGGTAAAATGCCCAATACAAGAAACAATTGTTATAATACTTGACTTAAAAGGAAAATAATACACAGAATTAACTGGAAGATTATTAACGTTTGTTTCGTAAACAGAACATCATTTGTACAGACAAGCATAGCGTTTTTAACAACATTTATTTTGAATTTATCATAGTCTTTTTTACTGTTTACATTTGTCAGAAATTGCATTGCACTTTGGGCACATGGACGTGAATTTGATACATATTTCATGCATCCACATACTACAACGATTACACTGGATCCAGTCACATTGTGGTCATTTCTTCTCATAATAATGCCCATCGGCATATTGTACTTAATTTATTTGGCATATCACCCCACAGGTACAAGCAGAAAATTGAATCGATGGGTTGGCAACTCTGAGCACCATGCTGCAGTTTGACTCTGCAGATATGTTTCCCTCACTTTTGATCTTTACACCAAAGATAATTCAGTTTCTTTCTCTCTTGGGAATATTATTGCACACTGTTAATACAGCAACGTCCAAAAAATTATCTTCTTACCTCATGAAATTAACCCTGAATGGCTTCATATTCTTTTCAAAAGCTCCAAACCTGCTGCCTCGTCTACGAGGGGGTGTACATTTAACCCCGATTAGCATATTCCCCTAAGTGACTCTACTATCTAATTTCCTCGAAACATATTATTTTGAGAATATCTCCAGCTGAGAGCGTGAGTCTAGCTAGCGAGCCTACAGACAGCCTAGAGCCTGAGCAAGAGGGGCAGCGATAGATGCTACGTTCGATTACGTCAACGGCTCACTTGCTGATTGGGTGTTTTGTGAGTTGCGACTCGCTTCCAAGCTACAAATGCATAACAGCCAGAGGTGTTACAGAAAATATTCTCCTTGAATGTTTGCGAAAGTTATAATCAAATTGTACACTGAGGCAAAAAAAATGTCAATTTTGCAAATCAATCTACATTCTGTCTGGGTAACCAGTGGAGAAAGGCCGCACATAACGGTAGAGAAATAGAGTGGGCGGAGCAAGCAGTGCGCGCTCCTGTAAACGGAAAGTAAAGGCACTTCCCCTGTCACGCGTTGTCATTGATTGCTTGCGTAGTCTACTTCCGCAGAGTTTTGTTTTCGTTCACTTGCTCCATAGATTCCCGGGAGAGATTGCAGTAACTCTTTAATGATGTAGAGTTTTAAAGAATACAAAGAAAACAAGTTTAAAGTACGAATTAAAGAAAATATAAATACAATATGGGAAAAGTCAACAACGACAACGTAACCATAGTCAAAACTGCAAAGATAAAAAAATATACATTACTTTAAATATTTTCACGAGCCACGAGTAATAAATATAAAATAATTGAACTTGGCGAAACTATTATAAAATATCAATCCCTGAATACTTTTTAAATAGAAACTATATAAATGTAAATTCTTCTCTTTATATTACTATATATATCTACTAGTAATGTTATTTCTCTTTACAGAAATACAATTACTGCCAGAGGTGCCACCTGAACAAAGTTCCTTTCATCGAACAATGAAGAAAATATATTTTCTTTTCATCAAATGTACCTTATTATTTTTATATTTTTTGAAAAATTAAAGAGAATTAAAATAAATATCATAAAATATGTTGTTTTAATTAGAAAATGAGTGTAATGCCATTGTAATCATAGAAGATACATCAATTGAAATATGATAAATGAAATTGTCTTCGTTGTATTGTATTTTTGTTACTTTTACTGACTTTTATCTTTCTAATTTCATTAGTCACGATGACGATGATTGATGATAACAGTAAATAATATTGTTGCAGGCTGGCAATTACCTACATAATTTCCCATTAAGCTTAACTTTTGTAATGGTATAGTGGGGTTAAGCCACGATCGCACGAGATGTTAATGACGAAGCGGCTGTTCGGCGATCGCAACTTCAAGTTAGAGTGAAAACCCACACTATATATCACAAATACTATTTTGTGTCGCCCTTCTCGCACGAGAATGCAGGAGTCTACAAGCAAGGTCGACGAGAAGCGCGAGACAAAGCCCTGCAATAAATGTACACCCTATATATATATGTATATAAAGCGCACACAAAATTAAGGGTCCGTCAACGAATAGCACTCGGTGCCTTCTCCGTTGAGTTCATTCACACTCTCAATTACAATATCCCACTCTTGCTGTTTTGTCTTGCACCCACGTAAATACCAAATTACCCAGTAGTACCTTTAATATAGATCTATGGTCACCGCGTGACGCGTATCTCGTGCGCGTTTTTATTTTGCTGGGGCACAATAGTTTTCATTATTTTTATTGTGTTTTAAAATTTGAATTTCACTTTTTTAATTCCCTGATGCTATATTTGTTACCACCTGTAGCATTTAGAACATGCTTGCAACACTTATTTTGTTTATTAATTCTACATTTTGTAATTTTGAAGTGAAGTCTATTACTGACAATAAATTATTTCAGTTTATCAGAACACGCAATGGTATTTTAATATCAGGCTCAGGTCAATTTATTGTGATTCAGAATTTGAATAATAATTTGAACACGCACAGATCAGTTCAGCTTAACGAAGGCCAATCTTTATTTTTTAATTATCAGGATTTTTCGCAGATTATTGTGGATCAACAAATTTTACACACAAGAATGTTAGCTTTCGAACAAGTAAAAATGAAGGAAATTGAGTTACTACCTAATATTCCCAAGAATTTATCTGATTTCACTATTCCCCAATGGACTCCGCTTGAACTTGCTTTAAAACAACTTAATCAATCAATTAGTAAGAACATTTCATTTCAAGAATTAGTCCTAAACCCGTTGCCCATGTCGATATTAGTTTTTGTTATTTGGAATGTGTTATTAACCGCAACCCTAGGATATTATTTGTATAAACATTATCAGCTTTTTAAACAGATTCATTCAGAGCAGCGCAGTAATAATTAATAGGTTAAGGCAACACATTAATCATGGACATTAATATTTTAATTACGGTTGGATATTTTACTTAAATTTTCCTTATTTATTTTCAAAGAGTTATGGCAATTATTTTATCAATTTATTTTAATCATATTTTATTTTTGATGAGACAATTTAATTTAATTTTAAAAGAAAAGGCAGTGGAAATTAGTTGGTTTTGTGTACATGCGTACTTGAATTATATATACCCATCCTATTGCAATTTCCTTTCTTTGTCATAATTTTTCCCTTTTAACCTAACCTGTCTATACGGAACGCCATGGACAAGCAATGCCTACACCATCCATGGGCATTTTTTATGACGGACATCCGCAGGCAGTCTACTATTACCAGGCAGAAAGACTGAGTATCATTCTACGAGGGAGACATGCAGATATTTTAAGTACTATTTCAAGAAGAGACTCGTCACCACCAATTTGAGGGAGACATGCAGACATTTTTACTTATTACTGCACGGAGACTACCTTTTACAGGAAGGATGTACAACCATACATTTCCCAGCATAGCGGACTACACATTATCAACAACACCTAGTGATGGAGCTAAATAAAATTCCCCTCCACACTGTTTGCAGTTAAAACAACAACTTTTCCCCATCTCCCAAGATTTACGGGTAATTTATTACATTTTTACATTGCCCCAATGCAGTCAAGACGACAAGCAATCCAGAAAGGAGAGGAAGCAGAGAAAACATACATTCTATAACCAGCAGTTCTGGTTACAAACAATAATTACAGAATTGTGCTACAGTGTTTCTACACATACACATGTGAGCTCCTATCATGTGTATCTATTTGGTCATTTAACATGCATTATGGGAAACAATACTTTTCCATAGTCCTTATATACATTTTCAGTTTTGTGTCATGCATAAGAATTAGTTTTATATGCATTTAAGTTTACATTATACTGCAAGGAAGCGACAAGCATCAGTCAATTGACCAGTGCATCAATTAGTGCATAATTTTTTTTTACGATGAAATTTTGCACTTTGAATAATAAACGGACATGCAAGCAATAAAAAACATAATTACAGCACTTTCGAACATTTTAGAAAGCATGCTTTAGTGACAATATTTTATGCATATGTGTATTGCATGCAAATATAAGTGTGATATATTTTTTTTTTCTCCTTTCTCACCAACATGGAATATTGAAAGCGACACATTTGTTCGCAGAACATTTATTTGATATTTAAACTCAAGCACATAGTTTTGTCACTTGCAAGATTAATAATTTTGTGTGCAGTCATACAAAGGTATTCACCAAGCCAGATATATGTATATAGTGTACAGTTTAATGTAGAAAAAAAAATTGAACGCTATAATTAAGTTTTACCAGCGACAGTTTTCAGTGTAACTCACTATATGCTTTGAATATTGTATAATAATACATTGGAATGTGCAACACAGCCATGCAAGTTTATATATTTGGCGATGTTAGGAGTGCAGTGCTACCTAGTTCGTAAAACATACGCACTTTGATATGATCAGGTTTTCACACGGACAAAATAGTGAGATGTGACAATGTTTTACATGCTTACTTACGTGTACTTACTTGTGCACCTTTTTAAGGTTTTTCTATTTTTTGAAGAGTCTATATTAAGTGGAACTAGTCATAAACATTGTGAATTCCGTTCCATCTTGCAAGACGCTCCAGCCAGCCGTTGGCCTTGCGGAAGACACAGAGTCGTTATCGCGTGGCGAGGGATCACAGACTCTTGATTAGGAGCAAATTAATGAGCAATTCTACATGAAAACATTACGTACACGCACATGTGATACATTAAGAGTTTTTTCGCTTAACGACACGAACGTTTGTGATTTCTAGTCCTATAATAGTATATATTATTGTTTTTTACATCGTATAAACATACGAATTTGTTAGTATTAAGGGTATTATTCATTTTAGAGTTTAGGGAATAAAAATTTTTTTTTCATTCAGGCTACGGCAAACAACTGACAAGTTATGTTTTGGTGGATTTATTTTGTATATTTGGTTTTTTAAGAAAATATATGGAATTGGCGAACCTGAGTCATGTCAAGCTTTGCGATTTGACTTTTAAATTTTCAAAGGAGAAAATTTTTCTTAGGAGGCGCGAACGTATCAATCCATAGGATTGTATGTTTATTTTATTAAGTCTCTCTGAACGCTTCAAGTTGACCAGGGCATTCACTTGTTTTTCTCTCAGCTGTCTCAAGCCTCTTAGGCATGTTTACAATGCATTGTGTTGTGCCATGCAAACCTCCTGAGCTTTCAGGAAATAGGTAACACTTCTGGGTTTGGTGTCAGCGGTTTGCATGGTAGCAATTATGATAATAAACACGATTCGGCGATTCGGCATCGAGGAAGAGCTCGATGGCCAGGGAATATAGAGGTGAGACAAGCTGGGAAGGGACTGGACTTTGGGAATTGAGTTGGTAGAGAGTGGAGGTCAGCAAGGCAGGAGTTCGATAGTGGAAGCACGCTCTGGTCAACAAATAGGAGAGAAGCTCACAGAGGACTTCGCTATTTTCATTCAGCTAAGAGACTTCAGTTAGACAGGTAATTATCCTACACCCAGCCATGATACAGGTTCAACGGTTCACAAAATCCAACGAGTTGCCATTGTCTTTTCAGTAGTTTAATTCCTTTGTGTAATTTGTACCTTTCGCATGCCAAGCAATAACTCGTCATGTCAATGACGAGTGGTCTCATCGAGAGGATGAATGATGAGTAGTTTACATCACCCCATCAATTAACTGGTTCAGATCCCACGAACTTTAAGGTTCGACACGTGGTTGCTCTTGAAAAAAAATGAAAAGACCCGCTAATCTCCACCATCGAAAAAGTACACTGCCTTTACTATACCAGCCAGGGGACAATTTGCGATGAATTTTACACCTATGGGACATGTGACTTCTCCTGCGGCAATGACCCGATGTGTTCAGCTCGCTACAGCGGGGATGAACGACAATAATTTCGCCTTTTATATCGATGACATGTTTGTTTTTGCCAATACATTTAAGGATATGTTGGTCAATTTAGAGAAAATGTTTCAATGTTTACGATCTGCCGGATTGAAATTGGCTGTACCTAAATGTTCATTTGGATACTATGAGACAATTGCCTTGGGCCACAATGTGGGCAAATATGGCTATCGTATAAGTGATAGAATACTGTCATCCATTAAGAATTATAAAGTTCCCACCACCACGAAGAAGGTTAAAATGTTTTTAGGTCTTTGCAGCTACGTGAGAAAATATGTCAAGAATTTTTCGGATATTGCATCACCATTACAGGGATTAATTCGTAAGGGCAAGAAATTTACATGGGGTCCTGAACAACAATCGGCATTTGAGAAATTAAAGGAAGCTTTAATTACTGCACCTGTTTTGTTACCGTACGATCCAGCGAAGAACACCAAAGTTTTCACCGATGCTTCATCTCATGCGGTCAGTGGCGTATTAATGCAGCCCAATGCAGAAGGAGAGTACTTGCCATGTGCGTACTGCAGTAGAACGTTGACCGACACTGAAAAAAGATTGAGTGTTATTGAGCAGGAATTAACAGCAATTTTATATGCTTTCAAATCATTTAGATTTTATCTTGTTGGCCGCCATTTTGATTTATACACAGACAACAAAGCAATTACGTACATTAGGACATCCCGTAATTTGAGCTCAAAGCTTCTTCGATGGAGCAACCTTTTGGAGGATTTTTCATTTACACCGATCCATGTTAAAACTACGGAGAATATCGCCGATCCCCTCAGCAGAGAATGTGGAGAAAATGTAGAGGATGGCAACACTGAAGAGGACATTCCCGAACCCAGGACACTTACTTTATTTGATGCAAGCACAGATGTCGCAGAACATCAGAGACAGGATTCATTTTTTGGCCCAATTATTAAAGTTTTGGAGGACCCAGACAGGGACGATGGAACATTACCTTTACACATCCAGAGGCAGGTCTATCATCATGTGTTGGAAGATGGATTATTGTATAGACAGCAGAAATTAGGAGCTACTACCAAGAAATTATTATGCATTCCCATGACGTTACGTGATTCTGTGATTGAGACACTCCATGCTTCACCCATAGGAGGTTCTCATCTTGGATTTACCAAGTGTTACAATGTGGCCTTACCAAGAATCTATTTTCCAAATATGAAGTTATTTATACAGAGGAAAATTAGGGAATGTATAACATGCCAGCAGAATAAACGCCGTCCAGGTCTACCAGCAGGGGAACTGTGCACCTTTCCCGCACAGAAGCCATTCCAGAGGATTTGTCTAGACTTTTCAGGCCCATATCCTCCTTCATCCAATCTTCGTCATCGATACATAATCGCTGCCACAGATTTTGGGACGCGCTATTTAATAGCCAAACCAGTTGCAGATTGCACGGCCAGTACAGCAGCAGAATTTGTGTACGAAGAGATAGTGTTACGCTACGGAGCCCCAAAGGATATTTACACGGATCGGGGATCTGCATTTAAATCTAAGCTTTTCCAGGAACTTGGCACTAAATTGGGAATCACCATCAAGTTTTCACCAGTCGGTCTTCATAACTCTATAGGTCTTTCGGAACGTAACCACGGGGTCTTACAGAGTATAATGAAGTGCTATGTTAATTCAAAACATACAGATTGGGTCCAATATTTACAGCCAAGTGTATTTAGTTACAATACTACCAGGAATCAGAATTTGCGGTATAGCCCATTCTTTTTAGTACATGGATTCCAACCTACTTTGCCCTGGGAGCTTGCATTGCACACACCAAGCTGTGAAAATGTGGAGAATGATGTACGGTTCCGAGTATTGGAGAAAGCAAGAACCAATGCTACGGATAATTTAGCAAAACGACATGTTGAAGTGAAGAAATATTATGATCAGAAGAGGAAACAGATCAAGTTTCAACCAGGCGATCAAGTATTAATTTTTGACAGCACCCAGAAAATTGGAACCGCACGGTGCTTTTCAGGTATTTATAAAGGCCCAGCTACAGTTATTCGAGAAGAGAATCCGAATACATACCTGGTGGAATTCCAAAACAAGCGCGGAAAGACAGTAGTGGACTCTATTGCCGTCCAGAGACTCAAAAAATATTATGCGCCAGATGACGGTGAAGGCGAAGAAAATTTGGCAGGTGAAGATGAAGATCAGCAAGAGGACAACGCGGACTCACGCGCGGACAATGGTCACTAAAATTGAAAATTTATATAAGTAACAGATTTAACATTTTAATTCACTTGCGTGACATAATAATAATTTATAATAAAATAGCACTAATAATATTAATAATTAAAAGCAGACTTATTATTTAATAATGTGCTTTAGGCACAAAAATTTTTTGCAGTATGTAATAATACTAGCTCAGCGAATACATCACTAGAATTTTATAGTTACTCTTCAGAAGAAGGTATATGATTATATTAGCAAAGTTTATTTTTAAGCGCCAGTTATGAGAATATTTATATTATATGAATATGTAGACGTCGACGTCAAGATTTTTTTGCGCTCCAGTTACAAGTATTTTCCTTCGGATATTGGATCTAGACCGATAATCCTGGAAATCCATTCTGCCATCGCAGAATGATTATGAGTAAACCACAACGGTTTTAGTTTAAAGCTTTGCCACAATAATATGCTAAGCATATTTTAGAATGAGTAGAGAGAATTAAAGATTCTTCAAGTTTTAGTGATGTTAGTATTTTAATGCATTTAAAGATCGCATAAATAATAGTTATTATTTTATTTCAGGTAGTCAGGAGTAAATCAGTCTCAATTTTTTTTCCTTACCTTGTACCTCAGTACAGTTCGATTGATTTAAGTACTTAAAAGTAAAGATACCACCTGAACTTAAATAAGAGAAGTTTGCAGTAAAATTTAAAATAACATAAGTTAAACAGTGCTAATAAATTTAGAGAATAAATAAATTATATTAAATAAATAAATTACGCAGATAATTTGAGCCTAGAGTCAGAAATAATTAAAAGTTGAGTTAAACTATCTACTAATTAAACTAGGCAGGCTTAAAGTACGTGTTAGCTTTGAAGAACTGTTTGTTTTGATTGCCTAAGCAACATGAAAATCATTGCGATTTTAGTTATTTTAAACGGATTACTTCCACACGTAAAAGCTTCTAAGTTTATTTATCTGTTGAACAAGTCCTTTGACTATCCTTATAATATAATTACAATTTTATTATTAACAATATTTATTATTAGTATTTTTATAATTTTCATAATCTGTTATTTTCAATGTCACCGCAAGAAATCTATTACTTATGACCATGAGTGTACCAACGAGTTACAGTTAAGCAAACTTAATGATTCACCGCCTATTGACCAGATTTACGACGATGTTGCACCGATTGTTGAAGTGGTACCATTGAAAACAATAAATCCACCACTGCCGCCTCCACTCCCTCAGTCCATTATTATTCAACCCAGGGTACAAGAAGAAGTTCAAGACGCATCCAGAAATAGTTTAGTCACTAAAGACGACAGTATAGATTTGCCGAAGAATATTTTATCCATTAAAGATAGAGTTCAGAAATTTGCCGTAAGCAAGGATCCTAATTTTGTTCCAAACAGTCGCAAAATGGAAAGTGAATTGCCTATTTCACACTGTGTTCAGCCAGTTGTACAAATTAAAGAGTTATTTGCGAATCAGTCACCAGTAAAAGTCGAGAAAGTTTCAAGTGTTACTTTAAAAGCAGAAAGTAAGCCAAATTTTCAGGTTCCCGAACCTGTTGTATCGTTTACAGACCATATTTTTTACGACTTCATGTTCACCTAGAATTTTATATTAATTACGTTTCCAATTTTAAGTATAATTTATTCATTTTTTATGTTTCATTGTACTTTATGCAAGGTTTATTAGTCATTTAGTTTGCTAACAGCTTCCCAACTGTTGTTATTTTACGAGCACGGAAGTGTTCAAGTAACACGCTGTCGTAAGCGCAACGAAGTTTTTTTTTTTTCATCCAATTTATTACGTCATTTCAAAGCCCTTGACTTTATTTCGAACTCCCGCAGCGCTTACTAGACTTTGTTCGTAGTAAGTTAAAGTTTTGTAAACAGTTACGCGTCATTCAATGTATCAGCGAACCATCGCCTTGCATTTTCTCTCTCCGTTCCTTTGCTTGCTGCTCGAAGAAGCGACCTTTACCCCTCCACCTCCCGAACGGAACCCGAACTTCCCCGAAGTCGCCGATCACGGCAGCGAACTTGCCAGAGCTTTCGTTGTCGCCATAGAGAAATTTTCAGTTACGTCCAGCGACCACAAATGCAACCTTGCACAATTTAGAATGTCTGGTATCAGCGAATTCCTTTCTCCGCACGGAAGCTCCCGAGTACTTTGAACACGCTAGAAGCTTAGAAAACACTTAGCATTGAGATTACATCAGCCAGGGGCGGTCGTCCATTAAAATTTTATGGGATCAGTTTAGTTACACATATAGCCATCAGAATTTGATTTTTACGATAGAAGTTCATGTAAACAATGTTAGGGATATTTTGTTCTATATAGATAATTTTTTTTCCGTAAAACGTCGCATTTATGCACTTCAGACTAATCACGACCAATAATTTTACAAAGGAACAACAAAACGATTTTTTTTTGCGTTTTCTCGCAAAATTTTTCCCGTTTTTTATTGATATATTTATAGTAAGTAAGTTTTGGGAAATCGACGTACATTTGGTTTAAATCAGGATAAAGTCAAACGAAATTTTGATAAAATCAGGGAAATTTCTACAAAAGGGCAATTTCAGCACTTTATGCACATAGAGTAATCGATACAGTCAGCAACATGCCCAGGCTAAGCCTCGGTGATTGGCACAGGCATGTGCAGCAAAAGTCGCCACGGCATCGTTAGCCTTTCCAAATTTAAACAGAGTGGTTTATCACAAATGTTGAATTTGAGAAATTATTATTATTATTAGTCAGTTTTAGGAAAATTTTGTTCACTTACCCTAATCCAAGTTGAAGTCGAATACTTTCCACTCCTTGCAACCGAGAAATAGGTCCCCTAGCCACAGGAAGTCTTCCTGCAGCAAATCCAGCTCCCGCTGGAGGTAGAGCCTTCTGCGGAAGTTTCGGGAACAGGATGTTAATAGCTGCTCCCGTTTTTTAATTTCCTCCCAATACTCCCGCACAAGGTCCTCCAGTTGGGATAGGGTCCCTATTTCTCGGAGCACCCTATCCTTAATAGCATAATTTACAATCAATTTGGTTCTCCAACCCCACGTTGGACCCAGGAGCACTAGGGGGAGGTAGTTGAGTATGTTTTCTGCGATTTCTGGTACTCTCTCCAATTCACTTATCCAGAAATCGTACGGCTCGATATCTATGTGGCCCATGATTTTCACTCACTGAAGGTCGCTGTTTCGAGCAGCAAGCAAAGGAACGGAGAGAGAAAATGCAAGGCGATGGTTCGCTGATACATTGAATGACGCGTAACTGTTTACAAAACTTTAACTTACTACGAACAAAGTCTAGTAAGCGCTGCGGGAGTTCGAAATAAAGTCAAGGACTTGAAATGACGTAATAAATTGGATGAGAGAGAAAAAAAAAAAAAAAAACTTCGTTGCGCTTACGATAGCGTGTTACTAGAACACTTCCGTGCTCGTAAAATAACAACAGTTGGGAAGCTGTTAGCAAACTAAATGACTAATAAACCTTGCATAAGGTACAATCAAACGTAAAAAAAAATGAATAATACTTAAAATTTGAATCGTAATTAATATAAAATTCTAGGTGAACATGAAGTCGTAGAAAATGTGGTCTGTAAACGAAACAACAGGTTCGGGAACCTGAAAATTTGGCTTACTTTCTGCTTTTAAAGTAACACTTGAAACTTTCTCGACTTTTACTGGTGACTGATTCGCAAATAACTCTTTAATTTGTACAACTGGCTGAACACAGTGTGAAATAGGCAATTCACTTTCCATTTTGCGACTGTTTGGAACAAAATTAGGACCCTTGCTTACGGCAAATGTCTGAACTCTATCTTTAACGGATAACATATTCTTCGGCAAATCTATACTGTCGTCTTTAGTGACCAAACTATTTCTGGATGCATCCTGAACTTCTTCTTGTACCCTAGGTTGAATAATAATGGACTGAGGGAGTGGAGGCGGCAGCGGCGGATTTATTGTTTTCAATGGTACCACTTCAACAATTGGTGCAATATCGTCGTAAATCTGCTCAATGGGCGGTGAATCATTATTAAGTTTGCTTAACTGTAACTCGTTGGTACACTCATGGTCATAAGTAATAGATTTCTTGCGTTGACATTTGAAAATAACAGATTAGAAAAATTATAAAAATACTAATAATAAATGTAGTTAATAATAAAATTGTAATTATATTATAAGGATAGTCAAAGGACTTGTTCAACAGATAAATAAAATTAGAAGCTTTTACGTGTGGAAGTAATCCGTTTAAAATAACTAAAATCGCAATGATTTTCATGTTGCTTAGGCAATCAAAACAAACAGTTCTTCAAAGCTAACACGTACTTTAAGCCTGCCTAGTCTAATTAGTAGATAGTTTAACTCAACTTTTAATTATTTCTGACTCTAGGCTCAAATTATCTGCGTGATTTATTTATTTAATATAATTTATTTATTCTCTAAATTTATTAGCACTGTTTAACTTATGTTATTTTAAATTTTACTGCAAACTTCTCTTATTTAAGTTCAGGTGGTATCTTTACTTTTAAGTACTTAAATCAATCGAACTGTACTGAGGTACAAGGTAAGGAAAAAAATTGAGACTGATTTACTCCTGACTACCTGAAATAAAATAATAATTATTACTTATGCGATCTTTAAATGCATTAAAATACTAACATCACTGAAACTTGAAGAATCTTTAATTCTCTCTACTCATTTTAAAATATGCTTAGCATATTATTGTGGCAAAGCTTTAAACTAAAACCGTTGTGGTTTACTCATTATCATTCTGCGATGGCAGAATGGATTTCCAGGATTATCGGTTGCAATCCAATATCCGAAGGAAAATACTTGTAATAGGAGCGCAAAAAATCTTGACGTCGACGTCTACATATTCATATAATATAAATATTCTCATAACTGGCGCTAAAAAATAAACTTTGCTAATATAATCATATACCTTCTTCTGAAGAGTAACTAAAAAAATTCTAGTGATGTATTCGCTGAGCTAGTATTATTACATACTGCAAAAACTTTTGTGCGTAAAGCACATTATTAAATAATAAGTCTGCTTTTAATCTTTCATATTATTAGTGCTATTTTATTATAAATTATTATTATGTCACGCAAGTGAAATAAAAATGTTAAATCTGTTACTTATATAAATTTTCAATTTTAGTGACCATTGTCCGCGCGTGAGTCCGCGTTGTCTTCTTGATGATCTTCATCTTCACCTGCCAAATTTTCTTCGCCTTCACCATCATCTGGCGCATAATATTTTTTGAGTCTCTGGACGGCAATAGAGTCCACTACTGTCTTTCCGCGCTTATTTTGGAATTCCACCAGGTATGTATTCGGATTCTCTTCTCGAATAACTGTAGCTGGGCCTTTATAAATACCTGAAAAGCACCGTGCGGTTCCAATTTTCTGGGTGCTGTCAAAAATTAATACTTGATCGCCTGGTTGAAACTTGATCTGTTTCCTCTTCTGATCATAATATTTCTTCACTTCAACATGTCGTTTTGCTAAGTTATCCGTAGCATTGGTTCTTGCTTTCTCCAATACTCGGAACCGTACATCATTCTCCACATTTTCACAACTTGGTGTGTGCAATGCAAGCTCCCAGGGCAAAGTAGGTTGGAATCCATGTACTAAAAAGAATGGGCTATACCGCAAATTCTGATTCCTGGTAGTATTGTAACTAAATACACTTGGCTGTAAATATTGGACCCAATCTGTATGTTTTGAATTAACATAGCACTTCATTATACTCTGTAAGACCCCGTGGTTACGTTCCGAAAGACCTATAGAGTTATGAAGACCGACTGGTGAAAACTTGATGGTGATTCCCAATTTAGTGCCAAGTTCCTGGAAAAGCTTAGATTTAAATGCAGATCCCCGATCCGTGTAAATATCCTTTGGGGCTCCGTAGCGTAACACTATCTCTTCGTACACAAATTCTGCTGCTGTACTGGCCGTGCAATCTGCAACTGGTTTGGCTATTAAATAGCGCGTCCCAAAATCTGTGGCAGCGATTATGTATCGATGACGAAGATTGGATGAAGGAGGATATGGGCCTGAAAAGTCTAGACAAATCCTCTGGAATGGCTTCTGTGCGGGAAAGGTGCACAGTTCCCCTGCTGGTAGACCTGGACGGCGTTTATTCTGCTGGCATGTTATACATTCCCTAATTTTCCTCTGTATAAATAACTTCATATTTGGAAAATAAATTCTTGGTAAGGCCACATTATAACACTTGGTAAATCCAAGATGAGAACCTCCTATGGGTGAAGCGTGGAGTGTCTCAATCACAGAATCACGTAACGTCATGGGAATGCATAATAATTTCTTGGTAGTAGCTCCTAATTTCTGCTGTCTATACAATAATCCATCTTCCAACACATGATGATAGACCTGCCTCTGGATGTGTAAAGGTAATGTTCCATCGTCCCTGTCTGGGTCCTCCAAAACTTTAATAATTGGGCCAAAAAATGAATCCTGTCTCTGATGTACTGCGACATCTGTGCTTGCATCAAATAAAGTAAGTGTCCTGGGTTCGGGAATGTCCTCTTCAGTGTTGCCATCCTCTACATTTTCTCCACATTCTCTGCTGAGGGGATCGGCGATATTCTCCGTAGTTTTAACATGGATCGGTGTAAATGAAAAATCCTCCAAAAGGTTGCTCCATCGAAGAAGCTTTGAGCTCAAATTACGGGATGTCCTAATGTACGTAATTGCTTTGTTGTCTGTGTATAAATCAAAATGGCGCCCAACAAGATAAAATCTAAATGATTTGAAAGCATATAAAATTGCTGTTAATTCTTGCTCAATAACACTCAATCTTTTTTCAGTGTCGGTCAACGTTCTACTACAGTACGCACATGGCAAGTACTCTCCTTCTGCATTGGGCTGCATTAATACGCCACTGACCGCATGAGATGAAGCATCGGTGAAAACCTTGGTGTTCTTCGCTGGATCGTACGGTAACAAAACAGGTGCAGTAATTAGAGCTTCCTTTAATTTCTCAAATGCCGATTGTTGTTCAGGACCCCATGTAAATTTCTTGCCCTTACGAATTAAACCCTGTAATGGTGATGCAATATCAGAAAAATTCTTGACATATTTCCTCACGTAGCTGCAAAGACCTAAAAACATTTTAACCTTCTTTGTGGTGGTAGGAACCTTATAATTCTTAATGGATGACAGTATTCTATCACTTATACGATAGCCATATTTGCCCACATTGTGGCCCAAGGCAATTGTCTCATAGTATCCAAATGAACATTTAGGTACAGCCAATTTCAATCCGGCAGATCGTAAACATTGAAACATTTTCTCTAAATTGACCAACATATCCTTAAATGTATTGGCAAAAACAAACATGTCATCGATATAAAAGGCGAAATTATTGTCGTTCATCCCCGCTGTAGCGAGCTGAACACATCGGGTCATTGCCGCAGGAGAAGTCACATGTCCCATAGGTGTAAAATTCATCGCAAATTGTCCCCTGGCTGGTATAGTAAAGGCAGTGTACTTTTTCGATTGTTCTTCTAATGGTATTTGAAAAAATCCCTGTTTCAAGTCAGCACTACAGTAGTAGCTCTTACCGGCCATATTGTGCAATATCTCTGAGATGTTTCCAATTGAAACTGCGTCGAAAACGGACCTGGCATTCAGTAATCGAAAATCTTGCACCATGCGATAAGCTCCTGATTTCTTCTTGACAAGAAAAACTGGTGAATTGTACGGTGATGTCGTAGGACTGATGACCCCTGCTTCTAGCAAGTTGTCAATTTGCTGGTTAATTTCCTTACGCAGGTGAACTGGTATAGGGTAGGCTGGGACGTGAAATTCCGAATCGTCCTTTAACTTTATACGATGCGTATAATTAGTGGCACAACCAATGTCTTGCTCAGACCAAGAAAATACATCTACATACTTCTCTAATAATTGCCTAAGTTGCAATTTCTGATCGGGTTCTAATGCTGGATTTATGTCAAATTTAGTAATGTCGTGCACTGGTTTTGTCACGGTGCCAGTCTCCTTGGTCACCATAACGTTAGGTCCTTCGTCGTCTGCAATATGACGCGAAGCTGGTACTGGATTTTGCCATGCCTCTGCGGTACCTAAGCGTGCCCCTTTCCTAATTTTAACTTTGTAAGAATTTGGATTAGTAATCCAAATTAAAAATGACTCCGGATTTACAATGGCTCGAGGCACCATTAAGCCTGTGTCCATTTGAAACTGTAAATCTGGCTCCAAATAAGTTAAATTTTGATTACTAGAATTTGTCAATTTGACAGGAATGCACAAATGAGATCTAGGTTTGATTCTAATTTGTCTGGAAGTTACAAATTCCGGCACATATAAATCCCTGATCAGACTAGCAACTTTTATGGAAACGTCAAAGGTCTTTCGGTGTTCCGTCCTTAACTGGTTTCGCGGAGGAGTACCAAATCTCCTCAATGTGAGTCGATTTTGATCAAAATCCAAATTTGCCTTATGAGCTCTTAAGAAGTCGTTTCCCAGGATTGTCCCATGTTCAAAATTTGGAATCATCCGAAAAGGATGGGTAAAATTGCGGCCGTTTATTGCAAAAGTTAATAGGACAATCTCTTTAATTTCAATCTGTTCTTTGGCAACTCCCCTTATGGCCGTATGAATTTTGAAACGTTTGGCGGTTGTAGGAATGCCTCGATCACTGGTGACGGATACTTGGCTTCCGGAATCCACGAGAAACCTCTGACGTTGTCCCCCTAATACTGTGTTAATATAAATTAATTCCTCATAGGGGAAAGTAGAGACTGATATCTGTTTGCCAACGAAATCTGCGCATACGTCTCTTCTATGGGCAGTCATTGTTCGTTTAAAGCCTCCGTGTTCTGAAAACAAGTGGCTGCTGTGTGATTAGGGTAATTACAAATTGAGCAGCGTGGTCTCCCCCGTTGCTCTTCCCTGTTTTCCTGGTCTCGCCCTGCTGAAGACGAGGAACCCCGCGAGTTCTGTCCGCGGAAGTTTCCACGTCCTCGCCATTGTTGGGTATTTCCATATCGCCTATTGCGATCTGAGTTGTTACCATTATTATTACGTCCATTCCTGTACCCCCTGTTGTATTGTCGTCTATTATTATTACCCCGATAGGAGCCTCTATAGTTATTACTTGACTGATGATTATCCTTATAAAAAGGTTCTCTAAACTGTTGTGGAGTAGATGAGTCGGTGCCAGGGTTCTGTTTTTGATCCTCCATGCTGTTCAATCTCAAAGTGAGACTGGCTAATCTCGCTTCCAGACCAGTTTCCTGAGCCTGGACTTGAGCTTTGGTATTGTGAGGATTGTTAAATAACTTAAGTTGCTCAACCTCCTTTTGCAATGCTTTAAATTTTGCCTCAATGTCTGAAGTGGGTCGCGCTTGCGCTGACTCAGCAGTAGCCAGATTGTTACTCTGCAGTAAAATCTGCTGCTGTTGCGAAAGTGCTGGTGTATTATGCAAAGGAGAGAATAAACTCTCTCTTTGCTCTTCGTACCTCAATTCCTTCAGCTTGCGCTGTCTCATCAAAAATTGGAGTTTCTCAAAGGATTTTAAATCCTTAAGCAACCCATGCACGGACTCATACTCTTTATGGTGGATATCTTTCATGTAATCCACCTGTAAGCCTAATATGATCTGCTTGATCTGTTGTTGAATACTCATTTTGGGGTCTGCCTTGAGTAGAAGTAATTGTTTGTCCCGAACATAATTCGTAACTGGCTCAGTTTCTTTGTGTAATCTATATCGAATTTGCTCCTCGATCTGGAGTTGATCCAAGGACCCTGTAAATTCGTCTTTAAATTTTTTCTGTATCTCCTCGTAAGTAACTTCCTGATTGTCTGTACCATCTTTCCAGGATTGGTACCACCGTAATGCTGGCCCGGCCAGAAGGGCTGGAAATAATTCTAGTTTACGGGCATTATTCCATCCATTTAATATGGCAAGGCTATCTACTTTATCTAAAAATTTTGAAACGTCCTCCCCGGCTATCCCCTGAAATGGGATACCCTCTAAAATAGTTGGGGGAACAAACTGCGACTGAGCCATTGTTGCGAATTGTGTTTGGTCTAAATCTCTAAAATCCTGATCCTGTTGCTCTAATTGTGGTTCACATCTCTGTTTTTCCAATAATTCTCGCTGAAGGCGTCTAGTTAAAATTGGGCTACGTTTAAACTTGGGGGTGGAACTTGCAGCTGGGCCGCTGACATCTAAATTAAAACTTGTAGTTCCTCGTGCTATATCCAATAATTTGTCTAATGTTTCGTCGAGTTCGTCAGCAAGGTGAAAGCTCGACATCTATCATGGCACCAATAACTTCTTCTCCCCCCATAAATGCAAAAGCTTTAAGCCCTATGTATTTTCAAAATAAAATATGGCAAGGACATACTAACAAAACTACATAAATGAGCAAAATATTAGGGTGAGTTTGAATTTAAAACCATGTAACAAAATTTGGGGTGGGGTTGAATTTAAACTGGTTAAAACTTTAACTGTAACTCTTTTCATTTTCTGAAAAAAAATGAAAAGACCCGCTAATCTCCACCACGTAACGAAAGTTGGGGTGGGGTTGAATTTTTAAACTGGCTAACAAACTCTTTTCTCATCGCATTTCCGAAAAAATGCATGAGAAGCCCCAGCAAATCCACCACGTAACGAACCTTAAAGTTCGTGGGATCTGAACCAGTTAACTGATGGGGTGATGTAAACTACTCATCATTCATCCTCTTGATGAGACCACTCGTCATTGACATGACGAGTTATTGCTTGGCATGCGAAAGGTACAAATTACACAAAGGAATTAAACTACTGAAAAGACAATGGCAACTCGTTGGATTTTGTGAACCGTTGAACCTGTATCATGGCTGGGTGTAGGATAATTACCTGTCTAACTGAAGTCTCTTAGCTGAATGAAAATAGCGAAGTCCTCTGTGCGCTTCTCTCCTATTTGTTGACCAGAGCGTGCTTCCACTATCGACCTCCTGCCTTGCTGACCTCCTCTCTCTACCAACTCAATTCCCAAAGTCCAGTCTCTTCCCAGCTTGTCTCACCTCTATATTCCCTGGCCATCGAGCTCTTCCTCGATGCCGAATCGCCGAATCGTGTTTATTATCATAATTGCTACCATGCAAACCGCTGACACCAAACCCAGAAGTGTTACCTATTTCCTGAATGCTCAGGAGGTTTGCATGGCACAACACAATGCATTGTAAACATGCCTAAGAGGCTTGAGACAGCTGAGAGAAAAACAAGTGAATGCCCTGGTCAACATGAAGCGTTCAGAGAGACTTAATAAAATAAACATACAATCCTATGGATTGATACGTTCGCGCCTCTTAGGAAAAATTTTCTCCTTTGAAAATTTAAAAGTCAAATCGCAAAGCTTGACATGACTCAGGTTCGCCAATTCCATATATTTTCTTAAAAAACCAAATATACAAAAGAAAATCCACCATAACTATCTGTTGTTTGCCGTAGCCTGAATGAAAACAAAAAAAAAATTTATTCCCTAAACTCTAAAATGAATAATACCCTTAATACTAACAAATTCGTATGTTTATACGATGTAAAAAACAATAATATATACTATTATAGGACTAGAAATCACAAAAGTTCGTGTCGTTAAGCGAAAACTCTTAATGCATCACATGTGCGTGTACGTAATGTGTATTATGTACAATCGCTCATCAACCTGCTCCTAGTCAAGAGTCTGTGATGTCTCGCCACGCGGTAGAGACTCTGTGTCTTCCGCCAACGGTTGGAGCGTCGTGCAAGATGGAACGGAATTCACAATGTTTATGTATATTTCCACTTGATATAGACTTTTCAAACACATAGAAAAACCTTAAAAGGTGCACAAGTAAGTACACGTAAGTAAGCATGTAAAACATTGTCACATCTCACTGTTTTGTTCGTGTGAAAACCTGATCATATCAAAGTGCGTATGTTTTACGAACTACGAAGCACTGCACTCCTAACCTCACCAAATATAAGAACTTGCATGGCTGTGTTGCACATTCCAATGTAGTATTATACACTATTCAATGTATATAATGAGTTACACTGAAAACTGTCGCTGGTAAAACTTAATTATAGCGTTCAATTTTCTTTTCTACATTAAACTGTACACTGTATACATATATCTGGCTTGGTGAATACCTTTGTATGACTGCACACCAAAATTATTAATCTTGCAAGTGACAAAACTATGTGCTTGAGTTAAAAAAAATGTTCTGCGAACAAATGTGTCGCTTTCAATATTCCATGTTGGTGAGAAGGGAGAAAAAAAAAAAAAAATATATCACACTTATATTTGCATGCAATACACATATGCATAAAATATAGTCACTAAAGCATGCTTTCTAAAATGTTCGAAAGTGCTGTAATTATGTTTTTTATTGCTTGCATGTCCGTTTATTATTCAAAGTGCAAAATTTCATCGTAAAAAAAAAATTATGCACTAATTGATGCACTGGTCAATTGACTGATGCTTGTCGCTTCCTTGCAGTATAATGTAAACTTAAATGCATATAAAACTGATTCTTATGCATGACACAAAACTGAAAATGTATATAAGGACTATGGAAAAGTACTGTTTCCCATAATGCATGTTAAATGACCAAATAGATACACATGATAGGAGCTCACATGTGTATGTGTAGAAACACTGTAGCACAATTCTGTAATTATTGTTTGTAACCAGAACTGCTGGTTATAGAATGTATGTTTTCTCTGCTTCCTCTCCTTTCTGGATTGCTTGTCGTCTTGACTGCATTGGGGCAATGTAAAAATGTAATAAATTACCCGTAAATCTTGGGAGATGGGGAAAAGTTGTTGTTTTAACTGCAAACAGTGTGGAGGGGAATTTTATTTAGCTCCATCACTAGGTGTTGTTGATAATGTGTAGTCCGCTATGCTGGGAAATGTATGGTTGTACATCCTTCCTGTAAAAGGTAGTCTCCGTGCAGTAATAAGTAAAAATGTCTGCATGTCTCCCTCAAATTGGTGGTGACGAGTCTCTTCTTGAAATAGTACTTAAAATGTCTGCATGTCTCCCTCGTAGAATGATACTCAGTCTTTCTGCCTGGTAATAGTAGACTGCCTGCGGATGTCCGTCATAAAAAATGCCCATGGATGGTGTAGGCATTGCTTGTCCATGGCGTTCCGTATAGACAGGTTAGGTGAAAAGGGAAAAATTATGACAAAGAAAGGAAATTGCAAGAGGATGGGTATATATAATTCAAGTACGCATGTACACAAAACCAACTAATTTCCACTGCCTTTTCTTTTAAAATTAAATTAAATTGTCTCATCAAAAAATAAAATATGATTAAAATAAATTGATAAAATAATTGCCATAACTCTTTGAAAATAAATAAGGAAAATTTAAATAAAATATCCAACTGTAATTAAAAATATTAATGTCCATGATTAATGTGTTGCCTTAACCTATTAATTATTACTGCGCTGCTCTGAATTAATCTGTTGAGAAAGCTGATAGTGTTTATACAAATAATATCCTAGGGTTGCGGTTAATAAAACATTCCAAATAACAAAAACTAATATCGACATGGGCAAAGGGTTTAGAACTAATTCTTGAAATGAAATGTTCGTACTAATTGATTGATTAAGTTGTTTTAAAGCAAGTTCAAGCGGAGTCCATTGGGGAATAGTGAAATCAGATAAATTCTTGGGAATATTAGGTAGTAACTCAATTTCCTTCATATTGACTTGTTCGAAAGCTAACATTCTTGTGTGTAAAATTTGTTGATCCACAATAATTTGCGAAAAATCCTGATAATTAAAAAATAAAGATTGGCCTTCGTTAAGCTGAACTGATCTGTGCGTGTTCAAATTATTATTCAAATTCTGAATGACAATAAATTGACCTGAACCTGATATTAAAATACCATTGCGTGTTCTGATAAACTGAAATAATTTATTGTCAGTAATAGATTTCACTTCAAAATTACAAAATGTAAAATTAATAAACAAAAGTAAGTGTTGCAAGCATGTTCTGAAGTCTGTTGAAAATTATAAAATAAATTATGTTGTGAACCCTTAAAATAAGTATACAAAATTTGTGTTGCGCAAAGCAAGCTATTAGTATCTAAAAGGTTGCTTTGACAAGCCTCTAATGGCCTCCTAATAAACGATAGGCCGGTGCAATTTGCCGTGGTTCATTAATATGCAATGTAAAACAAAAAATTCAGTAAAAGCTACTTCTGACTTTCGTTGAAACTCCAGGTGGTAACAAATATAGCATCAGGGAATTAAAAAAAGTGAAATTCAAATTTTAAACACAATAAAAATAATATTAATAATAATAATAAATTCCCAAATTATAACATTTGTGGTAAACCACACTGTTTAAATTCGGAAAGGCTAACGATGCCGTGGCGACTTTTGCTGCACATGCCTGTGCTAATCACCGAGGCTTAGCCTTGGCATGTTGCTGACAAATTTGATTACTCTAAGTGCATAAAGTGCTAAAATTGCCCTTTTGTAGAAATTTCCCTGATTTTATCAAAATTTCGTTTATCTCTATCCTGATTTAAACCAAATGTACGTCGATTTCCCAAAAAATTTACTTACTATAAATATCTCTTATGAAAAACGGGAAAATTTTTCGAGAAAAATGCAAAAAAAATTCGTCTTGTTGTTCCTTTGAAAATTATTGGTCGTGATTAGTCTGAAGTGCATAAATGCGACGTTTTATGGCAAAAGTTATTTATCTATATAGAACAAAATATCCCTAACATTGTTTACATGAACTTCTATCGTAAAAATCAAATTCTGATGGCTATATGTGTAACTAAACTGATTCCCTAAAATTTTAATGGACGACCGCCCCTGGCTGATGTAATCTCAATGCTAAGTGTTTTCTAAGCTTCTAGCGTGTTCAAAGTACTCGGGAGCTTCCGTGCGGAGAAAGGAATTCGCTGATACCAGACATTCTAAATTGTGCAAGGTTGCATTTGTGGTCGCTGGACGTAACTGAAAATTTCTCTATGGCGACAACGAAAGCTCTGGCAAGTTCGCTGCCGTGATCGGCGACTTCGGGGAAGTTCGGGTTCCGTTCGGGAGGTGGAGGGGTAAAGGTCGCTTCTTCGAGCAGCAAGCAAAGGAACGGAGAGAGAAAATGCAAGGCGATGGTTCGCTGATACATTGAATGACGCGTAACTGTTTACAAAACTTTAACTTACTACGAACAAAGTCTAGTAAGCGCTGCGGGAGTTCGAAATAAAGTCAAGGGCTTTGAAATGACGTAATAAATTGGATGAAAAAAAAAAAACTTCGTTGCGCTTACGACAGCGTGTTACTTGAACACTTCCGTGCTCGTAAAATAACAACAGTTGGGAAGCTGTTAGCAAACTAAATGACTAATAAACCTTGCATAAAGTACAATGAAACATAAAAAATGAATAAATTATACTTAAAATTGGAAACGTAATTAATATAAAATTCTAGGTGAACATGAAGTCGTAAAAAATATGGTCTGTAAACGATACAACAGGTTCGGGAACCTGAAAATTTGGCTTACTTTCTGCTTTTAAAGTGACACTTGAAACTTTCTCGACTTTTACTGGTGACTGATTCGCAAATGACTCTTTAATATTTACAACTGGCTGAACACAGTGTGAAATAGGCAATTCACTTTCCATTTTGCGACTGTTTTGAACAAAATTAGGATCCTTGCTTACGGCAAATTTCTGAACTCTATCTTTAATGGATAAAATATTCTTCGGCAAATCTATACTGTCGTCTTTAGTGACTAAACTATTTCTGGATGCGTCTTGAACTTCTTCTTGTACCCTAGGTTGAATAATAATGGACTGAATTAGTGGAGGCGGCAGTGGCGGATTTATTGTTTTCAATGGTACCACTTCAACAATTGGTGTAACATCGTCGTAAATCTGATCAATGGGCGGTGAATCATTCAGTTTGCTTAACGGTAATTCGTTGGTACACTCATGGTCATAAGTAATAAATTTCTTGCGGTGACATTGAAAATAACAGATTATGAAAATTATAAAAATACTAATAATAAATGTTGTTAATAATAAAATTGTAATTATATTATAAGGATAGTCAAAGGACTTGTTCAACAGATAAATAAACTTAGAAGCTTTTACGTGTGGAAGTAATCCGTTTAAAATAACTAAAATCGCAATGATTTTCATGTTGCTTAGGCAATCAAAACAAACAGTTCTTCAAAGCTAACACGTACTTTAAGCCTGCCTAGTTTAATTAGTAGATAGTTTAACTCAACTTTTAATTATTTCTGACTCTAGGCTCAAATTATCTGCGTAATTTATTTATTTAATATAATTTATTTATTCTCTAAATTTATTAGCACTGTTTAACTTATGTTATTTTAAATTTTACTGCAAACTTCTCTTATTTAAGTTCAGGTGGTATCTTTACTTTTAAGTACTTAAATCAATCGAACTGTACTGAGGTACAAGGTAAGGAAAAAAAATTGAGACTGATTTACTCCTGACTACCTGAAATAAAATAATAACTATTATTTATGCGATCTTTAAATGCATTAAAATACTAACATCACTAAAACTTGAAGAATCTTTAATTCTCTCTACTCATTCTAAAATATGCTTAGCATATTATTGTGGCAAAGCTTTAAACTAAAACCGTTGTGGTTTACTCATAATCATTCTGCGATGGCAGAATGGATTTCCAGGATTATCGGTCTAGATCCAATATCCGAAGGAAAATACTTGTAACTGGAGCGCAAAAAAATCTTGACGTCGACGTCTACATATTCATATAATATAAATATTCTCATAACTGGCGCTTAAAATTAAACTTTGCTAATATAATCATATACCTTCTTCTGAAGAGTAACTATAAAAGTCTAGTGATGTATTCGCTGAGCTAGTATTATTACATACAGCAAAACTTTTGTGCCTAAAGCACATTATTAAATAATAAGTCTGCTTTTAATTGTTAATATTATTAGTGCTATTTTATTATAAATTATTATTATGTCACGCAAGTGAAATTAAAATGTTAAATCTGTTACTTATATAAATTTTCAATTTTAGTGACCATTGTCCGCGCGTGAGTCCGCGTTGTCCTCTTGCTGATCTTCATCTTCACCTGCCAAATTTTCTTCGCCTTCACCGTCATCTGGCGCATAATATTTTTTGAGTCTCTGGACGGCAATAGAGTCCACTACTGTCTTTCCGCGCTTATTTTGGAATTCCACCAGGTATGTATTCGGATTCTCTTCTCGAATAACTGTAGCTGGGCCTTTATAAATACCTGAAAAGCACCGTGCGGTTCCAATTTTCTGGGTGCTGTCAAAAATTAATACTTGATCGCCTGGTTGAAACTTGATCTGTTTCCTCTTCTGATCATAATATTTCTTCACTTCAACATGTCGTTTTGCTAAGTTATCCGTAGCATTGGTTCTTGCTTTCTCCAATACTCGGAACCGTACATCATTCTCCACATTTTCACAACTTGGTGTGTGCAATGCAAGCTCCCAGGGCAAAGTAGGTTGGAATCCATGTACTAAAAAGAATGGGCTATACCGCAAATTCTGATTCCTGGTAGTATTGTAACTAAATACACTTGGCTGTAAATATTGGACCCAATCTGTGTGTTTTGAGTTGACATAACACTTCATTATACTCTGTAAGATCCCGTGGTTACGTTCCGAAAGACCTATAGAGTTATGAAGACCGACTGGTGAGAACTTGATGGTGATTCCCAATTTATTGCCAAGTTCCTGGAAAAGCTTAGATTTAAATGCTGATCCGCGATCCGTGTAGATATCCTGTGGGACTCCGTAGCGTAACACTATCTCTTCGTACACAAATTCTGCTGCTGTACTGGCCGTGCAATCTGCAACTGGTTTGGCTATTAAATAGCGCGTCCCAAAATCTGTGGCAGCGATTATGTATCGATGACGAAGATTGGATGAAGGAGGATATGGGCCTGAAAAATCTAAACAAATCCTCTGGAATGGCTTCTGTGCGGGAAAGGTGCACAGTTCCCCTGCTGGTAGACCTGGACGGCGTTTATTCTGCTGGCATGTTATACATTCCCTAATTTTCCTCTGTATAAATAACTTCATATTTGGAAAATAGATTCTTGGTAAGGCCACATTGTAACACTTGGTAAATCCAAGATGAGAACCTCCTATGGGTGAAGCATGGAGTGTCTCAATCACAGAATCACGTAACGTCATGGGAATGCATAATAATTTCTTGGTAGTAGCTCCTAATTTCTGCTGTCTATACAATAATCCATCTTCCAACACATGATGATAGACCTGCCTCTGGATGTGTAAAGGTAATGTTCCATCGTCCCTGTCTGGGTCCTCCAAAACTTTAATAATTGGGCCAAAAAATGAATCCTGTCTCTGATGTTCTGCGACATCTGTGCTTGCATCAAATAAAGTAAGTGTCCTGGGTTCGGGAATGTCCTCTTCAGTGTTGCCATCCTCTACGCTTTCTCCACATTCTCTGCTGAGGGGATCGGCGATATTCTCCGTAGTTTTAACATGGATCGGTGTAAATGAAAAATCCTCCAAAAGGTTGCTCCATCGAAGAAGCTTTGAGCTCAAATTACGGGATGTCCTAATGTACGTAATTGCTTTGTTGTCTGTGTATAAATCAAAATGGCGGCCAACAAGATAAAATCTAAATGATTTGAAAGCATATAAAATTGCTGTTAATTCCTGCTCAATAACACTCAATCTTTTTTCAGTGTCGGTCAACGTTCTACTGCAGTACGCACATGGCAAGTACTCTCCTTCTGCATTGGGCTGCATTAATACGCCACTGACCGCATGAGATGAAGCATCGGTGAAAACTTTGGTGTTCTTCGCTGGATCGTACGGTAACAAAACAGGTGCAGTAATTAAAGCTTCCTTTAATTTCTCAAATGCCGATTGTTGTTCAGGACCCCATGTAAATTTCTTGCCCTTACGAATTAATCCCTGTAATGGTGATGCAATATCAGAAAAATTCTTGACATATTTTCTCACGTAGCTGCAAAGACCTAAAAACATTTTAACCTTCTTCGTGGTGGTGGGAACTTTATAATTCTTAATGGATGACAGTATTCTATCACTTATACGATAGCCATATTTGCCCACATTGTGGCCCAAGGCAATTGTCTCATAGTATCCAAATGAACATTTAGGTACAGCCAATTTCAATCCGGCAGATCGTAAACATTGAAACATTTTCTCTAAATTGACCAACATATCCTTAAATGTATTGGCAAAAACAAACATGTCATCGATATAAAAAGCGAAATTATTGTCGTTCATACCCGCTGTAGCGAGCTGAACACATCGGGTCATTGCCGCAGGAGAAGTCACATGTCCCATAGGTGTAAAGTTCATCGCAAATTGTCCCCTGGCTGGTATAGTAAAGGCAGTGTACTTTTTTGATTGTTCTTCTAATGGTATTTGAAAAAATCCTTGTTTCAAGTCAGCACTACAGTAGTAGCTCTTACCGGCCATATTGTGCAATATCTCTGAGATGTTTCCTATAGAAACTGCGTCGAAAACGGACCTGGCATTCAATAATCGAAAATCTTGCACCATGCGATAAGCTCCTGATTTCTTCTTGACAAGAAAAACTGGTGAATTGTACGGTGATGTCGTAGGACTGATGACCCCTGCTTCTAGCAAGTTGTCAATTTGCTGGTTAATTTCCTTACGCAGGTGAACTGGTATAGGGTAGGCTGGGACGTGAAATTCCGAATCGTCCTTTAACTTTATACGATGCGTATAATTGGTGGCACAACCAATGTCTTGCTCAGACCAAGAAAATACATCTACATACTTCTCTAATAATTGTCTAAGTTGCAATTTCTGATCGGGTTCTAATGCTGGATTTATGTCAAATTTAGTAATGTCGTGCACTGGTTTTGTCACGGTGCCAGTCTCCTTGGTCACCATAACGTTAGGTCCTTCGTCGTCTGCACTATGACGCGAAGCTGGTACTGGATTTTGCCATGCCTCTGCGGTACCTAAGCGTGCCCCTTTCCTAATTTTAACTTTGTAAGAATTTGGATTAGTAATCCAAATTAAAAATGACTCCGGATTTACAATGGCTCGAGGCACCATTAAGCCTGTGTCCATTTGAAACTGTAAATCTGGCTCCAAATAAGTTAAATTTTGATTACTAGAATTTGTCAATTTGACAGGAATACACAAATGAGATCTAGGTTTGATTCTAATTTGTCTGGAAGTTACAAATTCCGGCACATATAAATCCCTGATCAGACTAGCAACTTTTATGGAAACGTCAAAGGTCTTTCGGTGTTCCGTCCTTAACTGGTTTCGCGGAGGAGTACCAAATCTCCTCAGTGTGAGTCGATTTTGATCAAAATCCAAATTTGCCTTATGCGCTCTTAAAAAATCGTTTCCCAGGATTGTCCCATGTTCAAAATTTGGAATCATCCGAAAAGGATGGGTAAAATTGCGGCCGTTTATTGCAAAAGTTAATAGGACAATCTCTTTAATTTCAATCTGTTCTTTGGCAACTCCCCGTATGGCCGTATGAATTTTGAAACGTTTGGCGGTTGTAGGAATGCCTCGATCACTGGTGACGGATACTTGGCTTCCGGAATCCACGAGAAACCTCTGACGTTGTCCCCCTAATACTGCGTTAATATAAATTAATTCCTCATAGGGGAAAGTAGAGACTGATATCTGTTTACCAACGAAATCTGCGCATACGTCTCTTCTATGGGCAGTCATTGTTCGTTTAAAGCCTCCGTGTTCTGAAAACAAGTGGCTGCTGTGTGATTAGGGTAATTACAAATTGAGCAGCGTGGTCTCCCCCGTTGCTCTTCCCTGTGTTCCTGGTCTCGCCCTGCTGAAGACGAGGAACCCCGCGAGTTCTGTCCGCGGAAGTTTCCACGTCCTCGCCATTGTTGGGTATTACCGTATCGCCTATTGCGATCTGAGTTGTTACCATTATGATTACGTCCATTCCTGTACCCCCTGTTGTATTGTCGTCTATTATTATTACCCCGATAGGAGCCTCTATAGTTATTACTTGACTGATGATTATCCTTATAAAAAGGTTCTCTAAACTGTTGTGGAGTAGATGAGTCGGTGCCAGGGTTCTGTTTTTGATCCTCCATGCTGTTCAATCTCAAAGTGAGACTGGCTAATCTCGCTTCCAGACCAGTTTCCTGAGCCTGGACTTGAGCTTTGGTATTGTGAGGATTGTTAAATAACTTAAGTTGCTCAACCTCCTTTTGCAATGCTTTAAATTTTGCCTCAATGTCTGAAGTGGGTCGCGCTTGCGCTGACTCAGCAGTAGCCAGATTGTTACTCTGCAGTAAAATCTGCTGCTGTTGCGAAAGTGCTGGTGTATTATGCAAAGGAGAGAATAAACTCTCTCTTTGCTCTTCGTACCTCAATTCCTTCAGCTTGCGCTGTCTCATCAAAAATTGGAGTTTCTCAAAGGATTTTAAATCCTTAAGCAACCCATGCACAGACTCATACTCTTTATGGTGGATATCTTTCATGTAATCCACCTGTAAGCCTAATATGATCTGCTTGATCTGTTGTTGAATACTCATTTTGGGGTCTGCCTTGAGTAGAAGTAATTGTTTGTCCCGAACATAATTCGTAACTGGCTCAGTTTCTTTGTGTAACCTATATCGAATTTGCTCCTCGATCTGGAGTTGATCCAAGGACCCTGTAAATTCGTCTTTAAATTTTTTCTGTATCTCCTCGTAAGTAACTTCCTGATTGTCTGTACCATCTTTCCAGGATTGGTACCACCGTAATGCTGGCCCGGCCAGAAGGGCTGGAAATAATTCTAGTTTACGGGCATTATTCCATCCATTTAATATGGCAAGGCTATCTACTTTATCTAAAAATTTTGAAACGTCCTCCCCGGCTATCCCCTGAAATGGGATACCCTCTAAAATAGTTGGGGGAACAAACTGCGACTGAGCCATTGTTGCGAATTGTGTTTGGTCTAAATCTCTAAAATCCTGATCCTGTTGCTCTAATTGTGGTTCACATCTCTGTTTTTCCAATAATTCTCGCTGAAGGCGTCTAGTTAAAATTGGGCTACGTTTAAACTTGGGGGTGGAACTTGCAGCTGGGCCGCTGACATCTAAATTAAAACTTGTAGTTCCTCGTGCTATATCCAATAATTTGTCTAATGTTTCGTCGAGTTCGTCAGCAAGGTGAAAGCTCGACATCTATCATGGCACCAATAACTTCTTCTCCCCCCATAAATGCAAAAGCTTTAAGCCCTATGTATTTTCAAAATAAAATATGGCAAGGACATACTAACAAAACTACATAAATGAGCAAAATATTAGGGTGAGTTTGAATTTAAAACCATGTAACAAAATTTGGGGTGGGGTTGAATTTAAACTGGTTAAAACTTTAACTGTAACTCTTTTCATTTTCTGAAAAAAAATGAAAAGACCCGCTAATCTCCACCACGTAACGAACCTTAAAGTTCGTGGGATCTGAACCAGTTAACTGATGGGGTGATGTAAACTACTCATCATTCATCCTCTTGATGAGACCACTCGTCATTGACATGACGAGTTATTGCTTGGCATGCGAAAGGTACAAATTACACAAAGGAATTAAACTACTGAAAAGACAATGGCAACTCGTTGGATTTTGTGAACCGTTGAACCTGTATCATGGCTGGGTGTAGGATAATTACCTGTCTAACTGAAGTCTCTTAGCTGAATGAAAATAGCGAAGTCCTCTGTGCGCTTCTCTCCTATTTGTTGACCAGAGCGTGCTTCCACTATCGACCTCCTGCCTTGCTGACCTCCTCTCTCTACCAACTCAATTCCCAAAGTCCAGTCTCTTCCCAGCTTGTCTCACCTCTATATTCCCTGGCCATCGAGCTCTTCCTCGATGCCGAATCGCCGAATCGTGTTTATTATCATAATTGCTACCATGCAAACCGCTGACACCAAACCCAGAAGTGTTACCTATTTCCTGAATGCTCAGGAGGTTTGCATGGCACAACACAATGCATTGTAAACATGCCTAAGAGGCTTGAGACAGCTGAGAGAAAAACAAGTGAATGCCCTGGTCAACATGAAGCGTTCAGAGAGACTTAATAAAATAAACATACAATCCTATGGATTGATACGATATTACTATATATATCTACTAGTAATGTTATTTCTCTTTACAGAAATACAATTACTGCCAGAGGTGCCACCTGAACAAAGTTCCTTTCATCGAACAATGAAGAAAATATATTTTCTTTTCATCAAATGTACCTTATTATTTTTATATTTTTTGAAAAATTAAAGAGAATTAAAATAAATATCATAAAATATGTTGTTTTAATTAGAAAATGAGTGTAATGCCATTGTAATCATAGAAGATACATCAATTGAAATATGATAAATGAAATTGTCTTCGTTGTATTGTATTTTTGTTACTTTTACTGACTTTTATCTTTCTAATTTCATTAGTCACGATGACGATGATTGATGATAACAGTAAATAATATTGTTGCAGGCTGGCAATTACCTACATAATTTCCCATTAAGCTTAACTTTTGTAATGGTATAGTGGGGTTAAGCCACGATCGCACGAGATGTTAATGACGAAGCGGCTGTTCGGCGATCGCAACTTCAAGTTAGAGTGAAAACCCACACTATATATCACAAATACTATTTTGTGTCGCCCTTCTCGCACGAGAATGCAGGAGTCTACAAGCAAGGTCGACGAGAAGCGCGAGACAAAGCCCTGCAATAAATGTACACCCTATATATATATGTATATAAAGCGCACACAAAATTAAGGGTCCGTCAACGAATAGCACTCGGTGCCTTCTCCGTTGAGTTCATTCACACTCTCAATTACAATATCCCACTCTTGCTGTTTTGTCTTGCACCCACGTAAATACCAAATTACCCAGTAGTACCTTTAATATAGATCTATGGTCACCGCGTGACGCGTATCTCGTGCGCGTTTTTATTTTGCTGGGGCACAATAGATTTCAAATAAGGTAAAAATTACAATTACTATGTTCAATCATCAACAGCGTATTGCATTGCACAAATATCATGTATTTCATAATAACAATCAACACGTAAAAATAGCCCAATATCAACAAGGTCGACTTAAGTCAAATACTAATTTTACAAGAGACGTGCGTCCACGTCAAAATTCCAATAAACACGTCCTGCGTGTATAAATTTAACTGACTTCAACCATTCACTCCATTAACAATACGTATTCAATTCGTACCTTGATCTTTCACTCGACCCATTCAAACAAAGTTTTAACAACTAACGATACTCTACAGTTCATGCGTTTACTACAAGCAAGTTTTCTTTTGCATGACGCTGGTTCGCCTTTTTACATTAACAAGTTTTCCCATTTTAAACAATGTTATTCAAATTCTCTTGTTTCTTAATGCTACCGTGGGAAAAGGGTGGAAAGGTGCAAATGGAACAAACGTCCCGAATCAATTAATAAAGGGGAAATGAAGGTTCGTAAATTTTGCCTTTTGAGACGGGGACTTCAACTCGACGCCCTTTCTTGACTGCCAGCTCTAATCATCAAATACCAGTCTAAAGAACGCATCACAAGATTGGCAAAAACTGCAATACTCGTTCGCTGCACAAAAGGTTCACTTGTTATGAATCACTTACAAAAACCAGAATCTTCAGCGACAAAAAAAAAAATAGTTTTTTTTTTTTTTTAGCCAAAATATCAAGTAAGAATTAATTTGTTCTGTTCCCACCAATTTTAACGTGTAATTATCTTTCGTTAATTCACTTAAGCGTTCAAGGCGTCCAAAAGGTGGCACGCAACAACGGGGAAAAGGTGGGGAGGAAAACAGAGTGCAACAAAAGTTTTACGCGCAATGCTTATGCTTGATTAAAGGTAATACGACGTGGAACTTCTGCACAAAGATGTTATGTTCATTATCACAGCAGAGAGAATTTACGTACCTACGCCAAACCAACTTTGGCCTCAAAGTCCTTGCAATGCCGCTGCCCTATTCATGCCTTTGTCCTCTATGATATTGGCCCATTCCACAAATGGCAAAACGAGGAAGCTTCCGTCCGTCAATAAGGCACGCCGGGCACGTCTCTCGCTGGCTAAGTTGTGCGAAAGGAGTTAACCTTCTGGTTCCCGTCGGTACAAAAGTCGTTGAAGCACTGGCGAGGTGTTTTAAGACCTGCGCGCTTGTACCAAGTCTGCCGCAAGAGGCAGCACTGGTCATTGAGCTATCGAGGGCAAACGACCTCTGATAGCGAAAAATGAAACTAATATTTTACGTGAAATTTTCCAATTATGTAAGCGTTTGTAATATGTAGATATAAAAACGTTACAAATTTCCCCTGACTCCCAAAAAAAAAACACTCCCCAAAATCCAAAAGAAACACATATACACTAAATAAGCTGAACAACATATAAAAATTAGTATCATTAATACCAAGTTCTTTCAGGAATGATCTAATCCCACTGAATTGATCCACACTCAAACTTCACACGCCTAAAACTTTTAGGTTACCAATTTTGAAAATAGTCACTCAAGGGTTCATAATGATGCATATAAACATATTGTGGACGACAGAAGGCACCATACATCGTGTTTGCCTCCCGGTCAAACACCTAGATGTAACACTCTTCATGACAAGGTTGTGGAGTAACCAGCACACATTGGCTCTTTTTGCCGTAACCAAGGTAATCCGTACACTTGACGATGGAAGAAAAAAACTCGTAACCCTAACGATGGAGAAGGTTGGCGGTTCCATTAATAGTTTCAGGTAGCACACGTATCCTCGTTGAGCAAAAAACATAGAAAGAAAAAGGGAACGCAATCACAATCGAGATAAAGAATGAAAGAAGAAGGAAGAAATAGGAAAGATGAGGAGAAGGTTACTACTGGAAGGAACAAGGAGATAGCATTATTACAAACGTACGGAGAATTAAAAGTTACCATGGGTCATAGCAAGTAAACAAATTTCATTCAAGAGAGCATGACTTTCTCTCATACATAGAATACACACAACATAATATTAACAGTCTTAATTCAATATCAAAGGTTATACAAGACACTTAGAGATATATATATAGAGGTCAGCAATATTACTAACAAAAGGATATATACATATATATATATATATATATATATAGACACACTTATATCCAGTAACACTTATAAGGAAGACACAAAAATAAATGTAATAGAATGAGCTTAATTAAGCATAAGAGTCATTAACGTGTGGCTGGAGAGGACTGAAGTTGCTGAGCTATGTCCGAAGTTGCCAAATCCTCTATTTGGGGAACAACCTCCACGTCGCGTATAATATATGGTTTAATGTGTGACACATGAGCCTTTCTAACTATCTGCTGAGTGTCGGGATCAACCAACAAGGCCGTCACAGGACCCAGCATTTTGTAAACCTGGGCTGGACCCGACCAACGCTCTTGAAGTTTTGAAGAAATGCGTTGTAAAGCATTGCTATGAGGGAAGGTACGATAAAGTACCATATCACCTGGCTTATATGAAACCTGGGATCTAGATGGGTCATATCTACGTTGGCGAGAATGCCAAGATTTTAACAAATGTTGGTACGCCTCACCCCAACGATGAGCTCGTTCCGGTGAAGGAGGAGCAGCCAGTTCATTATCCATTTGCAATTCCCAAAAAAAATTCATGGGTCCATCTATTTCACGACCAAAAATGAGTTTAGAGGGAGTAGTATGAGTACTGTCATGTTGTGCAGTATTAAATGCAAAGGCAATGCTACCTAAATGAACATCCCATTTAGTATGATCTTGGGAATGGTAGCAAATCAAGGAAGCCTTAAGGTTTCTAATAAATCTCTCTGCCAGAGAGGGATTTGGATAGTATGCGCTAGTATATATATGTCTAATATTGGATTCAAACAAGAAATCATTAAATAAATGTGAACGGAAATAGGAGGCGTTGTCAGATACCAACTCACAAGGAGCACCAAAGGACAAAAATAAGGTTCGTAGCTTATCAATAACATGATGGGACGTGGCTGATCGAAGCGGATACAATGAGACCCACTTTGAAAAGGCATCCACCACAACCAAAATGTACACATTACCTTTAGTCGAGCGAACCAAAGGACCGACTAGGTCAATATATAGACGTCTCCAGGGATGGCGAATAACCTCTGAAGAAAGAAGGCCCGGAGGCTTGCGTACAGCTATTTTAGCCCTCTGGCAAATGTCGCAAGAGCGCACGTACAGACGGATATCCGAAAGATAATTTGGCCACCAAAAGAGCGATGCAATTTTCTTTATTGTTTTATTAACGCCTAAATGGGCACCACCTACAGGAGTATCATGGTAATAGCGACAAATTAAGTGTTGCAGGGCCTTGGGAAGCACAACCAAGGAAGAGGTTGCACGAGGTGGCTGCCAAATCAAAAGGTCTTGGTACAGGCGGTAATGTTTAACCTATAAATTGTCCTTCAATTGAGCAATGATGGGAGATAGAGCAGGATCCTGGACTTGGAGGGCTGAAATGTCTGACTTATTGAAGGGAATTATATTAAACTTCGGGGCAGCGCAGGCCAAGCTGGTAAAAGGCAGCGAAGACACCGCAAAATCTTCCGGAGAATGCATGCGAGAAAGGCAATCCGCTACCGGGTTTTTAGCTGACGAAATATGCTCCACATCATAAGAAAAACGCGAAAGGTATAACAACCAACGTCCGAACTTGCCAAATTGTTCTGGATGTTTGAGTAACCAGGACAAGGCCTGATTATCCGTTTGCAGAGTGAAATGCTTAGACGTCAAATAAGTTTCAAATTTCTTAAAACCAAAGACGATGGCGCTGCACTCTGCTTCATATATGGATTGCTTACGCTCAAGATTGGTGCGTTTCCTTGACGCAAAGGCTATGGGGCGTAAGGATCCATCTTTTTCTCTCTGATTTAAGGTAGCGCCAAGGGCCAAACTTGAAGCATCCGTTTGCAAAACAAACTCCTGAGTGAAATCAGGTAATGCTAGTACCGTATGTTCAATAAAGGCGGCTTTAAGGTTGTCAAACCGAATCTGATCTTCCGAAGTCCAAACAAAGGGAAGATCCTTCTTACGTTTATCTGTAAGAAAACATGTGCGCTCCGCAAATTGAGGTATAAAACGGGAAAAATATGAAAGTAACCCCATGACTTGAGAAACACCTTTCTGGCTCTTAGGAGGGGGAATATCCTGTCTAGCGGATACCCGATCAGGATCCATAAGCATCTGACCTTTGCGAATGATATAGCCCAAATATTTTATCTCAGAAGCCATCCAAGTAGATTTTTGAGGATTTATGGTAAGACCAGCTTGCCGCAAGGCTAGAAGAACCTCTTTTATATGTTGCAAATGGGACGGCATATCGGGTGAATATATCAGCAAATCATCGGCATATGTCATAAGAAACTTGTATTTAAATTTTCTCAGGATTTCATCCAGTGCCCTTGATAGGATTTGAGTCCCCAAGTTGATACCAAATGGAACACGAGTGTATCTATATTGTCCAAACGACGTAACAAAAGCCGTTAAGTCTTTACTTTTATCATCCAATCGTATTTGATGGAACGATTGGCATAGATCCAGGCAAGAAAATACTGCTGCCGATTGTAAATGCTGAAACAAAAGATCAATACGTGGTTGTGGAAATTGATCATAGGCTATGAGGCGATTAAGATTTTTATAAGAACATACCAAACGGTGGGTACCGTTCTTCTTTGGTACAAGGAAGGCAGGGCTAGAGTAAGATGACCGGCACGGCTCTATAATTTGTTGTGCCTGTAAATCCTCAATCTGTTTTCTCAAAATTTCAGTTTGGACAGGATTTAGTTGAAACGGTTTGGATCGAAAGGGAATGTCCGACACCACAGGTATCGAAACGGGATCTAAAGTACAAGAACCCACCTTGTCTGTTACGACATCCTGAAACTGACACAACAAGGATTGTAAAGTTGAACTATGTGAGGATACAGGAAACTGTAAATCGTTATCTGATTGATAATTAACTTCTGAAGATACATTCGGTGAAGGGAGAGATACATCAAGAACATTTACTGGGGGTGATAAAGAAAAAGCCATTTGAATGCCATCAATATGAAAAGGGAAAGACAAAAGCTTCTTTTCAAAAGAAAGGATAGCTCCTGTGTGCATCAAGAAATCAGTACCCAATTATAACGGAAAAGGAAGAGTTTCTGATACCCAAAAGCGCCACTTCCAAGATAGACGATCAAGACGTAAAGTCAAATGACTATAGGCCGATAAGGAAAATGGATGATTAGTCACATCGCGCAATTCTATAGAGTGATCAGTAAGAAGAGGGGGGAGATCTTTAAGTGTATTCAAAAAAGAAAAAGAAATTAAGGACACCGATGCGGCTGTATCGAGTAATGCAAATACAGGTTGTTGATTTATGAGAACTCGAATTGTGGGCGTCGGATGGCCCTCAAACAAAAACGGATATTCCGTATGAAGCAAAGTAGGAGAAATGTCCCGACCAGGGGCACCATCGTCATCTTGATCATGTGTCTTTCGTTCAACCTGCGGTGAAATTTCTACCGCGGGCATACATGAATAAGCGGAAACCGGTTCAGTGGGCAGATCACCACGAGCAAAGGAACTATCTGTCAACAACGGCTGCACCGGGACGTGATGTTGTATACCCCGTGTCTCCGGACTGCGCTGAGAATTCCATTTTAATTCGGGCTGCCATATATTTTGCGCCAAAAGAAATAAATCCCGAATGGTTTGGGGACGAGAGCGTCCCAAGAGTAGCGAACGAGCTGGAAAGCCGATACCCTCAATAATGGTATCAATTAACTGTGACTCAGACCATTCAATGGGGAATACTTGGCTAGCATCATAGATATCCCGAACGTAGGAGTACAAACTTTCATCCGGTTGTTGTACCCTATGAAGAACCTCGATCTGAAAAGGTAGTAAGACAGAATGCGGAACTAAACGATTCCAGATCATTAAGGTGAACAAGTGCCAGGGCAGTTTCTGCAGAAGGCCTTCCAGCCAAATTTCTGTAAGAGGGGACAATGTATATTGTAAGGCTAATAACAAAATGGATTCGACTTCCATCAAATCCAAACAAATGATTTTATGTAAGGTAAACAAAAAGGTAAACAAGTTATGTATATCTCGGCCATGCAATGTTGGCAAGTCCTTAAAAAGGAAATTGATGGCACTAACGCGCGCCAAATCTTGTACAGGAGTAGGAGGCTGGGGTAAAACCAAGCCGCGTACAAAATCCAAGGTTGAGGGTGATGGTGGAGGTAGATGTGGCGGCGTATATGGAAAAGGTATGGCAGATGTCATTTCGCCGAAGGAAAGGTAAAGACCCAAGCACAAAACAACAATATAAAGATGTATGTGTACAAGGGAAAAATATAACCAATCTATCCAATCTATCAAAATATGACTAAAGGGGGGGGGCACCAGAGTGAGAAAAGAAAAGGAAATGATTTATTGTTAAAACAAGGAAGGTGAGGGGGTACAAATACAAATGAAAGGAAAATGGTAAAAAACTATTCAAAGTCCCACCAGAACAAGTTATAGCAAGGCTAGTGTTCACGCCCCAAATCAAAATGCCCAAAAGGCACAGGTAGAATTGTGTTGCACTATTAACCACTGTTTAGTATATCACGTATGTCAAATGCGCTACTGGCAAATGTGGGTACCGGAGATCAAATGCTCCGCCGTCAAATTTGTACCACACCTAGTTACAATTTTCACAAAAAAAAAAATATTATTGCAAAACAGTAAATATGTTGAAGAAAAAAAAGGGTGAATTGCAAAAAAAAAATTGACTCAAAGTTGGGGGGGGACAATTGTTGGGGAAAAAATTTTTGAGAACTTGTACAATAACAATAGTAATGTTGCTACAACGGATCAAATGGAACGATGCTCTGATACCAAATTTTGTAATGGTATAGTGGGGTTAAGCCACGATCGCACGAGATGTTAATGACGAAGCGGCTGTTCGGCGATCGCAACTTCAAGTTAGAGTGAAAACCCACACTATATATCACAAATACTATTTTGTGTCGCCCTTCTCGCACGAGAATGCAGGAGTCTACAAGCAAGGTCGACGAGAAGCGCGAGACAAAGCCCTGCAATAAATGTACACCCTATATATATATGTATATAAAGCGCACACAAAATTAAGGGTCCGTCAACGAATAGCACTCGGTGCCTTCTCCGTTGAGTTCATTCACACTCTCAATTACAATATCCCACTCTTGCTGTTTTGTCTTGCACCCACGTAAATACCAAATTACCCAGTAGTACCTTTAATATAGATCTATGGTCACCGCGTGACGCGTATCTCGTGCGCGTTTTTATTTTGCTGGGGCACAATAGATTTCAAATAAGGTAAAAATTACAATTACTATGTTCAATCATCAACAGCGTATTGCATTGCACAAATATCATGTATTTCATAATAACAATCAACACGTAAAAATAGCCCAATATCAACAAGGTCGACTTAAGTCAAATACTAATTTTACAAGAGACGTGCGTCCACGTCAAAATTCCAATAAACACGTCCTGCGTGTATAAATTTAACTGACTTCAACCATTCACTCCATTAACAATACGTATTCAATTCGTACCTTGATCTTTCACTCGACCCATTCAAACAAAGTTTTAACAACTAACGATACTCTACAGTTCATGCGTTTACTACAAGCAAGTTTTCTTTTGCATGACGCTGGTTCGCCTTTTTACATTAACAAGTTTTCCCATTTTAAACAATGTTATTCAAATTCTCTTGTTTCTTAATGCTACCGTGGGAAAAGGGTGGAAAGGTGCAAATGGAACAAACGTCCCGAATCAATTAATAAAGGGGAAATGAAGGTTCGTAAATTTTGCCTTTTGAGACGGGGACTTCAACTCGACGCCCTTTCTTGACTGCCAGCTCTAATCATCAAATACCAGTCTAAAGAACGCATCACAAGATTGGCAAAAACTGCAATACTCGTTCGCTGCACAAAAGGTTCACTTGTTATGAATCACTTACAAAAACCAGAATCTTCAGCGACAAAAAAAAAAATAGTTTTTTTTTTTTTTTAGCCAAAATATCAAGTAAGAATTAATTTGTTCTGTTCCCACCAATTTTAACGTGTAATTATCTTTCGTTAATTCACTTAAGCGTTCAAGGCGTCCAAAAGGTGGCACGCAACAACGGGGAAAAGGTGGGGAGGAAAACAGAGTGCAACAAAAGTTTTACGCGCAATGCTTATGCTTGATTAAAGGTAATACGACGTGGAACTTCTGCACAAAGATGTTATGTTCATTATCACAGCAGAGAGAATTTACGTACCTACGCCAAACCAACTTTGGCCTCAAAGTCCTTGCAATGCCGCTGCCCTATTCATGCCTTTGTCCTCTATGATATTGGCCCATTCCACAAATGGCAAAACGAGGAAGCTTCCGTCCGTCAATAAGGCACGCCGGGCACGTCTCTCGCTGGCTAAGTTGTGCGAAAGGAGTTAACCTTCTGGTTCCCGTCGGTACAAAAGTCGTTGAAGCACTGGCGAGGTGTTTTAAGACCTGCGCGCTTGTACCAAGTCTGCCGCAAGAGGCAGCACTGGTCATTGAGCTATCGAGGGCAAACGACCTCTGATAGCGGAAAATGAAACTAATATTTTACGTGAAATTTTCCAATTATGTAAGCGTTTGTAATATGTAGATATAAAAACGTTACACTTTCAGTCAAATATGAATTGTTCTAACCCAGTATAAGTAATTTCTATATATTGTCATTTTTTAATAGTTTCTATCTGATAGATGGCAGATGTTCCAACTTTGAGTACTTGATAAGACCCTGTTTATTTCAACAGTTCATCATTTAAACAGGGTTGTCTGTATTACGGTTCATATTTGGATCACAGATGGCGCTGAAATGACGTATTTTAAATAACTGTAAAAACTGACCACCGGGTGGGGCAAATGAGACCAGCCAGATACAGAAATTGAACAATAAAACTTGGCAAATAACTTTCTCCAGAAAAATGTTCTAAATCAATTAAATCATGTGTCCAGATTAATGGAATATGCTGGAGAGTCCTGTAGACGGTAAAATTAACTGGCAAAAGGAATGAGTGGACATTTCCCTGAATGAAAAATTTAGCACGCATACTGCTCAATACACATGGGGGCATTGTTGTTAAAATGAAACTATAATTGTAGTAACGCAACAAGAAATAACCTACCAGTGAATCAATCAAACTTGGAACAAGTGCGACGACTGTCTAAGATTCTAGGTGGACGCCCTTACCCCACCCCATATGTTTTATTTACTTGACGCTTGTATGCGAGTCTAATAATGTTACATTCACCGGATGCCAGTATGAGGTTCATAAAGAGATATATTATGCAATAAATATATTACAAGTGTTAAAATGTACTGACAAAATGGAATGTAGACTTCTGTATACACCATAATCCTTATAAGATAACACCGAAAATAAATATATACCCATAAAATCGTCAATTTTCAAGTGAGCGTACAACTTTTTCGCACACAGCCTTTCCAGCTTCCATGGCGCCAACTAGCTTCTCGCGGAGTTATTTTCTATCATGGTCTACAATTTAGCTAGGATGGATGCACTTGCCCAACCCGTCTCACTTACGACCCTTTTAATACCCTCCAATTGCGTTAATTGCAAGTTTTCTGTCATCCGAATAATAATGTAAAATACTTGGAATTCCTGCTTATTTACAATGGTTGTCAACAATAGAGAATTTGGGCTGAAGCATCGGATCCAGGTTGTTACAAACGTTATTTTGGCAACGTTGGAAGAGAGTCTCAAGTCGAGCAGCCCCACACTCTTTATTAGTTGCGCGCCCGGCAGCATCGTCAGAAGCAACGATTTTGTGGCACACGTACGGGACAGAAGCGCCAGAAGCAACGATTTTGTGGCACACGTACGGGACAGAAGCGCCAGAAGCAACGATTTTGTGACAGACGTACGGGACAGCAGCGCCAGAAGCAACGATTTTGTGGCACACGTACAGGACAGAAGCGCCAGAAAGCAACGATTTTGAGACACACGTAAGGGATTCGCTTATGTTTTTTCTTCAAGGCCGCGTCAAGGTAATAGTTACAATGCCAAGACTGTATTTTATATATATAGTGTCTTACAATATTAAAAAGGTATTTTTTACAATTTTAAGTCAGTAGTGGGTTTTACGGGGGGGACAGGACCAGAAAGTATGAACCCCCTCTCAAGCAGATTTGCTATACTTAAAACAAGCTTAACATGAGCATATGAGCTTTTTGCTCAAGTGTGGAATCTTGTCTAATTCAAGATTTTTGTAAAAAAGCCCTCATGGAATCCATGAGAAAGTATGACCCCCTCAGATTGATGAGGCTACACTTATAAAAGGCACTTCTGTGAGATTGTTGTCCATAAACCTGTCAAAAATATGCGCCTCTTGGGCCATACTTAAAACTAGGCTACACACACACACATACACACATACACATACACACATATACATATTTATTTCTGGTTTAAGTTCAATTGGATACCAGGCTCAATTTGCATATCTAGTATTAAAACAATGTAATTCTTCTAGAACTGCTCTGTGACCCGCTCATTTCTTATGTCATAAATATATGATTTTTCACCTATGAGAATAACACTACAAATGGTGTCTTCAGGTAAAGCCTCATGGAATTCACAGATAATTTTAATGTTTGTTCTGTCATTAACCACAACTTGTTTTCTTTTTGAAGTGTTGATTACGAACATGGGTCTCCGTGTCTTGAATTCATCTGGTGCGTAATACATATCAGTACTGCCAGTAGTGACACGCTTGAAAGCCGAAAAAGCCTCATATAATTTAAGAAAATCATCCTTGGACATGTCTAAATTATAATTTTCTCTAGGAAATACCTCATTTCTACCATTTTTAAGATAAATGTTCTTGATGTTGCAGCTATCAAATTTACTTGAATTTTTTTCCTGATTATTGTGTCTTCCAGTCTGAAACAGTACCACCACAAAATCAGGCATATCGTATTGTATGCTGGAGAATGAGTTTGTAGCATCAAATTCATAATATGTACCAGATGCAGGCTTCTGTACGCATTGATATGTATAAAATTGCAGAGGAATTTGTGGATTTTTTATTATATCAGCTTTGTATTTGAGAGCATAACTGGCTTCATATTCAACAACAGGGATTCTTAGCTCCATAGTCTGAATAATGCATTTGCCTGCATCTGGTAGGGTATTAGGCAGAGCTTCCCCTGTAGAGTTTAATGCACTGTACCTCATCAAAGCATTATTATCATTGGCAGCTCTTCTAAATGTAATTCTTAACCCGCCCTTCCACATAATATCTTTGTAATCCGAGAAGAATCCTGGCAAGAGGCGCATGGGGAACAGCACTGTGTGGTTCTTGGATAATATTTTATCACCAGCTTCAAATCCCCCTATTTTGTAGTATGGAGCCTCTGTTTTGGATAATTTTAGTGTGGCCAAAGCTGTGGAGGTAATGCCGGGATAATCTATTCTGTTTATAACAACGCCATGCTTTCTGATCTCAATTTCAGAGAACAGATGCGGCACAAAATTGTCTACCAATCTTATATTTGTATTTGCCGGATAATCGGTACCATCGAGTTTTACAACATCAAATTTGATGTATAGATCTGCTCTGTGAGGGTGTATAAATCCATCCCCTACATCAAGATCCACCTCTATTTCTGTGTTGGGTTGATTTAAATTTGCAAATGTCCTCCTGTTTGGGGGGAATGATTGTAGCTCATAACTCTCAATATTTTCCATTGTATGTATTTTTATTTAAATGTTAATCTCTATGATAGCAGTTGTTGTGGCTCCAGCAAAATCAACTAATTCTTCTTTTTCATTAGTGACCATCAATTCAATGTTATCTATTCTATTATGGCACACAGGAAAATATAATGTTGGGGATGGAGTGTAGATGATTGGCTCCATAAATTCAGAATTAGGTTTGAATGTTGCAATGATGCCAGTTTGTTTGTGAGTGCCTATGCCATTTGATTTGGTGATCATACCCTCTGCCACATTACAGTGAATATTCAGAGTCTCTATGGCTAAGAATTTAGGTATATTCATAGCAGTGTGTTTGATGGCTGCTTCGAGTTTTGTGTTGTTCTCAAAGCCTAACAGCTCTCCTATCGTACCCAGATCCACTGTTTCTGTAGCAGATACAATTTCTACTCTGTGAGTGACAGAATTTTGACTTAACACTATACCTCTGGGTAATTGAGCATTTAGAGTGGAGAGATTATATTGCCCTGGAGTGATGACAATTTTTTGATCCCCAACTGCAATTGTGTTGTTGTGGTGCGTAATATTAGGTATCAAGTACATACCGTAAAATGCTCTGAGAGCTATTGTTTTGGGATACACTATATCATCATGTAATTTGAGTTTCAATATTGAATTTTGGCTGGTGAGATGGAATACCCCCATGATGTTTTAAATACCACAAGGCTTTTTGAAAATCTTCAATTGATGGTTTATTTATTTGAGACATATATCTGAGAACAGATAAACACAAATGTCCGCAATTAACATCTTTGAAGTTTTGAACACGGGCATTATTGTAATAAAGATTAGCTGATTTTAGATATTTTACTAAATTTTCAGGTGGAACACCTCCAAATGAATCAAACACAAATGCCTTATTGTTTAAATATTTAAGATAACAGATCCAGTGAGTGCCCTGATTTTTGTACTCATCCAAATTAACAATGCCACACTCTTTGTTGAGTGGTTGTTCTGGTAAAGAATCAGACATGTACACACCTCTAAAATGTTTGATGCCCAGTGGCTTGATTAAAGCTTCAATATCTTGGTTTGTAAGCGGCTCTTGTTTTTTTTAAACTTATTCATAACACCTTTGCCTTTTTTCTCCATGGCCAGGTTATGGCGCCTCTGCTCATCTAATTCTGCCCTATTCTTCTTGGCATCTATTACTGTTTTTGCTATGGCAGCTGACCCCCCGGCCAAGCTCCCAACTGCCCCGAGAGCAGCTAAGATGGCAGGGATGGTAAATATGAATCCCCCCACATGCAATTTTTTTCTTGATTGCTGTAATTTTTTTAATTGGGGGGTGCTAAGCAACAATTTCATACCATGCCCCTTTGCAAGACAAGAGCTTTTTTTCTTGCGCTGCTTTTTGGTCAAAAGACTGTCAATAGTTTTAAGAGATTTGAGACCTGCATAAGGTATTTGATACATAACACCCTTGGCCTTCATCCTAGGTTTATTATATATATATTCACAACCCCCACCCCAGTTTTTGTTTGGTGCTCATAGCTATGGTGGTCCCCAATGCTGCTATTTTTTCACTCAAAGAAGCATCTTTGCTTACAAATCTACCAAATGCAGCCTCTTCTAATTTCTTGTCTGCAACATGTCTCTTGTCAAGATCAGAATGTGTGTTGTATGCTATGTCATGGTCTCTGCAAGCAGCATCTAGAGGATTAACACCAGGATCCCCTCTGTTTAATCTATGGTCCAATTTTGTGCCTGGACCACAATACTGATAACCTGGAATATGTAGTTCAAATGGCAGCTTGTTTATAATGTCATTAACAAGCCCCCGACCCTCAGAAATATTCCAAAATTTAGGTGGTAGAGTGTTAATAATTTTTATGAGATATCCAATCCCCTTAGGGTCATTCACTATAAAATTAGATAATTTGGTGCTTATCATGTCCATAATTCCAACCTTTTCATTGTAAAAATTGTGGTTCCCAGCATTTTCCTCCCCAGCTATGACCAGCAACCTATCTACAAGTTTCCTGACATCATCAACCCACACAAATTCTTTAGGCAGGGTGTTGTATTGTTTGATTCCACTGCCAGTCTTGATCTGTGACCATATGGGCTTGATTAAATTATTGTATTTTGCCCCACTGCTAGACTTGACTCTTTTTTGTGTGGGATCATTGTTCTGGTATAGAGCATCTGATTTTATTAATATTTCTTTGTAATGCTCATAATCTTGATCTGTATAGCTGCCGGGTCTTTTCCTAGTCATCAGTTCCCACAACCCAGGTGTGCCGGGGTACTTAACAAAACCACCTTTTTCTCCGAGACGAGATTCTGAATAAACAATCAGATCATCCCCCATAAAGGTTACTCTGAAATTGCCAATTCTATGTATGATGCTCCCATCACGCTCTGTGTCAGCATATAAGCCAAACACCTCATCTTTATTGTCTTTAGGTGTGGTTAAATATTTTTGAGCAAGAAGACCCAATTCAATAGGATCCTGAGTAGCTTCAATTCTTCTAGGAGCAACAGGACTAGGTGTATGAATACTGGAAAGTGGGGTGAATGGATAATCTAATATGTTCCTAGCAGCTACAGGCACAAGCTCCGTGATCAAATCTTGATTCTGCTCTGTAACAGTTTTGATATTCTTACCTAAATTATTAATAGCATCAATTACAGGCTGTTCTGTTTGTTTGTGTTTTTCATAAATTCCCCGGTTCTCTGATTTCCATCCCTTAAATCTTTTTACAAGATAATCTCTTAACTTAAGATCATCAATGACTGGTCGTTTCATGGTTATTTATATATGTTTCAACGTCTAGAAAATCGTTGATTTTATTTCTGTATTTGCCACTATTGGGTGTTCTTGTCATATCAATTGTGACAAACCCATAACTGTCCTGGTTCCAGCACTTGCTGCAAAACTTGGAAAAATCATTGTAGCTCAAGTCCCCACCTACATATTCATCATGTATGTGTTTGAGGTTGGTATGATCTTGATGAAACACACATATAAAATTGCTGTTGTCTCGGATCAGTTGCTTCGGTATTTTAGAAAAAGTCTGTGCCAGGTAGAAGCAATCAATGTTTTTGTGCCGGCCCTGTGTGAAGAAATTCCTAACCTTGTTTTGATTATCCAGTATAATGTCATCAAACACAACAACAGAATTATCGAGACATTCATGAAGTGGCTTAACATCTGGTTCAAAAGTGGCTATATCCAATCCATCATATAGCTTCATCAGCTGCTGATATTTTAATTGTTCCAAGCTCTTAGAGAAGATATACAAGTGCCTGTTTTTCCAGTCTAACCAGTTGGGTGCCAATAAAAAATTATCAACCATTAGTGTAGTTTTACCACAAGCAGATGGCCCGACAATAAGACACCTAATATTATCAGGTAGCAGCACTCCATTTATCTTATTCTGTTGTTCAGGTTCTGGCAGCCTTTTTATAACATCCCAGGTGCTCATATTATCACTTTGTTTGCATCGATCCAGCTGTTTTCCGGATGACCCAGCCATTTGACAAGTAACTTGTTGCCTTTTCTGCGGATGATTTTTTCTATGAGATATGTGTCAGGCTGTTTAGTTTTGCTGAGCTCTTGTTCATAGAACCTGCCTTTGAGAATTTCTCCTCGGTGGTCTTTTATTATATATGTGTTAAGAGTCCCAGGTTTAATTTGAACCACTGTAAATAATTCAGTGCTCCAGTTTCTTGTAAAGCCTCTCTTGAATAAGTGCTTATATTTGCTGATTCTTACTTGATCACCCACCCTGAATTTGGCCCTTTTTGTTGTTGCCTGGTATCTAGGATAATAAACAGTCCTGATCAATTTTTGCTCGTCAGATGAAGTTACTTCAGAGGGTTTCATGTTGATTGTGGAATGGACCGAGTTGTTATATTTATGTAGAAGTTCTGGGAGAATATTAAGCCATTTATAATTACCTTGAAGTGTAAATTGTTTATACATAAGATTTTTTAGGGTTCTGTTGAATCTCTCTACAATTGAGGCTTTGAGATCACTGTAACTCGAGTAATGTTTTATTGCCTGGCTTTTAATAAATTGTTGAAACACTGAATTATAAAATTCTTTGCCATTATCTGTTTGCAAATAGCGCGGTGATCTTCCACTCTGATTGATGATTGTCCTGATGGCTTCTGTAACACATTTTCCAGTCTTGGATTTGAGTGGCACAGCCCAGGCAAATTTTGAAAATGTATCTATGACAGTGAGTAGATACTTGTAGCCCTTGTTGATTTTGTCTAAGTTTTTCAACTGTCCACTTGCCATTTCAATCAAGTCGCTCTGCCATAAATCATCTATGCCCTTTGTGACTACTGGCAGTCTCTTATAATTATGTCTGGCTTGTCTGTGTAATTCATCAACAATAATTTGTCTAGACATAATATGAAAACAAGAATATTGCAACTATGGGGTGTTCAGCAGCTGAGACTGCAGGATTTTCTAAATATAATTTGTCTCCTATTTGTATATGAAATTCCAAAGTGCCATCATCTTCAGTATAGGCTGTTTCTAATGTATTGGGGTCTGTAAAATCCTCTAACTCTACACTGGTGATTTTTACTTTGTTATCAGCATTTGTTATTGATAAGGTAGGGTAGTGGTATGCCTGTGGTTGATGCCAATATTTGATCTTGATTGGTCTCAGTGTGCCCCCAACAAAAAACTGGTAATAAAATTGTGCAGGGGACAGCATATATATTTTGCCACCTGGTGTAAATGGTGAATCATATTCTTTGTTGGGGATGCTGTACAATTCAAGAATTACTGTATGTTTTGGATTCTCGATTATGCCTGTTATTTCCTTTTCTGCTGTGAGCAATCTGCTTGTTACAGATCCAAGGTGCTCATTGATCGTTCTAACAACATCATCATGGCCTGGCTTGATCTTTATGTCTACAACAAGTTTCTTGTATTGTTGCACAATCTCTTGAAGCTGGGTTGCAAAAACAGACAGAGCATTTGCTTGATTGGATTCTATGGTCCCTAGCTGTTGCTTGATATTAGCTACAATTTGTTGCAAATTTTCAATAACTGCCAATTTTGAATTTTGAGCAGTAAGATCATGGACCTGTCTTCTGATATCCTCAAACAGGGCATGCAGTTCATTAATATGTTGATTGGTTGGTAGAGTGGCCACTGTCTGAGTGAGATGTTTGATCTCTGTCTGGATATTCTTGATATCTTCTGATTTCAATATCCTATTCACTGCTCTCTTAATATTTTTAAGTTCCTGTGATGTGGGAAGATTTGATACTGTATTCTGTAAAAATTCAAGTGCCAATTTCACATTGTTTAATTCAGAAGCATCAGCCACATTTTGCATAGCATTTTGGAGCAGGGCTATATCTGCCTGAGAGGGTGTGGATTGTTGTAAAATTTCAAGTTTTGTTTGGATATCATCGATCAAGTGATGAAAATGAGATAGCTCAGATTCAGTGTTGAGATTTTCAAGCTTTGTGATTTGTTGCTGGACACTGACAAGTGTATCTACAATCCCAGGCAATCGGGATTCTAGTACATTTGCCAAATCACTTTGCACTGCTGCTATTGTACCTTCAAGATGGGTTATGGAACTTTGAATTTTTCCAAAATCTTCGTATGTTTCAAGTTGCAGCTTAATATTTGCAACACTCCGAGTTATTGCACTCAAAGCATCAGAAGATGGCAAGTTGTTCATAAAATTTTCAAGTGTCTCAATTTTTTCTTTAACCTCGGCTATGGCATTGTTCAGAGGATCCAGATTAGGTATCTGGAGTGACTGAATCTGTTCCTTTAGAGTGGAAATCACTAGATCAAAATCTTCTTGTGATTTTATGCTTTTGACAATTGTTTGGAGCTGTGCCTGGACATTATTTATCTGCTCTTCCAATTGTTGCTTCAATTGCTCAGAATTGGTGGCCTGGGTCTTAAATTTGGCTTGAAGAGCTGCAACAGCTTCTTCTAAACTTTGAAAATTATCTAATGTTGCCAGATCAGTATATTTCTGAAGCAGCACTTTGAGTTCAGAATCAATTTTAAGAAGAGGGTCCATGCATTGTGATTGTAAATTTGTAATTTCTAATTGAAGACTGGCATTGAGAGTGGTTTGTAAAGCTTGTAAATCACTTCTTAATTTCTTGACTCTGACATCAAGCATCAGAATCTCATCACTGTGATCTTCATGTCTTGTATGGCCAAATATATCATTAGGCATTTTCTTTTAATGGTTATTTATTATAGAGTATCTGATTCTTAATTCTATGAAAAAGGGTATAAGCTTATCATAGGATCCAGGGACCTCAATATATAAGCAGTCACCAGCAGAAACAGTATAAACAGTGCCAGAAATCATGTTTGAGTGCTTAATTCTATAAATATTTCTCCCTACTGAAATCTTGACATCACCCTCAGGAGTTGTAATAAATTGCAATTGCCCACCTACAGGTAATTGGTAGTGATTTAAATTATTGTTAAATATGTACAATATTTTCCCTGTTTCATCATCATTATCTGTAAATATGCTGTTCAGATGAATAATTAACAGGCCACTCAGTTTAGACAGCATATCAGGAGAGGGTTGTGGTGTGGGCAGCTCCATAACAGCCTGTTTCTTGAACCCAAATAAGTTCATAGGCATGTTTATTTATTTCAAATCATGCTCTGGAATTGGGCATTGTTTGCCACTTGTCAAATCACAATGCCCCCAAGGCAGAGTATGTATGTTACATGACAAAATGCATCTCTTGTCATCATGTGGGTCCAGGGCCACTTTTGTTACAATATTTGAAGTCAACAAGTGATTCTCACTCTGAATTCTATTTTCTGATGTTCTGATTGAACTCTGTGATTTGATGCAATTTTTGTAATCTTCAAATACAAGATCTTTTTCAACAGTTACTCTGCCAATGCCCTTGGCCTTTTTGGCAACAGCACCACTACATGTTTCAAAGCTGTACATCTTGGCCCTTAACCCAGCAAATGCCACAATAACATCACCAAGTGTCTCATCTTTTAACTTGCCAGGCACCTTTTTGTTGTGGGGTTGAATATTCAGATGGCCAGGCAATTCACTGGTATCAAAGTATTGAAACAATTCAGACTGTGCAATATCTTGATAAACATCTTCTGTTTGAATATCAAGAATAAAACTATCCGTGTCCATGTACATCAATTTTACACGATCACCATAAAAAGGTTTCAGCACATCATAATACAATATTAACATATGTAATTTGGACCTTTCCAATATTGCAGCCCCTACATAAATAGGTTTATCAAACTTAATCTTTGTTTTCTTCATGTTGAAAAGTGCCATGTGCTCATCATAAATTCTTCTGTAATTGAAGTTGGGCTTTGCAACCAATTTTTTGCTCCGGCTGGGGTTAGTAATTATTTTAACATCGGTATGTTTTCTGACATTTTCAATCGTTTTGCCATACACAGAATTCACCATCAATTTAAACAAGCCCTTATCAAATTCGCTCTTTGCAGATGTTCGAAGCTCTGTGTTTGTATCAATGTATGGTTTCAACCATTCTGAGTGCCTGAACCTCAAAACTTTTCCAACTTTGGTTACTTGAACACCATGTTTCATCAGGAACTGAAGGTTTTTGTAATATGCAACATAATCCTGTTTTGGCTCCAGTGTCATCATGAGCTTCTTCTGTTTAGAGCCAGGTGAGCACTGAACCTCGGGAATTGGGGGCAGATCAGAAAATTTATTGTGCAAATCATCAGGAATTGTCAGATCAACCTCTAGGAAGAGTCCATATTCACTGTCATCAAAATTCTGAAGATCCTCAATATTGTAATTTTCAACCCACTCAAGCTCTGCATATGGCAGTTTATCCATCATGGCATGACCATAGAGGTTGTTCGCATCTACATACAGTATATAATTTGATGGCCGTGCTGGATCATAATCAGGCATATGCTTGTTATTTGCTCTGGCATATCTCTGGGAACATTGCACCATCCCTCCTCTTATACATTTCTCCATAAACAGATACATATCTTGATCTGGGATCAAATCCAATGGCTTTTTGGTGTTGAAAAACATTGCAGCCCATGCTAGACCAGGGGCACTGTAAAAATACACTGGGTCCAACCCATAATTTTGCATAGAAGATTTTCTGAATGCCTGCATTACATCAGCTAAGAGAGTAACATCAAGTTTCAAATATGCCATGTGATAATCACCAAATGTCTTGCATTTTAAACTGTTCCACATCAATTTGGCATGGTAATAATCTTCATCACTGATTCCAGATCCTCTGATTTTGCTATAAAATGCTTCTTGTGGTGGCAGGGAACACTCATCAAATTTAGAAAAATCTGTAACATAGTCATATGGATATACACCCTTCCGCCTAATTAATTTCAGGTCCAGATTTGGAAACAAGGCACATGTGATTTTCAAGTCATCATCAGATAATTGAGAGGCCAGTGTAGCCAGGCTAGCAGGTAAAAATCTGTAAGAATCAAGAAATCTTATGTGAATAGGAACACCATCAACTTTAATTATCTTGCTAATAGATATATATTTCTCATCATTTTCAGCTAAAATATTTAAATTCTGCTTCTCAAACCCCTCGTACCTGATCAGATGATGGAAATCATAATTGGATGCTCCATGGCAAAATATGGGGATAAATCTTGGTCTCTTGATCTTAATATTACAGCTATTACACAGGGCCATTAAGAATTTACCATCTGTATGAGAATGGTGTTTCACCTTGATATTTGCATCTGAAAATTCACAATCACATACCGGGCATTTTTCTGCATTGTTGAAATCTTCAATCTGTTCCTCTGTTAAAGGCAACATAGGTTTTGATATTAATAAGATGTTAGATGCTATGTCACGGCACACATTTTCTATTATATATGCAAATATTTTGATGGCATTTGGTCCCTTGTATGAATATTCTTTAATAACAACACCATCCCGTATAACCACACAACAAAAGCTGGAAGGCTCATGTTGCTGGTATGGTGTACTTGAAGATTCTTCGGGATCTGGATTGCAGAATGCAATAGGTTTGAGGTTCGATTCGAAATCACAGACAATATATGCTGGGTGTTCCAACAAGGCTTCATACTTTTTGAATTTGCAATTTTCACTTGGATTGGGCATCACCATATGAACAGGTTTATGGTTCCCACAGTATTTCAGATGCTCAATTAACTTGTTTTTTGCAATTTCTGCATTCTCTTCCCGAACCCCCTTCACCATTTTTTGACCATCAAATACAGTTAAACATCTTCTGCACAACTTGAATATTTTTTTATATTTGTCTAGTTGTGTTCTCACTAAAGCTTGAAGATTTTGTATCAGAGTGTAATGGTATGTATCATCCCCTTCAATTAAGAGCAGATCAATCGGAATTGCAGATTCATCATCAATTGTACTGATTCTGAGAGGATCTATCAAGCAATTGCCAGTGGAACAAGTAAATACATTAATAGATAATTGTTTGCCATTGATGTGCCTGGCCCTTTTTTCAAATTTATCAATATTCTGAACTGACATTGGATATTCCAAACCCTCCATTACATCGTCAAAAAGATGTTCATGCTGTTTGTAATAAGTTATTCTCTCAGGATGGCCTGAAACTGGATACAAAGCAGCTAATATACACCACAAAAAGCATTTCTGGTCGGCATTTTTTATATTGACCACGGCTCTTTTGTTTTTGATATTGGCAGGTAATCGCACATAAGTGGAACCTTGTAATGGGCTGAATTCAGAAATATTAACATATAACTTGTGCAATGAACCGCATAGGCTCCATCCTGACTCTTTTGCTGCAAATTCAGAGTGTTTAATGCTCAGTTGATTTATCAAGCTGCTTATTATTGTATCTGAATTTGCATTTGAATATACAGGTACAGTTTCTGTTATGTGGGGCTGTGTAAATTTTGTGCCGTTTGGTTTCTTATATTGTACAAACAATTTGAGGGAGAGCTTATAAGAGCCATTTTGTGCATTAAGAATTGCCTGCAGATCAGAATTTATACTGTTCAAGAAATTCTCAATGCCACATCTTGGCTCTGATACAAACCGGTAATCCCTTAATTGGCCGTTAAAACTGCTACGGATAGGTGCATGGCGTGGCTGTTTTGCTGCTCTGGCATTAAGAGGTGCTTCGTGCCTTCTTTTCAGACCAGATGTGGATGGTTGTGCAGAGCAAGTATCTTTATGTTTATATGTGAAATATTCCATGTTGTATTTTCTATTGCATTTGGGGCAAATTATTGTGGGAGTTCTATATTTGTCCGGGTTACAAATTTTTTGGTGCTTGGCCCAATTGGGGCTAGATATATTCTTATTGCATTGATTACAATGTTTTTGATTTGGCATTTTTGTTGTTGTTTATTATATACAATTTCCTGGGTTTCAAATCAAAACTTTATACTGGATAAAAATATCAGTTGGGTTCAACACTGTTCTTTGTGTGTGTGAGTGTGTGTGTATGTATATATACACTTAATATTTTTGGCTTTGGTATTTATATACAATTTCCTGGGTTTCAAATCAAAACTTTATACTGGATAAAAATATCAGTTGGGTTCAACACTGTTCTTTGTGTGTGTGAGTGTGTGTGTATGTATATATACACTTAATATTTTTGGCTTTGGTATTTATATACAATTTTCTGGGGTTCAAATCATAACTCTATGCTGGATCAGTTGGGTTCAGCACTGTGCTTTGTATGTGTGTGTATATATAACCTTACTTAGGTTATTCCGCCAAATTATATGCTTCAAGTCTCCTATACTTTGGTGGAGCCTGTTCAGGTTCTATCCCTCGCGATGTAGTTTCCACTGCCGATCCAGCAATGGTGAAGAATCTGCACTGTGCCCTGGCTTTTATAGTTTTACAGAGCCAATAGAAACACTGTGGGGGTGCATTCAGAAACATGAGCTATTCTCTAACATTTTTGCTGAAGCATTTTTCTTCTGAGCGCACATCCCTTTTTCTGCTGAGTGTACATGCAATTCCCTACCGTGGCGCCTCCCCGCTGAGGCGAGCGGAATTGTCTGGAACTAATCAATTTTGTAAAGGATCGCTGCTCCAAATATTGATCGACACGCCGGTGCTGGGCTCGAAATGAACTGCTCGCAGTGCTGTTGCTTCAAGTGCCGCTCCGCAGGAATCTGAGAAACTCCCCCGAATATTGATCCGTGTAGAGGAGCTGCGCCATGGCCAATTCCTCTACACGGAAAATGTAAAATATCCCAGTTTCGATTCAATCCATTTATCAGGATTGAAGAAACCGACAATTCACATATCCACATATCTTGCCCTATTGGTACCTCTTTTGCTGGTGTGCAATTTTCTTGAAGAGGCAATTTTATTGAACAAACCTAATAGAACAAGATACGGCGGTATGAGAAATATGTGAATTAAAGATATTTTAGTAATATACGACGTCTAAGAAAGGCATTTTCAGCTCCAAAGTACTTTGTTTATTGCTTATTTCCATTCCCTATTACTGGCAAAAGAAGTTAAAAATATTGACATAATGAAAAAAATGGACTTGTTCCCAAGTATTCACCGAGTTCAGGCATTTGCACATAGATGGGTCTGTTGTCACGGAGCAATTCTAGAAGAATTACATTGTTTTAATACTAGATATGCAAATTGAGCCTGGTATCCAATTGAACTTAAACCAGAAATAAATATGTGTGTGTGTATGTATATGTATATGTGTGGGAGTGGGTAGGGGTAGAGGTAGGGGTGGGTATGCATCTTGGCTTAGTTTTAAGTACTGTGTTCAAAATAAAAATATAATAGCCGGTAGCTATATCCAAGCCCTATTATAATTTTTGTTTCTGCATTCTGTCACTAATTTTGATCCTAGGCCAGTAATATTTTATGGGGTGACTCTGCATGGCCCCCAGAGCAACATACTGAAATTTTGAAAAAATCGATTGTTTTATTTTTGCTATTTTCATTAATTTTGATCCTAGGCCAATAATATTTTATGGGGTAACTCAGTATAGCCCCCTGAACAACATACTCAAATTTTGAAAAAATCGATAATTTTTTGGATTTTGATTATCTCTGGAACCATGAATCCTAGAGACATGGGGTTTGTTGCTTTGGCCTGGGCATGGCGAGATGCAACTTTTTGGTCTCTATAAATTTTTTAAAATTTCTTGTTGTTCTCTAGATCGTGAATAACTTGCCTATTTTTCAAGATAGAGGCATGGGGGTTGCATATTTGAAATCTAGAGGCTGTTTAGAAGTTTTGTTAAAAAATCGATAATTTTTTGAATTTGAGATTTTTTCAAAAACTATCGGTACTGGAGACTTGAAATTTTGCAGGCATATTCTAGGCATGATTCTCTACATTTTTTGTCTCTATAATTTTCCTGATATATGCAATATTTAAGCTGTAAATCTCTGATTTTTATAAATAGAATTTTCTGAAAAATGCAATATTAACAAAATTTTGAAATCTATACATGCTAGGGCACTATAACAGTTACTATACTTAAGATATCATACAATATCAAGAGGTGCATATTTTTAACAAATTTATGGACAACAATCTCACAGAAGTGCCTTTTATAAGTGTAGCCTCATCAATCTGAGGGGGTCATACTTTCTCATGGATTCCATGAGGGCTTTTTTACAAAAATCTTGAATTAGACAAGATTCCACACTTGAGCAAAAAGCTCATATGCTCATGTTAAGCTTGTTTTAAGTATAGCAAATCTGCTTGAGAGGGGGTTCATACTTTCTGGTCCTGTCCCCCCCGTAAAACCCACTACTTAAGTCCATAGTTAACTCCATATTTTGGTGAAATAATTGAATATGTATTTACATATTTAGCAAATTTTTACTACATATAAATGCGATCACTGGTAATGAGGACGTGTTTTGACGTGTGTGTGGGTGCACGAACGACAACGCACGGTCAAAAGATGTACCGTAACGAAATATAAAGTTTGCAAATAAGGTAAATAAAATAGATACATAAGGTTATAATAAATCAATATATATATGTAGGGATATATTTACTATGTAATATAATCTAGGAGTACGGGAACTTCTCGGACACCCTGAAGAATTTTACCTTGTAATAAAAATATCGTAATATTACTTAAAAAGTTTGGGACTGGGATTCAAAAGGCTTAATAATCAAGTTACGAATATTACCTTCCGCCTTAGTGATTTTTTATGATCTGAAGATAGTGAGAGTGTTCAAATTTTAATTTTATTTGTCCAACAGAAATACACACCTGAATAATAAATAATCTGAAGAAGTCTATTCGAACAGGTAGTAAGAGAAAATGTCGATAGATGTCAGTCAGTTTAATGAATAATATTAACACGTGAATCCCATCTAAATGATAATACTGAAAAGTATAGTTCAGTTCCTGAGTTAGGAAAACATCATGCAGGCATACTAATAACAATAAGATAATCAATCTTTCATTATTTCCTTTCTCAACACAGTATACCCGCTCTCTTTCTAGTGTGAAGATTTAATTAATTTATAGGTATGTCTTACTCTCTGTGTCTTTTCAGTTGAAGAAAAATTATTCCTAGAGAGTAGATATCTGCTCTATTTTAATGTTCTTTGCAGAGAAAGTATTTAATTTGGAGCTGAGAAACATGTGCTAAAAAAATTACTGTAATCTCTAGGGTGTTTGGGAGAAAGCACTTAACTCAAAAAATGTAATTTTTCAACAGACAGTTATGTATCAATTTCATCATATCATCACTCATTCCCATCTTCGAAAATTAGCCAAAAGTGGCACAAAAAGCGAAGAAGAATCAATCAATCGATCGATAATTTATTTAATTGATCTAGAGTGACTGAAATTAAAGCAACAGAAATCCACAGTTTGTGATTTAAGTGTCTTTTCCCGAACAACCTTTATTTATAAACAGCGACTTTCTATTGCTTTATGTCACTCTGGAACAACCTAGATTTTTAATATGAACTTATGGACATAATATTCTCTATTTATCTTCAATATTTTAAACTGTTTTATTTTATCTCTGCGTTAAAGGTGACGTTGATGCTTCTGAACAAGAAACGAAGGCAAACACTCACACAATGTTCATTGTGTGCTATACGTGATATCCGAGCCGGCTTTTGTGGCGCACCGCGCTGCGACTCCAGAGGTCCCGGGTTCAAATCCCGAACTGGGCATGGGCGTTCTTCGTATGTCCCTTCATCACTTATCTTCGCGATTAGCCAAAATTGACAGAAAAGCTAGGTAAAATAAACTAAATCAATCAATTAACCAATAGTAATATTCGAGCCGGCACCCTCGTCAGAATGATAAGCGTGACGCGATACGATGCCAAAGGACACAAGTTCGAAACTTTGAATGCTTGTCCATTCCTCGTCGTCGCAATTGGCAGAAAAAGACAGAAAAGATACAGAGTATGATCAGGGTGGCTACAAACAAGCAGAAATGAAATTCCCTGACTTTTCCAGGACAAAATTTAGATTTTTCCTTGACAATTACAAACTAAACTAAATCGATGTTTTCGCAAATGGAAATAATAAATTCATTCAGATCCAGGTATGGATTTGTAAAGTACCAATATTATGTTCTATGATATTGACTTAATTTCTCTATTCTCTATGATTTGAATTCAAACAGCAAATTAGTGAATTTGGAAAATTATTACAATTCACAAGCTAGGGAAGGATTACGGAATTTTGTCATACGCAGTAAGTTTAAAATAAAATACTTGATTATTTGTAAAGTTACCACTAAATGAGATAAGAGTGAAGAGTGATTGATTAAGAAATACAATTTGTGTAATTTATCAGTCTCCTTATACATTCTCGTTATTATATGTTGATATTTCCACTGATGTTTGAACCCTCTCCTTGCAAGAACCATGAGTGCGGACTTATTTTTCAATGCATGGTTTGAGTTGGTGTTTTAAGTCCACTTTATGCACAGTAAGGCTAATCGGGACTGGACCTACAGTTTTTTAAAGTGTGATCCGAACCACTTGTGGCTCCACCGGGTATCGAACCCGGGACCCCTTGATTACAAGGCAATGACGCTACCACTGCGCCATGGGGGAGGCCCATTTTTCAATGCATAAAGATACTTCTCTCTTCTCTGTAAAGCAAACAACTTAACTCTCGCATATAAGTGAAACAATTGAATCGAACAAAATAAAGTGTCATATTTTCATACATTATCAATGGGATTTCTGCTTCAGTACAGTATATCCAAGTAAAGTACTGTGAAACTGACAACATGCAGTTATACCATTAATGCTGACGAAAAGTGTATGTAGGTATTAGAAATTTAACTCAAGGAATTTATAGAATTGCATTGTATCTGATTTACCTGATTTAGCTAACCACACATTAAAACAGGAACACTCTAATAATAAAAGCTTCTGAAAGTTCATATACGAGGGGCATCCTGAAAAAAAAGCTCCAATGGTGAATATACGCAGCACTAGTGGTCGGAGAACGACACACACACATGCAGGCAGGAAGAAGTAGCATGTAGCTGTAATCTGGTACAGTTGCAATGCAGCCGTTTTAGGACAGTTCTAGGTTAAAGATTGCAGCTCTCTTACAGGGAGCTGCAATCTCCCTGTAAGAGAGCTTCTGGCAGGGCAAGGATTTGACAGCTACACTGCGGTAGAGATAGTTCCAGTATTTGCTGTCAGACACATATGCAATGGGCATACAAATTTTAGTGCCATGCTACGACAAATGCCAGAACAACGGTGGTGATTATGCCGAAAATTAGGTTAGGGACTCACTGTTACTAATGCAATCAATTACAACTGATATTCTTGTTTTATTTATGCCTAATCGGTAGGGACCTTGATATTTTGTTATTTTTTTTCAAATTGGTGTATTTTCTTATTTTTTTTATTTTTTACTATACGGTGTTTTTTTTTCCCAAAAATTCACATTAGCGCATTTTCTGGCAAATATCTGAAATTATACCTTCATGGTGTTTTTAAACTACTGTTTCAAATTGTAAGTCACATGGCTTACGCCTCTTCGTGAGAGTTTGATATCTTGAAAGTTATTTTGGGAAAGTTATTTTCCATAACCCTTTTTTAATTTTAAGGTAAGGATTTTAGATAATGGAATTTTCCCCGTATATACTGAAGGTTGCATAATGACCATAAGTGGCGACGCACCCAAAAAATTAAAATCAATCTCACGTGACAGATACTGATATATTACGGCACAAACAATTGGCATTATCTTTTTTTTGACTTGTTAGTGTTTTAAGTTTCCCCAAATTCGAGTTTTTTTTAGAACATTTATCTGCAAATAGCCCTATACCGAAACTTAATACTCCATTGTGCTTTTAAACTATTATTTTAAATTGTAGGTCACCTGGCCTACGTATTTTCCTGACAGTTTGAAATGTTGGAACAGTGCTCCCCTGCACTTTTCCATGAAGGTGTATAGGGGTGTGGAGTTATTGCCCCACACTTTCTTAATCACTGCTGAAGGTGGGGGTGATGTGATCAGCACCACGCTACTGGCTACCTTTATCCCTCAAAGTTCCCTCAAGGTACCAGCTTCATATGATGCTGGGTGGGTGCCGAAGCAGTTTGAATAGGTGGAAAACATCCCGGTTCTCCCCCCCCAAAAGGGATCGATCCCGGGTCCCTCGCATAGTAGTCAGACGCCCTAACGACTGAGCTCCAATATTACTCGCTCCATCTGTTGACAAGTCCCCTTACTACTCCCATACTGACAAGAAAAAATTATAATTCAATGCATTTTCCACATAATATTTAGAGGCTTAACATTTACTCCCCCGATTATACCATATGGTATCATCAGAGTAGGGGCGTACTGGCCCGATGATACCATATGGTATGATGGTGCTGAATACGAAATTAATGTGCTTTTTAGACCTTCATACTCTTATGTTTGGGTGGAAACTCTGACACAGGTCTGGAGCAAGCCTGGGAAATTCATATTAATGACTAACCTCCCCCCCCCTCTCCGCAACATATCCATGCCACATTTCCGAACAGAGTTTCACATTTTAGTTCATTATTCAACTTGTATGGCACCAAGAAACATGAAACATGTTTCAATCTCTTTGAAAACGTCCATTCTTTGAAGAGAATACTAAGGTTCGCGCTTTCTCCCCAAAATAGCGGGAAAAGAGAGGAGTACACCTACCTATCTCCACCATGTAGCGTGACGTCGGGTAAGGTACGGGATCGAGTCACGCCGGGACGTAGCTCAGATAAATAAGACAGGTCTTTAAGTTTGATTTAGCTAACCACCTCTACCCTTAGGGAAGCTGATGAAGGATCGTTGGTAGCTTGTGATGTTGAACGCTACTCACCCCTTGCTGTAGGACTGCCCTCGGTTTCTGCGACGGCGACGGTTGTTTGGTGACAGGTGCCCGCAGAAGAGATCGAAGGTGGCGATAGGAGGCGGCAGGCAATTCGGCGACTTGATTTTATGGAGTGCAGATTCTCCGGCTGGCTTTGGCTAATGCTCCTACTTAGTCCAGACTGCTTCCAGGGCTTCTCGCTTGTTGTCGCCTCGTAACGTCGCGATCTCTCAACAGGCCGTCGTCGTCGTCTCTTTGATCAATTTGCTGGTAATTGTGGAGCGAACTGAGAGATCGATTTACCGTCTCCAGGGGTTTTATACTTTGGAATTGAGTCATGACTTGGTGGACTTTGCACCTCCGGCTGTACACCTGAGGTATCGCTGGATGCAGATGGAAATTTACAGTGGAGGTGCACTCACCGCTGGCGAGGGCCGTTGCCTTGCTGCCTGTGCAGAACCCAGTGGAAAATTCTTGTTACTCGGCTCTGCATCCGGTGGAATGTGGGGTGAATGAGCGTTCAACTTGCCAGCTTCAGAGCGATGTTTTAGGAAAATTGATGTTTCTACCTGTATGCTCCCAATTCCTTCATCAATACAGATGTCTATTGGAACAGTTAGTAAAAGAAAATGTCGATAGGTGTCAGTCAGCTTAACACGTAGTTTTAACGTATGACTCTTGCAAAAAATTTATAATGAAAAGCTATAGTTTTGTTTGTAAGTTTAAGAAATAATCTGATCATGTTGTAAAATAAGATAAGCACTCTTTTCTTATTTCTCTTTTGAAGATAAAATTGCCGCTGCCTGCCTTTCAAGTATGTAGACTTCATGAATTTTCAAATATTTTCACTACCAGTTTTCAACTGGGAACGAAAAATAAAATGGTTCACCATAAGTATCATTTTCTTTAAGAATGTACTGGAACTGAGAAACGTGTTAAAAACATAACTGTTATTTATAATATGATTTATTGGATATAATATTCTGTATGAATTTTGTTTATTTTAACCTGTTTTATTAAGTCTGAAGGTTAAATGCTCCACTGGAGATGCTGGAGCGAAGTAAAACACATATACAAAAATGTTCATTATTATAACTATAATTATAATTACATGAATAAAATGATATAATAAATGGTGAAAATACAACATAACATACAGAGTGAACCAAAAGCACGTGGACAATAAATGATAAGCTAATGCTGTACAAGAGTAGAAGAAAGAAGTGGTTCTAGCGAAAAATCTGACATAGCCAAAGGGAGGCTTTTATAGAAACCATGGGGATATTTTCAACGACGTACCCGTCCGGGCACCCCCTGGACCCAGGCGGGGCGCCGAAAACCGGGTCCATTTTCTGGTACCTTGGACCTTGGCCTAAAACACCAGGATAAGGAGCTACAACGTGGTATTTTTTTTTGTTTCTCTTATACGGCCAATAGTAGGAGCAGCGCCATTTTGAATTGGGCTCTTTTCGAATTTCAGTCACGTGACGGTAGGTGGAATAGGTTTGTGTTAGGGTTATACTATATCAATGGTGTTCATTGTAACTATGGTGTTTGTGTTCACAGTCCCCAACAGTCTACAAGAAGAGCCTCAGCAGAATTGAGCATTTCACAAACCTCTATTATACGAATCCTGAAATCTATTGGGTTGAAAGCTTATCATTGACTGTCCACCTACTTTTGTTTCACTATGTATTTGCCATTCGTAATATGCGAGCAGGCCTACGGGTCCGAATGGTTAGGTAACGCACTACAAAGGCAAAGAATCAGGTTCGAACCGTTGAATCCTTGTTCAGTCCTCATGATCGTAATTAATACAAACGGTAGATAAGCGACTAAAATTAATTAACTCTTAACTGAAGTACAATATTGCGCAATAGCAGATTTTGAAATGGAGCAGTCGATATTATCGCGTAGTCAAATCTATTTCATCCCACAGTTAATAATTTATATAAACAGCGTATTATATAATGGTAGCTTTATATGCTGAAAGTTTTAAGGCCTTTAACTCAAAATTTGTTTTTACAAATTTGGATTAGCTATATACCACCGCAACATATTTTCCACTTTAAAATTATTCATTCATTCATCCAGCGTTCACTGTCTGAGAAGGATACGGTTTTCACTGCAACATCCAGGCTTTACGATCTTGCACCTTTATGTCAGAGTAGGATCCACTTGATTTAATATCACTTTCTACATCACTTTCTATCCCCTTTAACATATCATAAACTTACATAAATATTGCATATTCTCCTCGATGTTCATAAAATCCTCTCCTGGACTGTTCCTTTGGCGGGCTACTCAAGGTCTAAACCGTACATTCCTGTGACATGAAGTTGTACAGTTGGCAATGCTGAACCAACATACATTAGAGCCCGTCTACGTTAGTCGCGACCATTGATGGAAGTGCGCATGCGCCTACTGGACGAGTCCAGTGGCAAAATCCGGGTGGCAGCTACAAGTGGACGAAGATCGAGGTTCCGTGAAGTTTAACATGTAGTAAGATCGCAGACTAGATACGTTAAGAGTTGTATAAATCATCACACACACAGCAAAGCGAGAATAATAAACTAAACAACAGAACGCATTCAAACGACATACTGAGCAATGTTTGCCAAAGTTTGGAAAAGAGTTCTTTATATTTCTTTACTATGTACTAGGTATAAAGGTGATGCGATCAGCACCACGCTCCGGCCGCTTTTACCCCCCCCCCCTCAGGGTTGCCCCCAGGTACCCACTGATTTGAGGCTTGAGTGAGACCCAGAGCCGCTTTATGCAGGGACAAGGCTGGATGAAGTCTGAATTTACATGATCCACTCCGGGAATCGAACCCGGGTCTCCCTCGAAGCAGTCAGACGCCCTACCGACTAGACCACCGCGGATCACTATATTCTAGGGAAATATAATTTTCATAAAGTATATTTGTAGTTGCACTTTTTTCCAAAAGAGAAAATTAATTGAAATGAAAATAATCAAGACGAATAATTAGCGTAAGCAAGATTCTTGAATATATATATATATATATATCTGTGTGTGTGTGTGTGTGTGTTGTATGTGTATAAAAGATGGCTAATGCATAAGTTTATCTTGTAATGATATTACTATACTGTTTAAAATATTTGAAAACGGCGTTCAAAAATCTTGATAAATAACGTTGCGAATATTAACCTCCAATTGAAATTTGAAATTTTTCATGTTCTAAAGCTAGTGGGGAGGTATAAATTCAAATTTTGTTTCCGTAATAGAAATCTATCTCCGAATAAAAAAGAATCTGAAAACGTTTACTCGAACAGTTAATTTAATAAAATGACGACAGATGTCAGTCAGCTAACCACATAGTTCAAGTAGGTCCTTCTGATATAAATGACATTACCAAAAAGCATAGTTCTGTCCCTATGTTCCAAAAAATTGATTAGCACATGTCAAATAAACAACAAGATAAGCACTGTTTCCTTAGTTCTATTTTCAAGAGAGTATTGACGCTGGCTTTCAAGCGTACATGGTTTGCAAACTTATATGTCCTCTCTATTCGTTTTGAGCTGTGGCACTAAGTAAACATGTGCTCAATTTTCATATTGTGTGCTGAGAAATTATTGGACCTGTGGAACAATGGGCGTAAGGGGTAGAGTCGAATTACTTTCGGAACATCTCCAGCGGACTGAGCGAGTCTGTCTAGCGAGCCTACTAATAGCCAAAGATGTTATGGAAATAATCTCCCTCACATATTTTACTGTAGAACCTGGTTAGCACACCGCGTTACAACGCCCGGGGTCCTGGTTTCGAATCCGTGTTTTGGTATGGGTGTTCCTTGTGAATGTTATTTCATATATCATGAACCATGCTTATCTTCGCTATTAGCCAAAACTGGCAAAAGGTGAAGCAAAATAAATCAAATTAATCAGTCAATTGCTATAAAACCTAGCGTTTGCTCACGAAACGAACAATAAAAAGGTCCTCAAACGTGGCACTGTGCGCCACCGTATGATTGGACCCTTAGTTGGTGTTTGAAAGCTAATGATTGATTGATTCGCTTTATTTTACTTCGCTTTATGTGCCACTTTTGGCTATTTTGCTAAGATGAGGATGAGTGATGATATGATGATATGATGAAATTGATGAATGGACTGTCACAAACATCCATGCCCAGGCCAGGATTTGAACCCGGAACCTCTAGTGTCGTAGCGCGATGTGCTAACCATTCCGCCACGGAGGGGGGGGGGGGCTACACACACAGACACAGAGAGAGAGAGAGATGTTCGCAGTTGCAACCTACTCGCTGTTTGATTAAAAGCAAAATGGCACGCTTGGTCACGGTACACCCGCAAAGATACACCTCACCAACTATAATACTAGGTGGCCACAATGAAATTTGTCTTACTCAGAGCCCTCTGTCGCCCGATTGCGCTGAAACTTGGTATAGAGGCTATGTAGACCATGGTGAAGCGAATGCTGCCTTAAAGAAAAATAGTTCAAATTTTCAGCATCAGGTGGAAATTCGACGCTTAGAGTTAATGTTCCCTTAATAAAAGCCCTCTGGAGTCCGTTCGAAGCAACTGCTTAGAGTGAAACTTAGTATAGAGGCTATGGAGGTCATGGGGAAGCGAGTGCTGATGAAAAAATACTTCCAATTTTCACCACCAGGTGGAAAAGTGGCGCTGAATAACAATAACTAGTAGTTTTAGTTTATGATGGTACAGCAGTGTTCAATAAGCGCCCTGACCATTTGGAAGCGTGATACAGTGTGAACAATGGTCTCAAGAAGCCCTTTCCGTGATATTGTTCACTGTGCACCACATTCCAGCGTTACATGAAAGCTAGCATTGAATAGTTCCATAGCGCAGACAACCAGTTAGGAACCTGGGATGTAAGGAAGTGACCCTTTCCGAAGACACCCAATATGAACCTCCCATCCACATAGTACACCCTAGCGAGAGCCTGGCGTCTTCACTCACGGCCACCTCTGTGAGCTAGTGTTGTGTCGTCCCTACTTGTTTGTGATTGTCCCTTCATACATATAATTTTATCACAATTCATCCTCATCTTCTCGATTAGCCAAAAGTGGATGGAAAGCGAAGTTAAATAAAACAAACCAATTAATCAATCACGTAGCACCCCAATTATCCTCAAGACGACGAAATGGTTGGAGCTCCTAACGCGGATCGAGCCCTGGACAGCTCGCACCAAAGGCAGGAGCGTTAAACTTTATTTAATAATATCAATTCTGCATTAACAGAAATATTAGTGTTAAATTGACTGCCTTCGGTGTTCCTTTGCACCACACTTTTGACAATGTAGGCTTTTAGAATTTCTGGTTCGCGTTTTATAAGTCCACCAATTGCAATCCTTCTAAATCGGCAACTTCTTTAGTAAACCTGCCGCTATTATCTACGGAACAAACTAGCTTAATGCTATTTGGCCATCTTCACCAAACTCTGGAGCCATATGCACGATTCCTGTAAAGAAGGACTCTTTCCAAGGACATCCAAATGTCAACCTTACTTCCACGTAGTACACCCTAGACTAACGAGGGTCTGGCGCCTGTACTTGCAGCCAGGACAATCATATGAATAATTGTTCATGTGTGTGTGACTGTCCCTTCATATATTTAATCTTATCACCAGGGCTAGGATTTTGATGCAAATGCATCTTTTGTTTGGTAAGGCAGAAACATTGCATAAGTAGATAGGAACGTGTTTTCGGCCTTTTAAAAGTCATATTATGCATTTTTCTACATTTGGTGAAAGAAGGGGCATTTTGCATGCAAATGTAACCCTTTGAAGGTTCCCGTCTCTCGTCTCATTGTTTTCAGCGCATTTCTGAACGACTGTGTTTGAAGAAACAAAGAAATCCTGTGCAGTATTGTTGATACAAGCTGTTGTGTAACAATTCAGCTCAAACAATGTGATTCCGCCTCTATCAGTAAATATATTGTCGCCAGACGGATTATTGTTAAAAAAAACAAGGGGTACAAAGTTTTGTGCTCTGTATCGGACTTGTTGTCAGGGAAATAATTTGCACTCCATGGAATTGAAAGTGACTTAACAGCAAGTGATATTGTTCATTTCAAGTACGCTCCTCTTGTGTCGGTGGAAGTCGAGAGAATTTTTTCCATGTACAAGGCTCTCTTGTCCGACAACCGACATTCACTTTTGAAAATTTGCATATGATTTTCGTTGTGTACTGCAACTCAGTACTTAAAGTGTAAAAAATGACAAAAGTGAACTTTCTTACTTGTACTACCATACGCTATGAACATGTGATAGATACTGTAACGTTAATTTGTAATTTGAATTTCTCTTCGTAGTTTATAAATTTGTTTTTCAAATTTTTCAGAATTTTCAGGTCATTTTTCTAAGTTTATAGGGCATTTTCAAGCATGTATTAGGTCATAAATGCATTTTTAGGTCATTTTTTGGCAATTTTAAGGTCATTTAGCCCTACTTATCATCATTCATCCTCATCTTTGCAATTAGCCAAATGTGGCAGAAAAACGAAGTGAAATAAAATCAGATCATTCAGTTCAACAAACATACTTCCTTACTTGCCTGCAGTTAAAACGCAAAAACATATCACTCTGGCAGCAATTTTAGACAAAAAAAATCATTCCGAAAGGTCCCTACATTAATCCCTTTCTACAGAAAGGTTATGTAATCAGATCATTTGTGAATGTGTCCTCGCGTAATTTTCCCACTTCTTGTGCATAACATCTACTTTTACTTGTTCCTGTTGCGTGCACTTCTTCCTCTGGGTTCCCTGATTTGGAAAAGAAAGGAAATTCTCAAGAAAAACACGACAGACTAATCGAAAGTCAAGTAACCAACATGCGTGTACCTTTCCCCAGGAAAACAAATTGCTACTTTCAAACATTTCGTACAATTGGCATAATGTTCAAGATGGTGATTGCCCGTTTCAATATGGCGAATTAGATTGAGCGAAAGGGATATTAATTCAATGCCGTTTTTCCTGAAGTAATGTTTCGAGGGTGAGTGAGTGTGTGCTTTCGATTTTGCTATCGGCTTTTGCTATATAAACAACTATGCTTGTTCATATTTTCAGTACTCAAGACTTTATGTTTATAGTCTCCAAGAATCTTGTATCGGTGGTCAAAAATGCAGATATTGGTAAGGTTAATGCACACATACATGTGGGAAAGTCAATCATGTGTAATCAGTGGTGGATTAAGGCCCTTTTTATGGCTGGGTGTGGAGGAACTTTCTCTCAGATTCATTGATATTTTGTCGTTACTTTTAGAAAGTGTTTCTGAGGGTGGTCGTTTGTTTTTAGATATCAAGCTAGAATACTATACAGGGTCGCCAGAATAACCGCGAAAATGATATTTTCGCGGTTAATCCCTTTCGCTGTTGTACCTCTCGCTCTTATTCCATCGCGGATATTCCGTTCGCGTTCAATCCGTTTCGCTCTTAATCCTTCACTATTGTTCCGTTCGCGCTTAGTCGGTTTCGCTCTAATTCGTTTCGCGCTTAACACTTATCGCTCTAATAGCTTTAGCGCTTAATACTTTCGCTCTATTTCCTTACGCGCTTAATCCGTTTCGCTCTAATTCCTCTCGCGCTTAATCCGTTTCGCTGTAATTTCTTTGGCGCTTAATCCGTTTCGCTTTAATTCCTTTCGCGCTTAATACGATTCACTCTAATTTCTTTGGCGCTTAATCCGTTTCGCTTTAATTGCTTTCGCGCTTAATCCGTTTCGCTCTAATTTCTTTGGCGCTTAATCCGTTTCGCTCTAATTGCTTTCGCGCCTAATCCGTTTCGCTCTCAATTCGTTTCGCGTTTAATCCTGTATTTATGTTTCGCGGTTGTACCTTTTCGCGCATAGTCCGTCTCGCGCGATTAAACTTTCGTGGTTATTCTCCCACACCACTAAGAGGTGGGGCCTCGCTCACGGCCAAATAATTCTTCCAGGCACTCACATTCCTGCATCCCCCAAGCACATGTATTGCCGGCGCTACGACGCCAGGGGTCCCGTGTTCGAATCCCCGTCTGGCCATGGATGTTTGTGAGTGTCCACTCATCAATTTCATCACATCATCACTCATCCCCATCTTCGCAAATTAGCCAAAAGTGGCACAAGAAGCGAAGTAAAATAAAGCAAATCAATCAATCATATATCATGTATTCGTGGACTATCATATATGGGCACATTACCCTGTAGACGGTGACAGACACTGGCTACGCATGATTTTCTTTCGAAGGGGGCTGCAATTGTTAAGGCAGTTATTACGTAGCTGCGTTCTTAAATATCTAGGTAGATACACTATAACATATTTCATGATTACCATTTCTGACCTTCGTTTTAAAAGTTGTTCAAAGACAAAAAGAGTTATCTTGGTTCATTTTTAAGCTACGCTTGCATTTAGTATGTTTCTTTTCCGCATATCTTGCTATCATTTGAAAATTTTGATTATCACAAAAGTTCTGGAGGGGGCGTAGCCCCATTAGTACGCCAGTTCTGAGAGAACTCCACAATATTAACAACTGTTACACAAAAAATGCCAAACCTCTCTTTCCCAATGTTCGTTGATGTGCCCATCTGTTCGAAAATGCATTTATTGTTTGGTAAATCAGCATTCACGTCCTACCCATTCACGTCACGCACTATCCTGTACGAATTCGTGGATCCAAAACTTGGCGTAACTTGGGGCCTAACTTTGTGGAAATGGGCAGAATCAAACTTGGGACTTAACTATTCGGGGACAGAATCAAACTTGGGACATAACTATTGGGAGACAGAATCAAACTTGAGACTTAACTATTGGGAGTCAGAATCAAACTTGGGACTTAACTATTGGGAGACAGAATCAAACTTGGGACATAACTATTGGGAGACAGAATCAAACTTGAGACTTAACTATTGGGAGACAGAATCAAACTTGGGACTTAACTATTGGGGACAGAATCAAACTTGGGTTATAACTATTGGGGACAGAATCAAACTTGGGACTTAACTATTGGGGAAAGAATAAAACTTGGGACTTAACTATTGGGGACAGAATCAAACTTGGGTTATAACTATTGGGGACAGAATCAAACTTGGGTTATAACTATTGGGGACAGAATCAAACTTGGGACTTAACTATTGGGGAAAGAATAAAACTTGGGACTTAACTATTGGGGACAGAATCAAACTTTGGACTTGACTATTGGGGACAGAATAAAACTTGGGACTTAACTATTGGGGACAGAATCAAACTTGGGTTATAACTATTGGGGACAGAATCAAACTTGGGACTTAACTATTGGGGACAGAATAAAACTTGAGACTTAACTATTGGGAGACAGAATCAAACTTGGGACTTAACTATTGGGGACAGAATCAAACTTGGGTTATAACTATTGGGGACAGAATCAAACTTGGGACTTAACTATTGGGGAAAGAATAAAACTTGGGACTTAACTATTGGGGACAGAATCAAACTTGGGTTATAACTATTGGGGACAGAATCAAACTTGGGTTATAACTATTGGGGACAGAATCAAACTTGGGACTTGACTATTGGGGACAGAATAAAACTTGGGACTTAACTATTGGGGACAGAATCAAACTTTGGACTTAACTATTGGGAGACAGAATCAAACTTGGGTTATAACTATTGGGGACAGAATCAAACTTGGGACTTAACTATTAGGGACAGAATCAAACTTGGGACTTAACTATTGGGAGACAGAATCACACTTGCGACTTAACTATTGGGAAACAGAATCAAACTTAGGACTTAACTATTGGGGGACAGAATCAAACTTGGGACATAACTATTGGGGGACAGAATCAAACTTGGGATATAACAAGAAGGAGACAGAATCAAACTTGGGACTTAACTATTGGGAGACAGAATCAAACTTGGGGCTTAACTATTGGGAGACAGAATCAAACTTTGGACATAACTATTGGGGGACAGAATCAAACTTTTGACTTAACTATTGGGGGACAGAAAACAAACTTGGGGCTTATCTATTTGAAGACAGAATCAAACTTTGGACTTAACTATGGGGGGACAGAATCAAACTTGGGACTTAACTATGGGGGGACAGAATCAAACTTGGGACTTGATGGGAGGAATCAAACTTGGGACTTAACTATTGGGAGACAAAATCAAACTTGGGACTTGATTGGAGGAATCAAACTTGGGACTTAACTATTGGGAGACAAAATCAAACTTGGGACTTGATTGGAGGAATCAAACTTGGGACTTAACTATTGGGAGACAAAATCAAACTTGGGACTTAACTATTGGCAGACAAAATCAAACTTAGGACTTGATGGGAGGAATCAAATATGTGACTTGGGGTGGGGGGAAGGGGCAGAATCGATAAGGTTTCCATCCAATGAAAAAATAAAAAGTCCAAAATTATCTTGCTAAATAACTTACATTAGGTCAATCATAAAAGAACTTTTCCATACTTTGCTCATCAGGTGTCAGGAGGTTAGAAGTATTCTTAATTGTTATATTTAGTAACCTGATTTGGGGCGAGATGCATATGACCTATATGAGGATTATAGCATCTAGAATGTTACGAAGTGTCTTTATTTATAGCCAACAGACTAAGAACAGTAGCATTATCTTTACAAAGCAGAAAAACACGAATATGTTATTTAATTCAAAATAATCCTCACGTCTCGTAAATACATGATATGCTTATGCTTCATTGAGGATGAACCCGTTCGCGAGTCAAGCATATTCATTTCTTAATCAGCTCGAAATAATACATCCTGTATGTAGCTCCACCTATGTTTTAGGCTTCACCTTTTTTTGTCCAGAATACTAACTTCCACATTTTTTCCAGAATCTTTAAACAAACTATCATGTCTTAAACATGAAATATCTAGTTCTTTGTTAATAATTGCTATTGTCTGCTTAGGTTTGCGTTAGAAAAGAAGCTTGGAGTATATATTATAGTTGCAATTGTTGTGTGGTCCGAATTCGAGCAGGGTACGAAACTTCGTGTCTTAAAACCACGTAAAAGTGTAGAAAACCTTCTGAGTATCATACTACCAAGAAAGGAACAAGAACCCTCTGGCGCTATCGTCGAATTTTCAACCATAAGTGAGCCAAGAGGAAAAAACATGCACAGCAAAAATATAGACGAAATATCAAGCGTTGCATTTTTGAGAATGAAATTATAGATATGGCAACACGGGGGCACTCGACACAAGCTAAGTGGAACATTTTGGTCTGCTTTGACTGCGAGACGGGTAAACAAATGACTGTCCACTTTAGTTCACTAGTTGCCACGGTTTTTCTCTAATTGGTACGACTGTAACTAATATTCTGTCAATTAAAGGCACGACTGCAAATTCAATTTTGTATGTTACAAGTACAACTCATTTTCGTTGCTAACTGTACGTAGCAAATAATGAGATTGTGGATAATTATCATTATCCTCCCCAATGTACAGGAACTTTTAATTATTACCAATAAAGGAGGGCGCCAGAAAATAATAATTATATAATGCGGAAAAATGTGGAATATATAGAAAGAACGGAAAGATGCTTCAAGCATTAGTTGAAGAGAAATAGTATCTTTAATGCAAATTTCACAATACACTCTTGTAAAGTACAAGATGCATTGTACACTGCAATTTTAAAATATAAATCACAGCGATATTTCTTTCAGCTGCTTATTTTTTTATTTCATTCCAAATTGTTCCTCAGTGCTATTGTTGTTGATCGACACTGTCAAGCTATCTAAGTGCCTATTTTTTGGTTGCAGGGATGATGTTAAAATATACTCCCATGTTTCATATCTCAATGACTCGCCAGATATTTGGACTCACAAGTGTGGATGGATTCTTGGAAAACGAATCCTGCTCAAACTGTTAAAGATAGTATTTTTTTAAATCTTGTCACATTCTTCTCACTATCAGGTTGTTCATTAGCATTATCATAAGTGAATATTTTAAGATTGCGTTAGATTATGTTACTGGCAGTAGTGTTGTGAGAATATCACTTTAGGAAGGAGTAATAACATGCAGTTAACAGAATATAATTTCAAATATCCTGCTAACATTAACTAAGAGAATTATAATATATATTTTTAAATTAATGTTTATGATTATTTCACAGTTGTAATACTGACTATATTATAGCGTAGAACCAAGTTTTTTTTATGAAAGTTACTAATTCGTGTGTATTTGTAATTTACTATTTCAAATCGGAAAATGAACCTCTAGTGCTTGCAACCTATCTTAGCCATAATGAAGACGATATCAGCAACGCGCTCCGGCCACTTGTACCCCCCAGGCACGAATTGGTGAATGCTGCGTGAGCCGCACAGCTTATGCAGGGACATTGACAAAAAATCTTCCTAAGATTTTCCCCGTGGCTGCTTGCCAGAAATTCTAGCAAATTAGAGCATTGTGGCTCTGCATATTACCATGTAGATGTTTCAAACATTATCATGACTTTCTTTCCAAGTTTTGTTTGGGAAGGATTTTAAACTCATCAGCTCCCCGGCAAGTTCAAATTATATATTCCACTCACTACTGTGAATTCCGCATCCGAATTGTTGGCAAATTTCCACACAATAATCTATTTGTCTCAATTGAATAGATTTCGATCGAAACAGAAGAAAGTGTTCAGTATTCGTTCTATAGACTTTCAATCGTCGACTTTCACCGAAGCACTCATACGCTAGTTTCATTCATTCATATCACGCCCCCAAGCGGCAAATCAAAGAACCTTTCTTCAATTGTTCCATATCCGTGCATTAATACCTCGTTTCCGTTCATCAAAGGATGGTTTCCGGTAGAGAGAAAGCCATTTCGGAAAATGTGAAGTGAATATTTTTTGCCAATATTCATTATGGTATACGTTCACGGTTGTGTTGAAGATTAATGAACTGCATTAATGACCGATGTTCAGTTGTTTGCAAACGAAAAGAAGCCACTTATGAGAGTTTGAGATTACCATGTACACAATGGAGAAATATACAAGAGAAAGTAGTATATTTGCAGCTTTCCGTATTGTGAATTAAATCTTTCAAAAGTAAACTTCATTTCTGAATTCCTTTGAGAAGATTGTACAGGTAGCACTACTTAACTAATTTACTGCTTCTCTAGCGTTCCGGAATCCTCAAGATCATTGCAGAAGTAACAAAAGGTCTCCATCTATCCGTGTCCTTAATGTCAATCTTGTCAAATATCTTCGCCAATTTCAACCTCAAAATTGTCTAGTGTAATTGCAAGAAGTTTAGAATAAGTGCTGAAGGCTTTTTAGTTTCTAAGTTGGACGATTTTTCTATTCACATTTTTGTAATTGTCATTTTGGCACTAAACACGTATATAGTGATTATAACTATATTTTTAGCAACTATGTTACTGCAACTGTCTCTGAATTTCATAAATAATAAAATACTGTTCAAAATCGAGTTGAATGAGATGAATCGATGCTGTAGATCGATATTGATATATCTCCAAATTGAAAATAAATCGAGATATTATGGCTGTGGTCTATTTAAAATGCAATTATTTAATTTCTGCTCTCGTCTACATTTAACCATTTTTTATATATTAAGAATGTTTCTGGTTTATCTACAAAATTTGGCAGTAGCTACGAGAATGCAAACTCCAACAGCCAATGAGAACTGACGAAAATTTTCCTCAAACAACCACAAGCGCCATCTGATTATAAGATTTGCATTCTAACCTGTCATTTGTGGAAGCTTCTTAGCAGTTCTAGAGGACTTCGGTTCTTACTTTTGTTGTTAACAGGCAATAATTTTAAGTATTAGTGAAGCCAATGTAGTTGATTGACTGAATTTACTTATATTATAATTTGCTACCGAATGACAAATTTTTAATGAAATTATTTCATCTCCATTACAGAATAACTAACTAATTTCAATTCTAAATGCAGTGTTCTAACTGGTAGATAGAAAACTGTCACTTCATATCAAAGTTAGTATTACATGCTATTGTTCTATCTGAATTTTCAATAATTAATTACAGTATACATACTTAAATGGATGGCCTTGAAATTAGGCGGGTGGCAGAAGTTCGCGCTGTTGCCACGTTGAGCACAACCCCGTGTGTTCGGAGGTTTAACAGAATAAAGATTTCGTTGTAGAGTTGGTCTTTGTAATCTATGGGATACAAACTGACAGTATTTGCTCGGAAGGTCAGGGATGACATAAAAGTACCCCGGAGAGAGGTCGGCCTCACGCTCAAACTAGGCAACGCAGCCCGGTTGACGTTGCCACACAGTGCGCGAGAACCAGCGACTGTTGTCCCGCTCTCGCTTTGTTTTTCCACATACGTGGCACCAGCGCAATTCTGCCCAGTCGCCTACTGTCATGGCCACTTGTTTAGTAACATTTTCTTTCCAGCAAGCACAATTTCTTGTTTATATTTACTCTAATTGGGTTCTTCTTTCTAAGGTGATTGCAGTCATGTGCGTTGTTGTCGCGTCCACAGTAACGCAAGATGAAGGACAGTCGTCAAAGAGAGAAGGGCGAGGATTGGAGGAGTACTTGGGATACGGAGGAGGATTCTCCAGTGGTTTTGGAGGATACGGAGGAAGATTCTCCGGTGGTTCTGGAGGATACGAAGACCTCTCTGGAGGAAGTTTTGGAGGGAACTACGATTCAGGACACTACGGCCACCACAAGGTCCACACCATCACCAAAGAAGTCAAGGTTCCTGTACCCGTTCCTCATCCTGTCCCCGTGGTGAGAACGGTTCACGTCAAAGTTCCTAAGCCGTATCCGGTCCACGTCGACAAGCCGTACCCTGTACTCGTACCCAAACCGTACCCTGTACCCGTAGAGAAGCCTTACCCCGTCACCGTAGAGCGGAAGGTTCCGTATCCTGTTCCTCACCCCGTACCGCATCCGGTTCCCCACCCGGTTCATGTACCCGTTCCCAAACCGGTCGGAGTACCCGTTCCTCATCCTGTACCCGTTCCACACCCGGTCCATGTTCCTAAGCCTTATCCCGTATACATCGACAGCCATAAGGACCATGGGTACGGGTCGTTTGGGTCTTTCGGTTCTTATTAGATGCAGCTCCACTTTAACAGGTAAGAATTAACTAAAAATATAGGTCAGATTACCTTAAGCATGACAGAACACAAACAGTAAATACATAGCTGGCATTGTGATCCTTTATCGGCCATTAGGAACATACTAACAAAGGAGTCAGTCATGCTGTTTCATTTGGTTACGGAAAGTTTCAACAACGTGTCCAGAGAGAGACCTGTTCTTCTCACGGAAATAAACTCTATTAAAACCATTCTGTTCATTGTAATCACTATTTAAGAACAGTTAAAGCACATTAATCTTGAATATCTTGCTTCGAAGCGCCACCTGTATATGGTATTTTCCGAATCGGTACAATTGGAAGCCATTATGCACTCGCATTGTCTGCAAGTAGCAGACGATTTTCACGGAACAAACCAGCCTACTAGTTTTCACATTTCGTGCAAGAACGAACTCCACCTATTGAGCGCAAATGTATTTTAGGAACGCCATAACGAACTTCACAGTCTTCACTCGAGGACTTAAGGAAACACCAATTGCCACGGAACACGTCCATGGATTTTCACAGTATATGATTTGATTGATGTTATTTAGCGCTAATTTTCTGCCACTTTTGGCTGATCGCGACGATGAGGGGGACAGGCCAGGACTCGAATACGGGAATTTCGGTGGCTAAATCGCAGCTGTAATGAGTATTTCACGCACCACATCTAGAGGATACGATCATCTTGGTTCTGTCTACATATGAGTAACTTTTTCTCCTAGTGAATCTTGTGTGGTAATTTCTCTGTATTTTTCTATGCTATACTTTTCTCAGTAATACTTCCTATTATTTGATTTAAAAACGTAGACCAGATTTGGTGGTGACGAGGGAATACCTCAACCCAGTCATGAGTTAGAAGAAAATTAGAGAAATAATTGATTGAGTCCACTTTATGCACAGATAGGCTAATCGTGACAACCTACAGTTTATAGTGGGATTCGAAGCACAATTCTCCACCAGGAATCGAACTGTGGACCCCTTTGATTTCAAAGTAACGACGTTACCACTGCGCCATCTCAGAGGCCTCTTAGTGAAATAATCCACATTGAAAATAAACACTACTGTTAAATCAACACAGCCAGTGCTTCTAGGAGGTCCATATCAAATTTGGTCAACAATTAACCTTAGTGGTGTTATAATATAAAAAGTTAAAAGGTTTTAAACAACGCCATTGGGATTAGACGTTGGCCAACATGTGGTGTGGACCTCCTGGCAACACTATTTGTGTTCCTGTAATACCTAATGGTTTTTACAGTGCGCCAAAACCTTGGTATTTATAGTTTGTGCCCTTTGTGGTAATTCGTTATAAAAATATCTCACTTCCGAAATATCAAAACTAGGAATGTTACTTTGAGACTTTCTAAAACTAAATACTTTTGTCTCCTTCTTCCCTCGCACTCTAAAAGTGCAGAGACCTCACATTAGTTGATTAAGTTCCAAGTTTCACAGTAGTAAGACTAGATGAAAAGAATAAAATGACACTAAATGGTGTTTTTTCAGTCATAGCCCCATTTCTCTTAACTGTCTCAGATTCTCTAGGTAATGTAATATTTCAGTGTAATATGAATATCAAGTATATCTTATAAAATCACAGGAAGGAACAGGTAACAAAGTTGCGAAATTTGAAATTAAGTGTACTCTTTATGTACAGGTGAGTTAACAAAGTTTGCTTTTTGTGTAAAAACAACTTCTCTTCTTGATTTAGTTTTTATTAATTTTTATTAATTCCAAATACAATGCATAGGCATTGTATTTGGAATTAATCTTTTCATTTTTATTAACATTTATGATAACAGATGGTGTAACTTTTCTGTAATTATGTAAGGAGTGATAACAAATTACTGTAATTTGTCCTCTTTCTAGATCATGGATCGGAAACTACACGGAATTCCCCGATTCTACAGGCAGATTTTTTTTCCAAATATATGTTTCATACTTTTAATAAACAAGGTTCTTTTTATAGTATTTGTTGTCTTTTAATACTAAAAAACTTTAAAAAATATTCAAAGGAATTTGATGGTAGGTAAATGAACGGATTAAATCAAATGCGCCTCCCTGCGACTTTCGCAAGGTCGGTTTACAGGTAATCGCAATAAGTTTCGCGTATACTGTCTCACTACACTGTAGTGAGTGGCATAAGCGAGAGTAATTGGGAAGACGCTACCCGTTCAAAAATTGATCACTTTCAACGAGATTTGACCGTGGAAAAGTGCTGCATGGTAAAGTAAGAAATATGTTTCCACCAGTGGTAACGATGGAGAATTTCGTTCCGGGTTAAAAAAAAAAAGGTAAAAATAATATCACGCGGGATCTGTTTGGCTACTACTCTGTATGTCTCTTTCTTATATGTACAGGCTGCTTCAAAATGATGTGAACGATTTCAACTTCTTATATTTTTTTCTATTTTTCGTCCAAATTGCTTTAAATTTTACATATAATTCCTAAAACTGTCCAAGTTTTTTTGATAAAACTGAACATAGGATCTCACAAATGTTCTATGTGAGCCCCCTTTATTACCCTGCATACATCAATTCGGTAATCAATTCCGCCCAGACCCGTTTCAACATGTCCGCATCAACAGTTTGCACTGCAGCAGTAATGCGCTCTTTCAGTTCATTGACATCTGCGGTGTGGGTGGTTACTCTAGTCACACATAAACAATGGTATTGTCGAGTTAGCACGAGAAAATGATGTAGCAATAATCTTCATATTTCTGAAAGTTTACACTAGATGTCAGACTGCACAAATAATCAATAATTGATTTAGAACACCAGGAATTTGCTCGATTAGTATGATCATAGGAACATTTTTAAATGACGCTTATTTCATGGTTGAGGCTCAGTTAGAAATCAAATACATGTTTTGAAAGTTATTTTCTTGATACAATGTACTTATATCTACACTCTCGAAAGAAAATTTGTTCAAATAGAAAATTACATTGCGTAAGCTAAGTTTGGTTTGTATTTTATTTTGTAGCTCAAATTATCAAATTATCAGATGATCTGACCTTGGAGCATATTTTTCAAATCATAATTTATTTTGGCAGTTGGTATGATTTCTTGCATGTATTATATAAACCTACAGACAATAATGTGGAGTTAGTGACATGTTTAGTAGACTGGCCTCCCCGATGGCGCAGTGGTAGAGTCGTCGCCTTGTAATCAAGAGGTCCCGGGTTCGGATCCCACTTTAAACTGTAGGTCCAGTCCCGATTAGCCTTAATGTGCATAAAGTGGACTTAAAACACCAATTCAATCAATCAATCAATGTTTAGTAGACTATCACACAGGCACCTTTAGATGCTCGGAAAACATCAAGTCGATACACTCAGTCTCTCACCAGGCATTTCGAACATGTATTGAATGATCAGCATCAGTGATCCTTGTCTTTTAATGTTGTGATATCACCGCCTGGTGTCTGGTACACTATATTCTTAACGTACAGTCAGTGGCAATGAAAATGGGTTACCTAGATCCTGAAATAGTCGCTTCCCTGTAAGGCGTTATACGGGTTGCCTAACTTTACGGCGGTAGTTTACATTGAAAATTTTGCTATTAAAATCCACGGATCCACTATGTATGCATAAGTTACATGTGTGTGCGTGTGTGTGTCCACTGTTGTGGTAACCGTGAGTGTGGAACAAACCCCTCATCAACAGATCTACCTGATCCAAACCTTGAATCGACACCAGCAGGACAGTCTGAGGATGTAGAGGGAAGAGATAACGAAAACCAACCAAATACAGACGCTGGGCACCCATCTCATAGACTTAAAAGTCCTCCAGATAGACATGGGAAGATCAGTGCCTAAATAAAAGACAGGAAGAAGAAGAAGAATTCGTATTTATAGCATGTTTTTGATTAGTTGTCATAGTAACGAGGTTACATGTATGTGAATGGCTTCCAGGCATTAAAGTGGTGTTATTATAATTTGAACCTTCGTGTTTTGTATGTCTTGTGCAAGTTTAGATAAGAAATCATACACACAACACAAGGCTAACATATATGGTGCAGTCGGCAGGTGATAAGTATGGATGAAGACGTCACGAGAGTACGCGACAGTCACCATTCAAGCATAGGTTCATGCAAAAAGAAATGGCGTCGGCTGATCAATTTATACGGTAAGAAACCAAGATTACACGATTTGTGTATAGTTTACAATAATTGTACAAGGGCAAGGTTAATTAATGTGATACGGATTGTATCTACCGCGTATTATTTGCAATAACTGTACAAGGGCAAAGTTTAAATCAGTGTGATACGAATTGTGTCTACTATATTGTGATTCTAAGTTCTCAACATTAATGAATATGTTCCGTATGAATTTATTCTCCGAGTTCCGGTCAGATTCGGAAGAAATGGAAGATTATTTAACGATGTTTGAACAGTCTTGTTTGGATGATGATGTTATTGAAGCCAGAAAAGTGCCCATCCTGATTGCAGCTATGGGATCTGAAACTTTTACAGTGTTGAAACTATCCTTGCACCAGAACCAGTAGAACGGCAAACGTATTCGACCCTCAAGGATAATCTGCTTAAACATTATGGCCAGAGAATAAACAAATATGTGGAACGTGTCAAGCTCAGTCAATGCATACAAGAAAGTGTCGAGAATGCAACAAAATTTATGGTACGTGTTAAGCAACAAGCACTTAAATGTAGTTTTGGCCAGTACTTACCGGAAGCCATTGTAGAGCAAATAATTGTAGGCGTTCGGTCTGACGCCATTAGAAAGAAATTACTATCTGAGCCTACATTGACTCCAGCAAAATGTCAAGATGTTGTGCTTCAAATGGAATTCATTGAACGGGAAACACAAATGTTCTCACATCGTGAAAAGGATTGTAGTAATAACGTAGTTGCATTCTCTGCAAAGCATTTCAAAAGTCTCAAACACGAAAGGTTATTTCACATGCTGCATTGGAGAGAATACAACAAGAGTGTGAGCCTTGTGAAATGCCAATTTATACTTTCCTAGGATTTCGAAGAAATCTAAATCCATTAAGCGAATTTCTGGACAGGCCCAGAAATTTAAACCAGATTTCTAGTCCTCGTCAGCAGAGAAAAAGAACTTCGTTATTCCTCAGAATAGAACTTCTAAAACCACCGAAGAATGTGATAGATGTTAGTTAGCCTTCTGTTTTGTGTGTGATTTCTTATCTAAACTTGCACAAGACATACAAAACACGTAGGATCAAATTATAATACCATAACTTTAATGCCTGAAAGTCATTTACATACATGTAACCTCGTTACTATAACAACTAATCAAAAACATGCTATAAATACGAATTCTTCTTCTTCTTCCTGTCATGTTTTCATCATCCACGTTACATTACCAGATGATTTTGGTATTTATTTACCATTATGATGTGGCAAAAGAACCCCGTATCTTGTTTGGTATGCAATACAGCATTGCGATGTTGATCATGTCAAAGGCCTTCCACTAATATGATTTTTTTTAGAATAAAATCTTTATATGATTATTAGATGTGCACTGACCTCCGTGGTGAAGTGGTTAGCAGATCGAGCTAACAGGGGGTCCGTGTACGACTCATGGCTGGGCAAGGGTGTTCATTGTGTGTCCCTTCATCAATTTATATTATCATCATTCATTCTCATCTTCTAGAATAGCCAATTTAGCAGAGATGCGAAGTAAAATAAACCAAATCAATCATTATTATTTCCCACGCGGAGTTACTGGTCTCCCATTGGTCGTTTCCCCAGTTGGCGGATAGGGGAATGCCCACTAGATATAGTGGGCACTGGGCGGAAAAAAACCTAAACCAGATCCGTGAAGACAGCCCCACCCATAACGGCACAAATTATAAGACATATTCTAAAAAAGAGTGCCAAATTAGTGCTATCACAATATGCAATCCAAAAAATTAGTGCTACTTTAATATACCAGAAAATTGAATATGATTCTGGGTGAGGCTAACTTCACGGTGGCCCTACCCACAGCAGCACAAATTACGATACATATGCTAAGATTTAGTGCTAGATTAGTTCTGATCACCTCGCATGAATGAAAAATTAGTGCTATTAACACAAGCAAGTTATTAGAGATTTATTGATTCCTTTGATCTGTGCCGCCTGTGAAGCTAGCCCCACCCACAACACCCAAAATGTTAAAATCCCAAGCCAAGATTTAGTGCTCAATTAGTGCTGATCAACCCGCATGAAAGAAACATTAGTGCTATTAACACAAGCAAGTTATTAGAGATTTATTGATTCCTTTGATCTGTGCCGCCTGTGAAATGTGCCGCCACACAAAATGTTTAGTAGTGGGATCTACAAGGCCTAGGGGAAGAAGACCCTGAAAATAAATCACCTGGTGCTACAGGTTCGAGGTTGGGTGTTTGGCCAACCAGACCCCATAAAAGAACCTGCAGTTACGGAAACAACGCGACAGCCTTGGATCAAGGATGGAAACAAGACAAGACGACCCCTGCCAAGAAAAAAGGATAATGACATTACTATAGCAACATGGAACGTAAGAACCATGAATTTATTAGGAAGATTGATGGATTAAGTTGGTGTTTTAAGTCCACTTTATGCACAGTAGGGCTAATCAGGACTGTGTGTCTCCACCGGGTATCGAACACGGGACCCCTTGATTACAAAGTGACGATGCTACCACTGCGCCATCGGGGATGCCTAGATAGCAGGAAGAATGCAGGAAATAGTAGACATAGTAATAAATAACAAAATAGATGTAATTGCTCTCCAGGTGGCATGGAAAGGAAGGATAGATATACCCAAGTACACAAATTTATACAGTGGAAGACGGGACAAAAGAGGGTTATATGGAACTGGATTCATAATAACCAGACAAATAAGGAGAACCATCTTTCAGTTTGAACCAATAAATGAACGAATGTATAGCTATGCAAATTGAGACTCAAGGGTAAGTTCAGAATCATTACTGTTATAACGGTGCATGCCCGAACGAACGAGAAAGAAGACAATGAGGAAGATTAATTTTATTATGACCTATTAGAAGAAACTGTAGATAGATTGATTAATAGGTGATTTGCTTTATTTTACTTCGCTTTTGTGCCACTTTTGGCTAATTTGCAACAATGGGGTTGAGTGATATGATGAAATTGATGAATGGGCACTCATAAACATCCATGCCCAGGCCTGGATTCGAACCTGGGATCCCTGGCGTCGTAGCGCGATGTGCTAACCACTCCTCCACTGAGTCGGCTGAAACTGTAGATAGAGTATCAAAATATGATATGTTAGTAGTGATGGGAGACTAAATGCTAAAGTAGGAAATACGATTCCATGAAGAGTATAGCCGGAAAGCACACCCTACATGAAGAAACCAAGGAGAATGGGTTGATCCTTAGTCACTTCGCTATAAGAAACAAAATGGTGATAAACAGCACTTTCCACACACATAAGAACATACACTTAGGTGCATGGAAGTCACCTGGCCAAATTGACCATGTTTTGATAAATGCAAGGCACTTTTCATCAACACTAGATGCCAGAAGCTGTAGAGGTCCAAACTGCGACTCAGGTCATTTTCTTGTAAAAAGAAAAATTAGAGAGAAGTTAAATAAAATGTACATGAAGAAAGGATATGTACGGAAGAAATGGAACTCAGATAAATTTAAAGGTAAAGAGATTAATAGAAAGTACCAAGAAAGTATCGAGAAGAAGTTACAAGAAAGAAGAGCAACGATACAAGAGAAGAATCAATTGAAGATAAATAGGGAAGAGTAAAAGATATAGTAACCGAAACAACACTAGAAGTAATGTGAGAGCAAGAGACCAGAAGAAATAAAGAGTGGTTTGATGATGAGTGCAGAAATGCAATACAGAAGAAAATGCAGCAAGAGAAAAATGCTACAAAGCTAAACCAGGAATAACAATGAGAAATACAGAGATCTGAGAAGACAAGCAAATGAAATATGCAAGAGAAAGAAGAAACAGATGATACAGAGTAAGATAGTAGAAATTGAAGGTTTGAATTAACAGAATGAAACCAGAAAACTTTATGCTGCCATTAAGAAAATAACGAAAGGATACCAACCGAGAGAAATAGGATGCAGAAATAAAAAATGGTGAAATAATGGACTGATCAACAGGTGGGTAGAATACTTCAACGCAGAACTTAACATAGAAGAAGCAGAAGAGAGTCAAAAAAGAGACATGCAAGAGGACGAATGAAAATATAGAAATTAATATAGGAGCACCTAGGAAAGAAAGAAGATGATCACAAAGTTAAACAAGTTCCCTAGAAGTGATGACACTGTGGCTCAAATGATAAAGAATTCAGGAGGAAATATGATAGAAGAAATAACAGAGCTCATTAGCAGCACATGGAATGAGGAGAAAATGTCTGCTGTGTGGAGAATCACTTCATATGTCCTATACATAAAAAAGGAGACAAACTGGAATGCTCAAATTCTAGAGGAATAACATTATTGAATGTAACGTACAAAATCTATCAGGAATCTTAAATGAGAGAATACAGAACCATACAGAGAGGATACTAGATGAATATCAGTGTGAATTTAGATCAAATAGAAGTACAATAGACTAACTATTTGTAACAAGACAGATAATAGAAAAACACTATGAACACGATATAACCCTGTACATGCTTCTTGTAGATTTAAGCAGGCATTTGACAGTGTAAGAAGATAAGAATTATTGCAGATCATGAGACAATTAAACTACCCAGTTAAAGTAGTCAGACTAATACAATAGCAAATGTTAAAGTTGGAAATGAGATAGTACACCTTTTCACATTAACAGCGGAGTAGAACAGAGAGATGAACTGTCAACTACCCGTTTCAACGTTGCACTTCACAGAGCCATTAGTACAATTAACAAAAGACAGACTATATTTACCAAGACTAGTCAAATCTGCGCCTATATGCAGATGATGTAACAATCACAGCAAGGACAGAAAATTCAATGAGACAAGTATTTCAAGAACTACAAAAAGAGACAGAGGAATACAGGTAAACACCGAAGAGACAAAATGTATGATTGTATCACCTGAAAGCAGATATAGACAAATACACAGCATACAAATAGAGGATACAGAAATACAAACAGTTCAAAGCTTTAAATACCTGGGAATGGTAATAAATAACAACAATCAAATGAGCAAGACAATTTTGGACAGAATACAAGCAGGCAACAAAGCATACTACGCCAATCTAAAGTTATTCAAGAGCAAGCTAATCGAGAGAGAACTAAAATGAAAGTATATAAGACGTTAGTGACTGCAGTAATTATGTACAGCTCTGAAGTGTGGACTCTCTCCAAGGAAGATGAAATCCACCTGAGAGTTCTTGAAACAAGAATAATCACGAAAATCTATGGACCCGTAAGGACGAATGCTGAATGGAGAATCAGAAATAACGAAGAAATAGATGGAATACTCAATGGGCAAGATATAGTTAGGGAAAGAAAGAATGTATTCAAGGAGAAAAAGAGTGAGACCAAAATCAAGATGGAGGGATGAAGTCATCCAGGACCAGAAAAAGATGGAAATAAGAGAAAAGGAGAGAAGAATACAAAATAGAGAAGACTGGAGGCACGAGTGGAAAAGGCAAAGGCCCGCCAAGGGCTGTAGAGCCGAATGGTAAGGTAAGTATTTGTTTATGGTACAGCCTCTGCTTTTCTTGTATACTCTGTCCAGGTTATCTGTGGAGCGAGCGAATGGAAACAAGTCTCTCCGCAAGTAGTGACACGAGATGGTTCCATAAATGAACACGTGGGAGGGAACGGGATTGCGTGGAGGGGAAAACGACTGAAGTTACCAGCCTTCGCAGCAACGTGTACTGCTTCGCTCTGCCCACTCGATATGCCCCCTTCTCTGTCCCTATGTGCGGCCTTCCTCCAGAGATATACGGGACAGTATAGCGTCGTATTGCATATATTTAAAAATGAACATAAGAATTGCATATTACTCATGCATGAACACTATTTGTACTCTCTCTCTCTCTCTCTCTCTCTCTCTCTCTCTCTCTCTCTGTTGCTCACACACACACACACACACACAATGCATTTATCACCATTGTTGCACTGACAAGAATACTGGAATAGATATCGCAACGAAATGCAGCAATTACGAACCGTTTAAAGAGATTGGAACGTAGACTGCATTCTCGAACATTTTATCCCCAAGCTTAACCCGGAAGCATTGCACCAGACGTTACAATTGCATCACAACACACGGTGTATTGTTGCACTTTACATAAGCACGAGACCTAACATGCTTTTTCTCCATCATGATTCACTCTATTAGAACACCGTAACAGGCCTAACCGCTAAAAAAACACTTACGTAACGTGATTGGCCGAACGCATGGGCCAGTATTGCTCCATTTAGACGAATCAACGTTTACATAACCGTCGGCTTTTGGCAATAATTACAACAGAACAGATGCTGTGGCACGTGGAGTTCACAGCAAGGCTGCAAAACTGAATAAATCCATGAAAAGTGATGATAGCTTTGGGTGTTCATGTCAGCATACAAAAATACAATTAGAGGCAAAAAAGTGATGCTTTGGACAGTTTTTTCTGCATATATCTCGGTGATATATACGGTGTAATAGTCATTTATCATGTAGCCCTCCCTTGCATGTGTAAAAGTTGTTCAGAGCAGAGACCTTGTAGCCTGAAGCTACCCAACCCAGCCCATAAGTTCGAACATAGCCTCGAAGGGTCAATGAATTCTTCACATATTCTTCGCAACAGTTGATCTCAAGACTAGTTGGCTCAGATAAAGAAGGAGAAAGAATTGAGAATGGAAACTGGTGGTCTAGAAAACGAACTTGCTATGTAGGTCTGGGTATATATATAAACTAGGTGACTAAATCAAATTTCGGTGCAGTTCTTGCTCGGAACTGAACCAGTGTTTTCAGCTGTCAGAAGGATGAACGCTTTTGTAAGTACTCTGGGTTCTTTTTTCTTGTAATTTATAATAAGATGTTCCTGTGGGGGGATTGCTCGCATAACTGCCTGCTTACGTAACTTTAGCTCATAACTAATTATTTTTTTCCGTGTTGTATCCCTGGTTGTTCAAGACTTTACTTTATAATTACTTTTTTGCTAAACATTCAACGTATCTCTCTATAATTTTCACAGGTATGTGATTTATATTGTTCGTATTTTTGTTATTTAGCGCCACTTTTGGTTAATCACGGCGATGATGATGATTTGATTTACATTATTTAGTGTCACTTACCTGCCAATTTTAACTAATCGCGACAATGAGTGATGATGTGATGAAATTGATGAAGGGACATTCACAAAGAGCACCCATGCTCCGGCTCGAACCTGCGATCCCCGGCTCTGTGCCAACCACTCCGCCACGGAGATCGGCACGATGAAGATGAAATTGAGTTACAGAGGCCGGGACTCGAACCCGCGAAATTCAGTGGCAAGATCCAAAGTCAACCACTTAATGCTCTCTGCCACCGAGCCGGCGGGATTGACATTAATTCGCGATAAATGCAAAAACAGGGATGGGTCAGATACACTGAAATAACGTTTGAAGTAATCATACTAAAAATTGAGTGTCTTTTGAGTCCACTTTACGCACGGAAAGGCTAATCAGGACTGAACCTACAGTTTAAAGTGGAATCCGAGCGTCTATGTGCCTCCAACGGGTATAGAACATGGATCCGTTGATTTCAAGGCGGCGACGTTACCATCGGGGAGACCCTAAGTAATACTAATATTCAAAACAAACAATATGCTTTCTTTGCCCACTGGCAGTCCTGCCAATTAGGCAAAGACCATGGCCAGCTCGCAAACTAAAGTGGACATTTACTTGTTTTCTCCCTTCGCATCCCTTCCACTTGTGCCCTCGTGTCATATTTATAACTTCATTGTCTAAATTCAACAACGTTAAATATTACATCTCTGCTTTATGACGTGTATGCCCCCTCCCCCCATTTTAATGATGATACGAACACTTGGCCCTGAAAAAAGTTGAAGATCGTTGCACATACTGACAACGCAGGAACAACCCTCCTCACGCTAAGAGTTGAAAATTCGACAACAGCGCCATTGGCTTTTCTCTTACTAGATTAACAATATTTTATATTATTATATGTGTGTGTGAAAATTTCAAAGCCCTCAAAATATCCTCCGAAATTATTTCCTACGCAAGCTCATGGATTAAAATGCCCATACGGGAATATCGCTTACGATTGTATTTTTTTGATTGATCTGCTTTATTTTACTTCGCTTTTTGTGCCACTTTTGGGCTAATTTGTGAAGATGGGGATGAGTGATGACATGATAAAATTGATGAATGGACACTCACAAATATCCATAACCAGGCCGGGATTCGAACCCGTGACCCCTGGCGTCGTACCCCGATGTGCTAAGCACTCCGCCACGATGGCTGGCGCTTACGACTGTTGTTGGTGCGTGTCGATGGCCTAGTGCTAATGCCATAGCCTCGTACTCAATGGGTCTCAGGTTCGATCTAGCCCCTTTGCATAGTGGTTCGGATTCCATCTTAAACTGTAGGTCCAATCTCGTTTAGCCTATCCGATCATAAAACTGTGGCTCTTGCATTGTAATCAATGGGTGTCAGGTCTTAGCACATGCGGTTTTGGAGAATAGTACACCGAAACAAAGAATATTAGGTTCTTTGAACGAATTAGGTTATTTTACGTCACTTTTCTTCAAATTTTGGCTAATCGCGACGACGAGGACGAGTGATGAAATGGTGAAATTGAAGAAGACACGATTCTGACCCGAGCCACCGTGGGGTCGTACCGTGCTGTGCTAACTACACCACGAAGTCGAGGAAGAATAGCACGGGTTAGATATCAAGGATGGATTGTACAGCTGCGAGCAATATATTCACGGGGGCAGAATAACATCAGAAGTAACACATACGAATGGAGCCATTTCTTACAAGTCACGTGGTTTTGGTTACATTAACTTCGTTCTTACAATGGTTAGAGAATACACCTTAAAGGCGCGATGTCATCCCCATCTGGTATCATTGAATTTCCTGCACCAGTAGCTAGAGTCAAATCTTAATTTATTGAAGTAGGAAATTATATTAACTTCTTGTGAGTGGATTTGCATAACAATGTCACATAATTTAGGCATTATAATGAAGGCGCAAAAATTTTTAGGCATAACGGCTGTACAATGGTCAATGACTTCAATGTGCTTGTGTTACAGACATGTGACGTCACGCACATGTAATTACTGAAGATAAACACTTTTTGTGTAGGATTGTGTGAATCGGTTGCACCTTTAGCCGTGGCACTTGTTATGACGTAATAATGGAATGCTTCTGAACCACATCTTGGAGCGGTTACATATTGTATAACGAAAGTGAAAGTGTTTTTTTATTGGAGGGGACGCGAGAGCAGTGTGTGTATATGCAATTAATAACTTTAAATAGGTATCAATGGCAGATTATATATACCAGCCCTCCTTTCACGCGCAGACAGCCACACCAAACCAATATCCAAATGTGCAATTAAAATACATGAAAGCTTTCGAGGGTAAACTACAGTTCCCTGTCTTCCATTAGAATATTACAATGATATTTCTTTACTGTTGGTATTTTTTTTTAGACGGGAATGGTTTTGGCTTGCATTTGCGCAAGCGTCAGTGATTTTGTACATATTCTACACATAGATGGCGCTAGGTTTAGTTACGTATTAAAGAATGTTCCTTTACATATTATGCTTCAATTCACTTAGCAGCTTGCCCTGTATTTTACTTTCCTTTTTCTTCGACTTTGAATATTCTTCCATAAGCAAACTGTGCACAGAAAAATAGGGTATTTTTTCCCACTTGTCCTATGTATACCACTAATAATTTTATTAGGAGGGTTTTAGAAATGAATGGGTAAATTGCACAAAGCAATGGCACTGAATGGCAATGGCGTTAAATCTGGGATTCTGTCAATATCTGATTGAATTAGTTCGTTTCACGTCGCCTTCCTGCCAATTTATTCTAATCGCGACGATGAGATTGGATGATACGATGAAACTGCTGAAGGAACAGTCACAAAGAACACCCATACTCTGTGTGGGATTCGAACCCAGTCATTTCGTTCACTGTCATCGCTTATATTCTTAGCTATTCATTGCTAAGCAAACGTTTCGATGAGTACCAATTGAAGCTGCATACTAAACTATCAGAGGAGTTAAGGAAAACTTACCAATGTTTCTTGCATGTACATACTTTGCTATCGATTTAAAATGACATAATCACCTTCTACTTATCAGAGTTTTATTAACAAGATGAATCAGATCTCATCATCCAAAATTTTATATCTTTGGTGTTCATACTTTCATAAATAATCAAATCTCAATTTTACCTTAAAAAAAAACTGTATATCTACTTGTGTTTCTTAGGCAAATCGCTGCAGGGACGATTACTGTATCATTTGTGTTACTACCAATGGTAGACAGGCAGACAGTTTATATGAGTTCGTTTTTGTTTAAAAGTCCACTGATGCACAGATAGTCTAAACGGGACTGGACATACAGTTTAAAGTGGGGTCCAAACCATTATGTGCTCCAACCTGGTATCGAACTCGGAACTCTCAGTTTACAATTTATGTAATCTTCTTTCTGTTACTAAACATTACATAGTTGAAAACTTATTCAATTTTGAGATGAAGTTTACACATCGACTGATTTGATTGTTTGACCGTAAAAGACAACACACACACACACACACACACACACACACATATATATATATATATATATATATATATATATATATATATATATATATATATATGCGTATGTATGTATATATATATATATATATATATATATATATATATATATATATATATATATATATATATATATATATATATATATTACTTATATAAGTACCCGGACCCCCCGAAAAACTCACCAAGTACTAAAATTAAGTAATAAAAATATAAGCATTTGCAAGATGGGTGTTAACCCTCATCTATCAACCCCACACACGTATGTTGATTTTCGTAGGCTATTTGAATTGTTTGTATTATGCATACATGTAGTCTACCGTATCATACAGCTTTTCTTTTCGATCTCTGACAGAAACAAATGTCAGGACCAACTGCAAATATTTGTCACGTGGTTGTATAGAAAATGCTGTTCTTCAACATTTTGTAGCAAAATGAGCAAATTTCTCTAACCACTCTCTCCCATACCCCTCCCCCCCGCCCCACACACACACATACACATATTATATATATATGCGCCGGACCCCATGGCCGAGTGGTTGGCACATCGCGCTGCGACGCTAGGGGTCGCGGGTTCGAATCCCACTCGTGCATGGTTGTTTGTAAATGTCCATTCCATCCTCATCCCATGGAAGGCAATGGCAAAACACTGTGGGTTCACCTTGTCCACCGACCTTCCGGTCAAAAGACCTGCCTTCCGGCAGGCAACTCATCATATATATATATATATATTATGAGAGAACATTTATGAAAATTCGCCTATGGGTCTGGCCCCTCCCTCAAAAAATAAATCTTTAGTACGGGCCTGTAATACACATAACACATTAATCAGGAACTTTAATTTTCCTCAGTTGAATCCACGTCCTTTCTTTGTTATTCAATAAATATTCAATTATTTATATATTTGACATTAATGTTCTTGTCAGGGCACTTGTTTTTATACAAATTCTGGCGGCCTTCAATACACGTAAGATAGATAATGAATACCTACTGTTATACGTCTATTGTTTTACCATAGTTTTACCTTTTCATGTAATAATAACAATACAATAATAATAATTGTACATATTTAATTAATATTATTGCATTTAAATTATTATAACTTTATATTATTATTATTATTATTGAGCACTTGGTCGGACACCCCAGAAATGTATTTCTAGACACGTGCCTGTCTGTAATGTACGTAAATACCCTTCAAGTTTATTTTCGGTGTCAAAAGTTTTTTATATTAAAAGTTCTGAATATGTAGGTATTAATTTCCATAATATGAATTTTTAAGACATCAAATTATGGTCAGTATATCTGAAGAAGGATCCGTTTAGAGAGAGGATCCGTGGGGTCAGGACCCCCTCTCCCTCCAAAAAATGATGCTAGTAGTAGCATTAATACGCAAAATACTTCTTTACCATTTGTTGTAGACAATGAACTTCATTTATTTCCACAGATTTTACATAAATGTAAGACTTCAGTTTTGGAGGCGCTGTCTAAATGCATATGATTTTCTAAAGTTTATGTGCCTTTACTGTAACCTTTAAAACAAACGCTTATTGATAATTCCGCTATCGCTTCATGTGGCAGGTAGAAATTTGCCCCCACTGTGCCACTATTAAAGTACCAAGGCTACAAGAGTAGATATCTGAAACACATATAGACGTTAAGAGGGGGGGGGGGAAGGTAGTCTAAGAGATCCGTAGACCTCCTCTGTAAATTGACATAGTTCATTTCAAATCTATTATTGTTAATAACAAAATTAAAGCTCAGTTAGTATTCGAATATAACAACCAAAGAAAAAACTGCATTCGATCGAAAAAATTGAGGAAAAATATAGGAACCAGGTTGTATTTCCATATTCGTATTAATAATAATAATAATAATAATAATAATAATTTGGAAGAATTAATATTTTCATAAGTTCATAATTATTATTATATAATAACGGTTATATTTTTATTTTTATCTATTTGTTATTATTGTTGTTATTATTCCTACTATTCAAGTTTTATCATTTGCCCGACACTCCGCCTTACAAAAATTTCTGCCGACAATTACACACCACTTTAGTAAATTTCAAGCTCTCTACTGCAAACACCAGAAGGAAAGTAGTGTTTCTAAATCTCAAGAAATATAATTCCTCGTTCAAGTTGAGTATACAATAATTGTCAACAATGCTGTTCTCTTCCAGCAAGTGAGTTTTGTAAAGGTCCATATTTCGAATGCGCTCCTTGTTTATGCAACAATAGCTTTTCTTTTCCCTGGTTTACGTACTCTATGCGATGCCTGATGTTCGTGAAGTATACAATTGTATTGTGGACATAATATGTGAAGACAATGCTCTCCTCTTTTTTCTTTCCTCGTCTTCATCTTCTCTTCATCTTCTTTCTTCTGTTCCGATCGTCTCAAGTTGCAGCTGTAGGCTTCCTCCCAGTTGTCTCCATTTTTCTCTCTTATAGTCGAGTGGTGTGTCTCAGAAAAAAATGAGAAAATAGCAATTAGCAAGACTCGAAATGAACCGGAGCTTGGGCCTGTATTGCGTCCCTTATTGTATGTATAATTACAAAAGTGGATATGTTCAATATCTATTAAAGAGGCTTTTTTTTTTTGTTTTCTCTTCGTTGAATTTTGTCAAACTAGTGAATAAACATTATTTCATATAAAACGATATTTTCACTTCATGATTTCATTCTAAAATTAAACGAATATGAACTATTTTTGATTGAAATATTTGAAGACGTAGTAGAGGATGATTATTTCCATAACATCTTTGGCTGTTATGCATTTGAAGCTTCGGAACGAGTCACAACTCTCGAAGCAGCCAATCAACGAAGCGAGCCACTGACGTCATCTCATCCCAGAACCTATCGCTAAGCCCCTGCTCAGGCTCTACACGCCCACTAGGCTCGCTAGACAGACTCGCTCAGTCCGCTGGAGATGTTCCGAAAGTAATTCGACTCTACTTTGTTTAGAAAATGATGTCAGTACTTTTGGATATTTTTAAGTGTGGCAGAAAAATCCATGAAATCATGTAAAAGCATATTATTTGCTTAATTGAATACACCAGCGTCCTATAAACTCGTAATAAACAGCATACAAACAATTATTTTCATCTGCCGCGGGACTGGGGCGAGTGTTGACCGTATCTACCTGCTAGGGTAAAAAATTCTCCTTTCGTTATAGTAAATGTCAGCTATTATAAAACATTAATTAAATTTGTGACATTAGATGGCATAGTAGTTACAAATACATAAGATGCTTAATATATATACACAATTAAAAAAAAACAATTTCCTACGTTTGGAATGTTAATGCCTAATACTTACAGGTCTTGTAATGAGTAGTCCATTTGATGGAATATTTCGAAAATATAACTTTCAAGAAAATATATACTTACTTCGGGTGTTGAGTTCCTGTAAAAACCCGTTGAAAAATGAAACAATAAAATTAATATTATCTTCAAGATGTACACACACACAAAATTTGATAAACTTTTTGAAAAGGTGAATAGGATGCCGACATTCACCTTACCACAAAGAAATAAGAAGTGCTGGACCTTTGGTTTGTGCCAGCGAACCGTTTTCGAAAATTCTTCTCCCTATGATTTTACAAATTCTCAAAAATCGCTTGCTTTCGCAGTACCGTTGGTATGTGTGATGGAAAATAGGCTCACGTAGCAACGAAACTGTTGCGAATACACTAAGAGCCAAAAAGTCACCGGACACCCAGTGCTGATCATTTGAAAGACCCAGCCAGGTAACTAATAAGATGTCCGACCTCCCTTCGCTATTATTATACAGGGTGTTCAAAACGTTACGCAACCTTATGGGAAAACATTTCTTATTAAATTTTATTACATTACGTGCTGGAAGTGACTGCCGTTTTGTTCTTCACACAAGTGGACACGACGAACCATGTTGTTGAAAACCCTTTTCAATGTTATCTGTGAGATGTTACCAACACAGCTACGAGTATTCTCTTTCAATTCCGGAATACTGTGCGGGTGAGCAACGTAGACGAAGTCCTTAAGATAACCCCACAAGAAGAAGTCTGGAGATCGCGGTGGCCATAACCCCACTGAGATCAGTCGTCCTGGAAAACACTCTTCCAAGTAACGCATTGTGTTCCCAGCTGTGTGGGCTGTGGCATTGTCCTGTTGAAACCATGTGTGTTCCAACTTCTCAGCTGATAAAGTGTTAACAAATTCTCCATCCATTGTCACATACCGTTCAGAGGTCACTGTGTGTTCAAAGAATGTAATGAACACGTGACTACGTGATATGGCACACCAAACGCTAATTTTCTGTGATTGCAGAGTTATTCAGCACCAATGAGATTTCCCATAAGATTGCGTCACTTTTTGAACACCCTGTAGCATTTACTCTTCGGGGCAGGCTTTCCACTAAGTTCTGGTACATTGCTGCTGAAGTTTTTCCATTCGTCCTGTAGCCTCGTCAATAGTTAATCCCAAAGATGTTCTATGCGGTTCAAGTCAGGGCTTTGAGCGGGCCAGCTAAGCACATCCACCTGATTTTCCTCAAACCAATGGACCCTGCTTTATGGGCAGAGGTATTATCGTGCTGGTAGAGAAAAAGGGCCCATTCCAAACTGTTGCCACAGTGTGGGAAGCATGCTGTTGTCTAAAATGTCCTCATAAGCACCACTGTGCATGTTGGCACGTTCAAGTGACGTTCGATACTTTTGGCACTTTTACTTGGGTGTCTAAGGACTTTTGACTATATAGTGTATCTAAACAGCAGCGAAAGCGAACCACGTAAATATTTACGTGAATGCTCTAGAAGGAATTGCGATGATTAGAGAGGGGAGAAGAGGAACAAAACGAAATTATTAGGGTAAGGACGGGGCAAACGGACACCGGGGCAAACGGACAGTCCCTAAGAAAAATACAAATAATTTGGCTTTGAAGTTTGCGACAGTGCATCGGTTGGCGTTGTGATTTGAAGCAGAACGTTGGCGAGAAGGTGTGTTGAACATGGGTTGAAATCTTGAAGAAGAACGCCAATCCAGCCGTAAAACCTGACCAGGTAAGGATATTTGTACTAGCAAAAACCTAAACAGTAAGAATCTGTGTGCGGAACATAAGGATTGCTTGGATTATGATGGTCCCGCCAAAGTTGCGCTTTGTAGTGTCGATATGTCATTGCCTCCTCGACATACACAGCCTGTGGCAATATGCTGCTGCCATCTGGTGGGCTTTTTCGAAAATGTAAAGCCCAAGGCTACAGGCGGGGCGAACGGACAGGCTTGTGTTTGGGCAAACGGACATGCATAAAGTGCATATCATTTAAATACTATAAGGTATTATGTAATTCAGCAACTAATCTACATTTAACTCAAAGTCGAAAGGACATGTGGCCTTTCTAAAATAATGTCCTTGTTACAGGATAGTGCGACATCGTGAACGATCCACAGACCGCTGTTCCTGGACAGATGACAATATGCAGAAGGCTGTTAATGCAGTACAAGATGGCATGCCTCTAGCTACAGCCGAAAGAACATTGTCTGTTCCGCGGATCACTTTACAGAGACGGGTGAGTAGCAACGTGCAAATTCCAAATTTGGCCAGCACACTACGCTTTCAAATGCAGTGGAGGTATACCTTCTGTGTTTACCTTCACACAGCACACACAAACTTCAGCCGCTCGACGTTTCGTTCTTTGGGCCACTTAAAACATTTTACAACGACGGCTGTAGAGTTTACGTGCGAAGAAATCCGGGGAAATTTATCAATAAAGTGGCCTTTGGTGGCATTTTTGCAGAGGCTTGGAATCGTGCGGCCACAGTGGGGAATGCAGTAAATGGGTTTCATGCGTGTGGGATTCATCCATTTAATCCACAACGCCTGCCTGAGCACGCATTTATTCCTGGAACTGTCCATGAAGTGAATGGTCAAGATCAGCGATCACCAGAACCTTTAGCGACAGACGATGCCTCATCCCAAGGAAGATTTCAAGAACTCAACCTCTTGCCATCAACTTCTGGGACCTCGAGCAGGAAACGAAAAACGGGGGAATCGCACTTATTAACGGATCCATCCTTCTTTCATCGCTTGCCTCAAAGAGAAAAACTGACTGCAGCTAATCAAACAACAAGACTGGGAAAGCATGTTAAACGCACCGCAAAAGATGTGTGCCGTGTATGCAACGTTGTGTACAAGCAGGGTCAACACTGGGTACAGTGCTTAGTGTGTTCTGTCTTGTTCCACGTAAAGTGCGTTGCAAATGGAAATGACCCATACTTTGTGTGTTCTTCTTCTGAGAGACATAACAGTCCATAAATGAGCTAGTGTCCATTTGCCCCTCTCACATGTCCGTTTGCCCCGCCATAGTGGGGCAAACGGACACTGCTACACACACTGATTCATTTAACAATTTGGAGGACAAGGTTCATTATTTTGAATTATACATTGTACTATTTGTTAGCTCAATGTTCACACTTTCTATATCGACCATAAATGTAATTTTTCAATAAACAGTTTGATAGTTATTTTGCAATATATCCTTAGGGTGTCCGTTTGCCCCGTCCTTACCCTATACAGGATGGTGCAAAGTATGGAAATAATGGCATATGACGATGACGACCGCCATCTTGAAATCAACGTCAAAATTTTAAATGGAAAACATAGCTCGATTGAATTAGAAATGTTGAAAATGCTCGAAAAAATACATGAAACGAAATTGTCTTTTTTAATTGTAATGTAGCAGCACTTCATCCTTTGCAATAAGGTTGTTCTAAGAACTAATACAGAGCTTCCACCGGGATCCAACCCGGGAATCCTTGATTACAAGGCGACAACCTTAACTACTAGGCTGTCAGAGGAGGCTCAACCTATTGATTCTGATTATATATGGCTGAGAAACAATCTAATATTAAGCATTGCTATAATATCCTGATACACCACAACATAACTTTCCTTTTGTATATTCACGTAGATGGATCAATTCAGCTTCTGGATGTGAAAACGCACGAAGTCCCTTATTGTTCTATCTCGGCTTTCAAACTCTCTAGTTTCCAGTTGCTTAGGCCGATATTCTCCTTATGTAATGTGTAAATGTGTGCAAATAATAAAAATATAACAATGCTTCATCAGTAGGGGAGACCTGGGGTAGTTGCCCATAGGGGTGAGTTGACAAAGTGTTTTTAATTCCTACTAGACGAGAGTTGGCAACATTGCAGGTTACTGTGAATATGTGTCACCTCTAGAACCAACTCACAACTAAGAAGTTGATCGTCTTGTTCACGAAGTTTCTAGTGCGTGACAAATAACATTAATTCTTACTTGCGAAGTATATTTTCTCAACTCTATATTCTTTCTCATACGTTTTCAAAGTAAATAAGCACATAGTTTATGGTAAGGCTATCCAGAAGACTATGGTATATTTAACCGATATTACATTCGGATACTTTGTTAAACTGTAATGTTTAGCAGCGGCATGACCAGGAAGTCCAATATGGCGATCGGGGCGAGTTGACAATAGGAAGGAAGGCGCTAGATGGCAATACTGTAGGCCTATTGAGAAAATTGTTCTTCAATTAATTGTTTCATCAGAAACATCTTAGCATACAAACATTATTTGTAATAATATATATTACATTTGTATTTGTTATATAACAATAAAAATAAACACTGGGTAAAAATCAGTAAACACTTTTCTAAACTTTTTTTTTTAAGTTTGGAATATTTATGTTCTATTATACTGTTAATTTGAATCCTTTTTTGTAATCCGTAATTTTTAAGGTAGTATTTTGTTTGAAATAAAATATTCCAAACCATGTGTGGGGTAGAATTACACATATTGTCAACTGACCCCGCACATACAGTCAACTCGCCCCATATACGGGGTGAATTGACAATACTGACACGCTTCGAAAAAACAAGCAATAACTTTACAAGTTGCAGCATCATGGTATAATAAAAATTCACGGTGGTCAAGGAAACTACAGGTATTGCTCGTAGCATTTCATCAATAGTAGATAGTAATTTTTAAGAGTTGCAGAAATTTAAACATAAAAACATGATCAACTCAATCCGGTCTCCCTACGGTTCCGAAGTTGATCACTAAAATATCTATGGTACTATTATAGAATGCTGGTAACACCTATAAATCATATATTTCGCACTTTTTTACATTGCTAACGTACTATTTTGGAATGCGGAACATTTCCTAATGTGGAATAATGCATTTCTAACTAAGATAATGTCTATTTCTTACATTTACGAGTACTAATTGTTACTTGTTATTTCGATTCTGTAACACACATTATGGCGACAGTGGACTGGTTCATCGCGCGTTGTGCGAGTGTTTTGTCGATTTATGCAGTGTTGCAACCTCGTTCACTGGAAAATACCTACTCTAGTGACCGGATTTGAAATTATGCTAATACCTCGCAAACCATTCAAGTTAGCCCCAAAATCCATTCATGTTAGCCTCAAAAACCATTTTCCGTAAGGTTAGGTTAGGCAACCATACTTAAAAAAAAATTTAAAAAATAAAAATACTAGATATGTCATGTTCTAGTGAAAACACGGCGAGTTTGAAACACTGACTATGGGATTACGTCATCTAACACACGGAACATTGTGCTCTCGTGCAGAAAGCAAATGGCGGCAGCAGAAACAGCGTGTCGGACAGAGATTTTCGCAGAAAACAACATGTATTCGCATTAAAATGGATCAAAACTACATTCACGAACTTCCACAATGCTACAGAAAACAATTTCCGTCAGTACTTTCTCCTGTAAATTTGAAGAAATCCGTCACCCCTATACTATAATGTTACCAAATCTATTAAAATATTTACCCATAGAATGACCTTAAAATTGTTAAATATTAATAATTTCCGCCGTTAATGGAAGCTTGATTTTTTCATAAACTTAAAAAATTTGTTGAATAAGTTGATAAAATCTGTTTGGATGTTTAAATAATCGAAGCAAATGGAAAAAAAGCAATTAGGCTAAGTGCTAATTTCCATTATTTTCACTAACAAGGTTGCATAAAATACACTGACTGCAAAGATTGAACAGTAGTCAGACAGTAACTGAAAATATAGTTTTGTTTCGTGTGTATGTGTTATGTTGTGACTAATTTTACTTTAAAATCACAGATTAAAGCAACAATAGTTGCCAACAAGGGAAACTCGATGTTGGCTTCACCCAAAGTATCTTAAATTTGCTTAGAGGAAAGTAAATTTTCCATAATTAATTTCACAAGATCCATTGCAAAGATTCAAGTTAAAATAATATTGTGCTTTGGCATTAACCTTATTTGTGATTAATGGCGTACTTGATGATTGATTGGTGTTTTGAGTCCACTTTATGCACAGTAAGGCTAATCTGGACTGGACCTACAGCTTAAAGTGGGATCCGAAACACATTGTGCCTCCACCGGGCGCGTACTTGATAAAAAATACCATGTGATTGAATTTAAATATGTAAGTTTTGCTAGCAAATGCATTTAAAATTCAGGAAAAAATAAGGAAATAGAGAAAAAAGAAGCTTCAAAAATTATACAAAATGCAATAAAGACCGCGAAAAATGACCTGAAAACCAGAGAGGCCGGAAAATGAAAACAAATGCAAAATGAAAACTTTTTTTTTTTTTGTTCTAACTGAAGTGAAGTGGACCACTATCAGCTTGAGCATTGATTGCAAAGCCCAGAAAAACTTCCTAGACGTATTCATCAGCATTAATACAATGAAGAGTAATTTATTATTATTTATTAAACTTACAGTATTTTACACAGATTATCTTCCTACCGTGCGTTCATTTCGATCTTCAGCCGAAAGATCGGGAGAAGCGTGGCGGGCGGCGCTGACGGAGATGCCGCCATTTGCGGCCTGTAATGCCCGCTTATTTTTATGGACATATGCAGACATTTATATAAATATTGCAAAACGAGCACTAACCTGTGTTATAAGAGTACGGTTTTAATTTTAGTAGCTTAGTGGCTGTATGTGCTGATGATTTTGACTCACCCATCTCCTGTGAAACACGGCGTAGAGGTTTGTTTGGAGAACGTTCTAACGCTGCACCAATTTCATCAAGTTTTGCTTCGGTTAGAATCCGTCGTTTTTGCTTAGGTGTTTTAAAATTTAACGATCCAGTTTCTCGTAATTTAAGGACAAGATGTCTAACCGTATCTCTATGTGGAGTTGAAACGCCTGGGAATTTCTGTACAAATTGCCTACACACGTCTCGACACAAGTCTGTTTTCACGTAAAGTGTCATACATAAAAATTCTTTGTTCAAACGTGTACCTTGCGACTGGCATTCCAATCATCTCACTGACACAACACACATACACACTGCAATAACACAAACAAGTAACGGCAAGTAACCAAGGATACCACTCTTGCGCACAGTACGAAATTAACACGCTCTTGGTTTACATCTGCTCGCCACTATATTCACAACTCTGTCTTCATCTAGTCGCGAAGGAACAAAAAACTCGAGCTCGGAGATTTCGGATTGCAAGGAAGCTCACTTTTAACGGTTTCGTCTGCAGCGTAATCTTGATACAGTGTTGCACATTCGAAACCCCCAAACGATCCCCATCGACACAAAACTCTATCAAGGATATAAACTTAAGCAGGACGTTACTGGTCAAAATTTGATTAAAATGTTCTATTATCTGTGGCTCTTAACATCGTTTCTAAAGCGTATTTATTTGTGTATATAAGGACAGAACTTGGATGAATTACAGAAGAACCGTACTCTTATAACACAGGTTAGTGCTCGTTTTGCAATATTTATATAAATGTCTGCATATGTCCATAAAAATAAGCGGGCATTACATGCCGCACATGTCGGCATCTCCGTCAGCGCCGCTCGCCACGCTTCTCCCGATCTTTCGGCTGAAGATCGAAATGAACGCACGGAAAGCAACATCATCCCTAAAGCTTGCTATGCTATTTTGTTCGTTATATGTCTACACGCAACAAATTCTAACTTTATAGTTGGAAATATTATGCACCCACTTACTTACCTTCTTCACAGAGCGGTGGTGGCAGATAAAACAACCTTTCCGCATCACTTAGATAAAGAATCTGTTCAGTGGACAAAGACTAACAGTTGGAAATTTCTATCCATATTGCTTAGCGTTAATTATTCCATGGCAACAATAATTAACACATAAGCCATCACGCATTGTTGCAACAAAGCAATAATGAAGTACTTGGTTCAATTTAGAAACAAAGACATTTATCTTTGTATGTATCTTTCGGTGCTTAGTTGGGCCTCCCCGATGGCGCAGTGGTAGCGTCATCGCCTTGTAATCAAGGTGTTCCGGGTTCGATACCCGGTGGAGGCACATAGTAGTTCGGATCCCACTTTAAACTGTAGGTCCAGTCCCGGTTATCCTTTATGTACATAAAGTGGACTTAAACCATCAAATCGGTGTTTAGTTCAAAGTTTTTAGCGCCTTCAGGTATTTTTCTTATTGCAAAGGCCATCAACGACGCAGATGATTGAATTCGAAGTTTAAAAACGTGAATCAGACAAAAGTGACATCTACATAAGAAGATTCAGTCCAGAGATTAAGTGAAAAGTTACAGGCAACTTAGTATTCAAAATACTGCTGTTTTAATGTTTTAGAAATGAACGAGTAATTACAATGTTTGATGATGATCATGTAAACGTACGTTGCTAGGGAACATGAAGGGATGTTATTTCCAGCCCGAAAAGTACTGTAAATACTTGATTTTCGAATTTCAACATATGAGCTTCACAATTAGTTACAGAAGCAAGGTAGGGATTTGCGGGGAATGACGAAAAATAATTATCTTTGAATTATTCTCAAAAATATGAAAATGACCAAAGAATTAAGTAGGTACTTTTCCAGTTTGGTGTCGCTATTGAATTTGTTTATATATCTAACTAACTATTTTGAAACTGACAATATTTACCCAGTTTATTATTGTGAAAATAAACAAAAATATGTTGAATATTTGTACAATATTATAGCACGTACTCGCATAACGTTACATTCAAACGTTTCAAATAAGCGAACTTATACACTTGTTTCCCTTCATCCAATACAACATGCAGACATTTTCAAAGTCATTAAGATCATTGAGGAACCCCGTTTATAACATGATTGCGCCCACAACATGGCCGAAGGTCACGTATCCGAGAGCACAAGACGTGGCCTAAAGTTTTAGTGTGGGGAGGGGTCAATAAGCTAATACATAATATAAAATTTAGAAATGTCATACAAATACTACAGTTTTTTTTTCTATATCTTCTAAAACGTCTCTTAATGCTAATTGACTGCTACTGACATCATCCATTACTATACACTCCATACCACTTTTGAAGCGACAGATGTTTATATCATACAGAAAAAATGCACAATATTCAATCCGATTCATGCCCAGTTCACAGACTGCCTGAATTCCTTCCCGATTCACATATCATGACACCCGGCGTAGTGTGACACGTGCAGTCTTATCGAAACTCTTCCAGATTCACAGAATTCTCCCCTCCCCGACCACAATACGCGCCCACCTCCTCCGAGGAAGAACCTACCACTCCCCCACAAGCACCTTCAGGGATTGATTCAATAAACACACACGAATTGACGTAGTTGTGCGAAGTGAACATTTGTGATCCAAGTGTAAGTTGTTTGGTTTATGCGATATGGACCCTGGAAGAAATAATGATGGAGGTATTGTAAGTTGCTAATCGGGAAGGAATTCAGTCAGACTGTGAATTGGGAATCTGTGAACTGGGAAGTCACCTTCAAACATAGTGCCTCGTACATTAACCCCCCCCCCCCCCCGCCGAAGCAATAAAACTCCTCTTCGTTTCCAAGCTGTGGAAGAAATGTGTATGATGACTGATTGATTGATTTGGTGTTTAAGTACACTTTATGCACATTAAGGCTAATTGGAACTGGACCCACAGTTTAAAGTGGGATCCGAACCACTATGTGCCTCCACCGGGTATCGAACCCGGGACCCCTTGATTACAAGGCGACGACACCACCACTGCGCCATCGGGGAGGCCCGTGTATGATGACGTCACAGATTTCTGTCTAATGGGGAAGCCGCGACAGTGGCAGCGGAGGTACAGATAAAGAAGCTCCCCTATGGAAGAATTTTCTAAAGTCTAGAGAATCTTTTAAATACGTGCGCCATACTTAGACTTCTGCTCATAAACAAGATGAACGAATTTAGTATGTTCTGTGAATTTATCCTTCACCAAGTTGTGAGCAAAATAATATATGCTGTCTACATTTTTCCTCTTCACTGCAAGCAAATTATACAAGAGAGTTTTACAACCCTAGTGACAATGAAGTTCGACCAGTCACAAATATAGGGGTGCGTTGTGAAAGAACGAGAACACATGCATATGCTGAACATATTTATTCAGCAGGCTACATGGAACAAAGGAAAACATAAATTTCCGCTGCAACGCAGCAATGTATGGTGTCCACACAAAATAAAACATTTTCGTCCATCTACACGAGACATTGAAGTTCGACCACTGTTAAAGGGGATCCTGTTTACCATGGTGTGACGCCGCCCCGTCGGCGAATAACTGTGGCAATGCGTCGGGGCATGCTGCTAACGAGTCGTTCAAGGTATTTCACATCGATGCGGTGCCATTCCTCCTGCAGGCAGGCGATAAGAGCAGCCACTGTCGTGGGTCCCCTCTGTTGCACACGTCGCTTAAGAACACGCCACACATTCTCAATGGGCGAGAGGTCGGGACTCGATGGTGGCTATGGCAGAGTTCGCACGTGATGGCGAGTCAACCATTCTCTTGTCAGCCGCGCTGTATGAGGCCTGGCATTGTCGTGTTGAAAGATGAGACGCCGCCTGTGGAACAGGTGCATTCGCACTGTGGGAAGATGCCGCTCCAGTATGCGTGTATAGGCATGTACATTCACAATGCCCCCACAGACGTGTAGTGGGCCAACCCCAGATGCCGTCATGCATCCCCATACCATCACTGACGCAGGTTTCTGTACCCGACGTGCATAACATTTTGCTTCATTCTGTTCCTCCTTCCGACAAATGACTGTTTTCCGTATTTTCCCGTACACAACATTGAATATGGATTCGTCCGTCCACAAAACCCTGTTCCACTGCCGAAATGTCCATCCCCGGTACATTCGTGCCCACCGTAGTCGATTGCCTTTGTTCAACATGGAAAGGAAGGGTTTACGTTTCGCCTTGTACACTCGGTAACCGCATCGCTGTAGGTAACGGCGAATGGTTCTGGTTGACACTTCAACGTGAAAGCGTTCTCGAGTCCACAGTTGTAATTCGGCCACAGAAACATGATTGTTGGTCTGGATATAGCGCCTAAATATCCGTAGGTCACGGACGGTCAGCAGGCGTTTTCGACCGGGGGCCTTACCTGGCTCTGTAGTACCCGTATTTTGGTGGTGTTTGATGATGCAGTGGACGGTTGACTTGGGTAAGTTCAGTTGGCGCCCGATTTCCCGTTCACTGAGTCCATCCCGTTGCAACTCCACCACACTTCTCCTCACGGTGTTGTCAATAGTTTTGCCCCTGGCCATGGTGATGATGCACTGCGGTTCCTCCGTGCACAACACGCGCTTATATACGGCGGACTCCCTTATCGTGTCCGTGACGTCATGCTTCCGTCGAATGCGCCACTATCTGGAATTTTACGTATGGGTCTGGTGCCTGGTCGAAGTTCAATGTCACGCGTATATTCCCCGTTTTCGTTCTTTACGTGACCTTGGGTGCAACATGCTGGGATCACGATTCTTGCCTGCTCACACGCCTCCTCTTACACACATGCGTCACTTCTGCGGGTCACCCATTCCACCGCCTATGCCCCTGTGCATTTAACCACGTATTCCTTTCTGGTCGAACTTCATTGTCACCAAGGTTGTACCTACTGTCAAAGGGGCTGACGACGGTAGTGCTTGGTTTGGTTATGGGCCACTTGTATTATTTAATTACATAACAGGTATTTTGTAATTTCTGAATATTTAAAAGCAAAATTCTGGTAAATTGATGTATAATTGGAGTGGAATGCTCACCCACTAATATTAAACAATATTTTGAAAAAAAATGTCACAATTTTCAAGGATCGGTATCGGTTTGATTTGGTAAGGGTATCGGGACAGCCATAGTAAAATAGTTTCATACATAATAAAGTAGGTGAAGTTACAGATAAAATCAGATACAAAGAGAAAGAGGGAAAATAAATACAAATACAAGAAATAAAGTAAAAGGGCAATGTTTCCATATTCCAGGAAAATATTTACGAATTCAAATGTCCCCTTTGACGCTTCTGGTGGACACCCACAAATAGGGAATTGACTCGTGTGAGTCAATACGTTAATATCATTTTAACATACTAAATATGATTCATCATGTCAATCTGATTTCACTTGATTCGCCCACCCCCATATATTGCATGCTATGAATGTAACTACTACACCAATAGCAACAATGTACATTTCCAGCATTGATTAATTAGGAACATATTTTTATTGTTTTGAGAGGGTGATGATACTCATCCACATCTTTTTACAATTAAGTTACACACACATTTAACACTCAAATTATCTTTAAAGAACAAAAAAATGAACACTGATCCATATAAAATATTGTTTACCGTGTTTAGTTACTAAACACTTACATTTCAGTTTGTTTGAGCACGATCTTTCCCCGTTGGCACGACTGCATTGTTGGCAACAATGCAATGAACTTTGATCACGCTCTTCTCATAGCACTTCACTCCAAACGTCATGCGTTCGCATTTCTTAGCGATGATAAATATGTAAAAATGACACAGTGGAGAGATATCACTATCAGGCGATATCTGAAAACACTCGACGCATTGCTCACACTCTCACTGCGAGACGTTAAGTTTTTTCAGTAATCAAAAGATAAAACTTTCATGCCTTCTTTGGGCAGAATAAAAATATTTTGTACTGTTGATTTAAATAAATTTAAATCTTGAAATCGTGTTACTCCAAATTTCTACACTCGATTCAAATTATTCCCTCCAGAATCTTGTCCAGATGTTCTGCTATTACAAGGCCGCGAAGTGTCTGAAATAGGAAAAAATAAAAGTTTATTAATACAATACACACATTATTAACCTTAAAGAGTTCTAGGTCTAATATTAATAGATTCGAAACGCTTTCCAACATGTAATTATCGCAAAACATACTCAGCACAAAAATGTGTATTAACATAAATTAGACAAGTTTGCCTCTGACATTTGGTAAACATATTCGGTTTGTTTATAAATGTTTTACAAACGGCTGGAAAAGCTTATTTCGTGAAAGAAGTTATAACCAGATAGGTTATACTACTTCTTAGTGTTAGTAATATTGTAGATGTAAAACAGAAACGAATTTCTAATGGGACCTGGCAACATTCGAGAGTGCCAATGGAGGACGGAGAAGAGATGTGTATGTGAAATGTTTCGTGTCGTGGACTTCATTCATAAATAGTTATTTCTTCATGTGTAATCTACTGTGTAAGTTAGTTGTTACTTCTATATGTGTTCAGTGCACCAATACATTAATCTTCTGTAACACAGACTGTTATTTCTTGTGACATTAGTGTTTTGCCTGTTCATGTGTGTGTTAATTCTCTTTCGCCATTCAACTTCTACTCGCTGTTCGGAGATGAAATAATTCGGTAAGATTTGGTTGAATATTACATTCGTTTGTACCTATATCCGGTTACAAAGTCTCTGGCAGATTTTGTCCTCCTTTAATCTGAAGTACATTGTTCTGTCCATGTTAAATTAATAAACTCAATAAAGTTTATAAGTGCGGAACACGGCAACAGAAACCAATGTGAAGCTATGTAAAAATATATTTCAACCTCTTCTTCAGGAAAACGATAGATGGCACTGTAGTAATCAATTATTAATTTATCAAGATTCTATAGAATAATTCCTTAGTGTTGCTGTCACCAATGAAAAAATGAGGCTACGCTAAAAACTTTTCTTTCAAAATTACGAATTTTGATGTAAATTTTAAATATGCTTAGTTTAGTTTAGTTAGCTTCCATTATCACCCGTGTAATATCGTGTACCTTGTTTCTACATCAATCGACATATTCTACCAACATTAAAATGGAAACTGACCATACCTTGATTTTTTTAAAAATATATATCACGGAAATAAAATAATGTATACTCCAGGCAGGTATCCAAAAGGGGGGGGGGCTTAGGGGGCTCAAGCCCCCCCAAAGTTTTCGGTTTACGCTAGATAAAATGAGGTTTTTGGTTTTCTTGTGGTGTGAAATAAAATAATGTGACGATAATTTAAGGAAGGAAATAATTATCGAGGCAAGACGGAGAATGTTCTCTAAAACTGTTATTGATAATAGCAATTACCCCAGGTGGGGTACAGGGGCTCGACCCCCCCCTCCCCCGGGGAAATTGTTAAGATTACACTAGATAATGTTAGGTTTTTGGCTTCTTGAAAAATGTGCCAATAATTTAAGAAGAGAAATAATTATCGAGGCAAGACGGAGAATGTTCTATAACCCTGTTATTGTTAATAGCGCGTATCTAAGTTTGGGATTAGGTGGCTCGAGCACCCTCCCAGGAACATTTTCAGTTTATACTAGTTAAAATTAGGTTTTTGGCTTCTTTAATAATGTGACGATAATTTAAGGAGAGAAATAATTATCAAGGCAAGACGTAGAATGTTCTATAACCCTGTTGTTGATAATATTCCACGAAAACTTTTCTTGCGCTTTCGGTGTAGTCGCAGCACTGTGTAAAGACTTGTGAGCATTTGGAAGCTGTAAATGTAGCGCTACACGTAGGGTTATTCATTGTAATTTTTTAATCTCTGGATAGCGCGAGAGGGAACATTCTTGAATAAGAGGAGCTGACGTAGGCTACTGGCAATATTAACAAAGGTCCACAGAAACGTATAGAGGACGACATCAAAACAAACAACTTTTCTCAGTAACATTTTTCTGGTTGGTGCGTCGTTTCGGCGGCCCGCTTTGCCTCCTGAATACTGGCAACCCAACACAACATTTGATACCATTTGTGATGTTATTTCCTGTCGTGAAGCGGTGCGTGCCAGGGTTGCCAGGAACACACAAATTCTTTGAAAAGTGTCATGGCTACAACCAGCCAAATTATGTACCGTAAAATAAAGCGAGGAAACGTATTCACTAACCCAACGGGAAGTTTTTGGTTTGGTTTGAGTTGGTGTTTTAAGTCCACTTTATGCACAGTAAGGCTAATCGGGACTGGACCTACGGTTTAAAGTGGGATCCGAACCACTGTGCCATGTGCCTCCACCGGGTATCGAACCCGGGACCCCTTGACTACAAGGCGACGACGCTACCACTGCGCCATCGGGGAGGCCCAACGGGAAGTGAATCAATGATACCGAAAATGGTAGAAAAACAACGTATTCAAAAGGAAGTCGTCATATCGAATTTTTTCTCTTAGCCTACATGATAAATATTTGTAAATCTCGTTGGCAAGTTTACATCTACAGTTTAGTCAATCCACTTTGTCAATCTGATACTGGTTGTCTGTGACACACTGAACAGTTGACAAAATAAAAATGCAAGAACTCAAAATTCCAGAGATAAGTAACACATAAAGTAAGTATATTCCCGACATTATGAGGCCAGGGACAAAACTGATTGAAAATACAGGGATATAAATAGTAGTAAAACAAGCCCTCCGACGACTGTGTTTATCTAAGCACTGCATACACGTGTAATAGTTAGTAACTGTAAGTATGGCAGTATATTCGCTGCTCATTCACTATTAGTTTTGTTACTGTGGTTGTACCTATTTTAGCCATAATGTAACAAGGTGAAGCTTGGATACTTCCGTTATCAACACCACAATACCAAAACGCATGAATCAGAACACAAACCTGTAAATATCAACGTTGCAAATATTTGACATGTAGCTGGGCGTAAGTAGTCACATGCAAGCTATAAGTCCAATACAATTTATTGTTGATTATGATATTTGGCATGTAGGCTGAGAAAAAATCCGATGTTAACACTTCATTTGATTACATTGTTTTTATACCATTTATCGTGTAGTTGGTTCACTTTCCCCTTCCCCTGGCATGACTGCTGGGCTTCTGGCGCTGGTAAGTCGTAATACCCTTCACGTTTGGTCTACTGGACGCGTTCCTCGCTTCGTTTTACAGCTAATAATGTGATTGGTAGTCTGTCATTTTTCACAAAATTTGTGTGTTCCTTGCAACACTGCCGTGCGCTATTTCACCGCAGGAAATGACGTCACAGATCCGATCAAATGTTGTGTTAGATTGCCATCATTCAGGCGGCAAAACGGGCTTTTTAGAACGACTGTAGCACCGAAATGACGCACCAGCGAGAGAAATGTTACTGAGAAAAGTTGTTTGTCTTGATGTTTTCTATACGTTTCTGTGGTCCGTGGGCGCCATTAAAATGACACCCTGTGTATCGAAAGTAATAAGCGCAAACTGACACAGGTGAAAGTGCACGATAATAGAAGCAAAAAAAGTATCAGTAAACATGTGTCTGCAAACGAGCCGTTTTCGAGATAATCGCTAATATGTGATTACAAACCGCCACTGACTTCATTGTTTGTAAACGTCGTCCTAGTTAGAAAAATGCTAATAATGTGTGCGAATGTGTGGGTACAAGCCGGAAATGTTATGTTTGATTGCAACGACAAACCTCGGACCGCAGAAGGAGTAAAGCACAAAATGTAATCAATGACGGCTTGTAACCAAACTTTCGCACACATTATTAGCATTTTACCAACTAGGACAAAGTTTACAAACAATGAAGTCAGTGGCGGCTTGTAATCACCCATTCGCGATTATCTCGAAAACGGCTCCTTTGTAGACAGACCCATGTTTACTGAGACTTTTTTCCTTCTATTATCGTGTACTTTCACCTGTGTCAGTTTGCGCTATTACTTTTGAGACACCCTGTATATATATATATATATATATATATATATATATATATATATATATATATATATATATATATATATATATATATTTATTGTAGTTTTGGATATATCGCTATATTGAAAATGTATCGATTGCTGATTCAATTGTTTTGCAGAGCGATAAACCACTCTAAGGAAGAATTCAAACTGAGCCTTAGATCTTTATATTTGCTATTATTGTTCGGAGCTTATGGGGAAAAGTTGGTCCAGGCATCTCACATATTTAACAATTTTCGAACTTAACTGGCACCGCGTAGTAAACAATAAATATGGTTAAGGTTTTTTGCCCTTTCATTGTTATTTTGTGTTTCAAAGATCAGAAATTATGAAAAAAAAGTCTATCTGGGGCCAAACATGGTAATAAGCAAAATGAAAGAATGTTTTTGTCTAAACAAAAAGAAATGTTTTTGAGACATTACATTTGAAAGTATAGAAGCAGTGGCGCAAACACAGGGGGGTTATTTCCCCCCAACCTTCGACGGAAATGAGTTCTAGGGGGCAAACATTGACGGCCAAGTGTACCTGCAGGGGTCAATTACCGCCCACAACTTCAAATTTTGTGCAAATAGAAACACTATCCGTAAAATTATCTTGCTCGCTTCGCTCGCAATTCCTTCTTCTTTTAATTTTATCAAGTTCATAGTTAGGGGGTTGGCAACACTTATTAAGTTCAGTATGCGCAGAAGCATGCCCTAGTATTCTGTGCTTGCAACAGAGATAGATTCGTCAGAGTGGAGTTGTGTACGTGCGAGTAACAGTAAGGTGAAATGGCTGCCGTAATACAAAATCCCGCCAAATGTGAAGTGAGATCTGTCTGAACGCTGTTACGTACCCAATATGCCCAAATAATGTAAATAGTCTGCAAAAGCGGAGTAAAGATGGCAGCACCAGACGTGCAAGATTAAGAAATAACATAATATATGCGAATAACTATATAAATAAGAATAAACCGAATAGGAATGATGAAAAAAATAAAGTCTTCTATAAGAAGATAAAGAATAAATATAAAAGAATAAATATATATATTTGGTAAATCAAATCAGTGATCATACGTAAATTAATATGAAAATTAAAGAAGTCAAAGCACTGATACAAGTTTGTGTCTGAACAGATATTGCATCTGTCTTATTGATTTACCATTCCCATAGCGGAAATTTTGTATACATCAGTGGTGGCGCGTTCCAGTCGACGCCCCACAGCACTTTTGGTTGCGCGTTTCAACCGTAGCACCTACTTGGATGCGCGTGTTAATCATTTGGCACCAAGTATATACTCTGTTGTACCTAGTTAGTGTTGGCGCGTTCCAATCGCAGCCGCGAGGGAGGATATTAGTATAATCCCCAAAGCTTAAGAGAAAAGGATAAAATAATTCATAAATCGTCGAAAAATGGAAACAGAAGGAAGTCCAGATCCAGAACGTCCATTAAGAAGGAAGTCTAAATAGAAGAATATACAAATTGAAGAAAGGAAATAATATAAACATATTGAGATGAAAATTTCCTGTAAATAGGCAATATAGAAGAACGTATCTTATCATGTAAACATTCAATTTCCATGTATCCTTTTTTATAGAATATATTCGTTTAAACGTCTCCATTGGAAGGCATCCTGTCTGGTTTCGTTGTCTACAAGAACCCTACCCTGTAGATATTCTACTTGAGGTTTAAGATTAAGATTTATGCACCTTGCACCAAATGGAGGTGGCAACGCCAAAGGACAGATGCAGCTGACATCCATTGGGAATTGTTTGCTATTTATGGACCGACAGTGATGAGTAAAGGGAAAGTCAGGCAATGGTGCAGATAATTTCGGGAAGGGCGTTCAAATGTCCATGACGATGAGCGTAGCGGAAGGCCTAGTGTTCAGACGGACGATCTGGTGGAACGCGTTAACGAGAAAGTGCGTTCCAATCGCCTGTTCACAATATCTGAACTCGCCAAAGAGTTTCCAGAAGTGTCTGCGAAAACAGTGCATCGAATTGTGATTAACAACCTGGGGTATCACAAACTGTCAACCTGTGTGTGAGGTGGGTACCAAAAATGCAGACAGACGCTCACAAAGAGCAAAGGACAGCTGTACGTGAATTTTTGGCCCGCTGGGGCGGAGGATGGGATGACCTCTTTTCGCACATAGTGACGGAGGATGAAACCTGGATATCATACGCCACTGGGAAGCAGCAGTCAATGCAATGGCGGCACTCTGGTTCTCCTAAAGCAAAGAAATTCAAACAACCACCATTAGTTCACAAAATCATGGCAACCGTGTTTTGGGACCAAAAGGGTGTGATTTTTGTGGAATTCTTGGAACCATGATGAACAATTACAGCAGAGGTGTATTGCAAAACACTGAATAATCTGTGACATGCCATCCAAAATCGGGGGGGAGGAGTGCTACGCTCTGGAATTTTTCTGATCCATGACAACGCCCGCCCACACATAGCTGCTCGTACTGTTGAGACAATTCAAAGATTTCGATGGGAACTATTCAATCATCCCCCTTACAGCGCCGACCTTGCCCCCAGCGATTTTTTTATTTTTCTTCACCTGAAAAAGTGGCTTGCATCGAAGCGTTTCAACGACAGTGACGTGCTCAAATCATCATGGACTGGCTGCACTCTCAGGAAGCAGAGTTTTACGCAGAGGGTATGCGGAAGCTTGTGCCACGCTATCAGAAATGTCTGGAGGTTAATGGTGGCTACGTCGAAAAATAGCCAGGGTATGTACTTGTTTACAATAAATTTCTTCTCCTATCATTTTCTTTTTTTAAAAAAAAATATCCGCCCTTTTTCTTGACATGTGCCTCGTAATATATGTTGTATGTAATATGTATTAAAGTAACTTTGATTACGCACACAATTTAGTGTCCATATGTGTGAAACATATATCGTGCATGAAAGTTATACTTGTTAATGTAAAAAAGAATTATATTTGGAATGCATTTATCAAGCATTTTCTGTCTTTCAAAAATAGTTTGTGTGCCTGTGTTCCATTATTAGTGTGAAATTGATAGTGTTGAAAAAATAATTCAAATCGTTTGTTCGAACACAAATGCATTAGTAGCAACTTCTATCCCCTTTTTGTATAATTTACGAGGGTAATAACGTCTCTGATACTACTACTACTACTGCTAATAATAATAATAATATTGGTCACTGGTTTGAATCCCGGCTTGGGCATTGATGTTCGATAGTGTCCATTCATCAATTTCATCATATCATCACTCATCCCCATCTTCGAAAAATTAGCCAAAAGTGGCACAAAAGCGAAGTAAAATAAAGCAAATTAATAATAATATAATAACTTTATTATTATTAATAAAATTATTATTATTATTATTGGTACGTTTATCCTAGTACTTGTCCCCCCAAAGTTGCGCCTCTGTATAAAAGAGAAGTTATAGCGATTTTAACAAACGCCTGAAATCACCGCACGTGACTAATTAAAAATGGCCACAAGCCTGAAAATAATTTTCAATGTCGATTTTTAACAGTTGAAGGATTTAGAAGTAAGTGGCTATATAATTATCATTTTTAAAAATGGTGAAGCGATATATTAATTAAAAATTGGTCCACATGATGTGGAATGACCCACATATGTTTCAATTCTACTCGGTCAATTGTACATATCAGATCTGTGCCGTTTCAAAATATATTTTCTTTATCTAATTCATCCTCATCGCCACGATTGATTTAAAGTGGTGGAGGACCACGAGAATTTATCAAGATTGCGCAAGATAGACAACACATAAATAAAGCTTCTGACGTCTCAGAACTCACATCCATTGTAATGTGACTATTTGTGTAATAAAAATTAGTGAGAACTTAAGCTCTTTTATAGATACTCAAGGCATTTTTAATATCTATGGAATATAATTCTCAGATTGCTTGCCTGAATAGTCCGAGAATTACTTTTGTATTCCAAATGTAAATCTTGCATTAGTTGATTTGAATTTCTGCGATGTAGTGCGTAGCATTTTTGGTGCCATCTTGTGGAATGTTTCTCCGGTCATGGAATTATTTGTCTTTGGTCTCATTTAGCCATTTTTTTTAGATTGTATGCTAATTGATTTTTGGAACATGGGTGATTTAGCGCGTTGAGAGTTCGACTCACCATCTTGCTACGAAAGGTTGGTTGTTTGAAGTTTTGCCTTGAGTCCACTTTATGCACACAGACAGACTAACGAGACTGAACGTACAGTTTAAAGTGGGATCCGAACCACTATGTGCTTCCACTGGGTATCGAACCCGGGATTTCTTGATTACAGGGCGACTCATTTGCTCTAAGCTATCGGGGAGAGTCCTGATCCTGTGTCGATTTCAGCCTCCCTTCCCCCTGCACTTGGAATTATGTCGAAATTATTTGTCTGGAAAATGTTGCACTGATCACTTACTAACAATAAAGATATGTGTGTTCACCTATTATGTAGGTTACCCATCCAAACATTTGCTGGTTTAGTGGGCCAGTTGGGTATGATACAGATACGGTTTCTATCAAAGTATGATGTTTCGCAACGTACATATTCGCGAGATACAGATATAGCAGAACGGTAAATACCCATTGAAGACAGGTAATTCGTACAGACAACGGATCTATATAAGAAGAAGGACGGTGTAGATAAATATGAGAGTGACCTGTAAGATGTGAAGAATGGTTATCACAGACAAATTTATTGCTTTTCAAGTATTGTGACCGCCCTACATCTAACGGTGAAATGTGGTACTAACTTGTCTAGCTCCTAGCATCTTGGTCCATGGTATAGGGTAGTTTCTTTGATGCGGTCACTCTCCACTGAACGTGGTAATCAGGGAAAGAATTTATGTGTAGTACAAATGTGCTAAATATGCAAATATATGATTATTTTAATCAAAATATGGACTTTAAATTGTGAAAATTCACCTTTTCAATAATATAAGACACTACACAAACTACGTACATAAAATACAGTAAGCTTACATTGACATTAATTGTAAAACAACACAAAATTTGTTTTCATTTTCTGCTCTCAAAACAATGAATAACAAAATTTTATGGTAAGTGTTGGAAAGTGAAATTCCTTCTGTTGTCTGTTCAACATCGCAAGCAGTAATGGGAGTGTATTTCAAATTTGTCAGTTATTCGCAATAAGATAACCCAACTCTTTCGGTTACACGGGAACATGTAGTTATTGCGCGAATATGGAGTATATGTTGCGAAATGTTCTGAAATATGAAATTATTTGTAAAAATAACTAAAATATGTACAATATGAGCCAAAACCCAATATATATACAAATATGGAAAATAGAAACTGAATGTCTCGAGTCTACATGCCATGATGCGCAAAGATAATACAAAATATAACTGATTTCAGCTTCATACATAAATATGTATTTACATATAAATCCATTTCCTGATGATGATAATGTAATAGTTGAACACAATGGCTGGAAACAATAATAGTTGTTACACCAGGTATTGTCGTCACATCCCATTTCATCGCAACCAGCGAATGTTACAAGATCGGCATGGAACACATTGTATGAAGTGCAGTGTGGTGATTTTGTGTGCATATTCCGTATGGACGTAAGAACACCACTGCTACTCGGACCAAATGGCGGAGACTGTCTGTACTTCGGCGGTAAGCGCCAATACACAAGGAACACATTGTGATTTGCGGTAGGAGTTTCATTGGTATCACCTTTGCCAGAAAGCACCATCATTGATTGGTGCTTCGGTGAAGAAAACTGAGTGCATATGCATAATGAAAATCATGTAGTGAAGTTTAGTGATATTATTTGCATGACTTCTGATGCAGACACGTTGCGAATAATTTATATTGTCGAATAGAAGTGCATGTATACAAATAAAGTTGTTCCAACACGTTTGTTGACGTTTTCCTGACCAGTAAGATTGCACTAGGTGCAAATCTGGTGCTGAAATCTAGTTCACAGTGAACAACATCCAGGAAAATACTTCGTGAGACCATTGATCGCACTGTTCTACTCTTCCAAAGGGTCATTCATGTTGACGGGCGCATACTGACATGAACTCAAAGTACTTGTTGTTGCTAAGTTTCACAACAATCCATTGCTTCCAACTGGCTCCAGAGGACTCTGGAGTATGGGAAATTTAATTCTTCTAAGCTCCATATTTCCACCTGGTGGTGAAAAGTTGAACTACTTCAAATCAGCATTTGCTTCCTTATGGTCTCCATAGCGTGTATACCAAATTTCAGCTCAATCCGTTGCTTCAAAGGGGCACCAGAGAGCTCTGAATAGTGGAAAATTAATTCGAAGCCCCACATTTCCACCTGGTGGTGAAATTTGAACTATTTTTAATCAGCATTTGCTTCTCCATAGTCTCCATAGCGTCTATACCAAATTTCAGCTCAATCCGTTGCTTCTAACGGACACCAGAAGGCTCTGAGTAGTTGAAATTTAATTCTCTGCGACACATTTTCACCAGGTGGTGAAAATTTGAACTATTTTTTAATCAGCATTCGCTTTCTCCATGGTCTCCGTAGCCTTTATGCCAAGTTTCAGCGTAATCCATTGCTTCGAACGGCCTCCAGGGTGCTCTGAGTAGAGCAACTTTAATTGTGGCCACCCTGAATGTACAAGTCTCACCACCATCAGCCCTTCCTTGGAAACTAAATGCCTTCATTTGCGAATTGTAAAGCAAACTTGTGATGCAATGATCACTAACAACAATGTCTTCTTTATTTCAGAGGCTGCTCTGGATCCTTGCACTAAGCGCAACGCTGGTGCAAGGAGAAGAGGAGAGCGCCCAAGTGGAACAGAAGAACGAACAGCCGCCTGTCCCAGTGCCGCAACCGTTCAGGCCCATACCCCAGAAGCAGAAGCAGCAGAGGCCGCCATCGAAGCCAGGAAAGCGTGGAGCTGCTCTGTACGCTACGCCAACAGTTGCAACGCTCACCGAAGCCATCACAACGGTCGTGACTCCAACGGAAGTCCCCGCTTTGGCAAAGCCAGTCTTCACTAAGGCTTTTGCGGAAGATATTGGAGCCTTGGGGTATGCTTTCGGCTACGGAGGTGCCTACGGTTACGGCACACCGTATGTTGCTGACGGTGGAAGGATAACATCTATAGAAACACTGATCACGGTTACCAAGGAAGTCCCATACGCCGTTCCCCATCCTGTTCCGGTCGAAGTTGAGAGACACGTACCCTTTCCTGTACCGCAACCAGTCGCTGTACCCGTACCCAAGCCTTACGCTGTACCAGTGCCACATCCTGTACCCGTGGAGGTCAAGAAACCCGTACCATACATCGTCGAAAAGCCTGTACCGTACTTGGTACCTCAGCCAGTTGCTGTACCTGTACCCGAACCGATAGGAATTCCTGTTCCAAAGCCAGTGGCTGTTCCCTACGATAAACCATATGCTGTTCCTGTCCCTCAGCCAGTGGCTGTACCGCAACCTGTGGCTGTCCCTGTGAAAGCACCAATCATAGTGAAGGAGCCAGTGTACGACAAAGGACCAGTGTACATCAAACATCCATTGCCATTGTACCTTAAACCACCAGCGCCTTATGGACATAAACTTGTCCCAGTTCTTCACGACCATGAACACGATCACATACACTACGATCTTATAGATTCACACGACTATGTTCGCGGTCATCATTTATATGGGCATACATTCCACACAAGTTTATGTGACTAATACTGTACATAATACCCTCCTTACATATCAGTTAATATAAACAGCACCACACCTCCACAACAGTACAGAACGTCACACAACAGTAGTGCCATCTCTTCTTAGCTTTCCAGTAATAAAGTAGAAGTGTGCAAGGGCAATTGTTGATACCAAAAACTTAAAACTAACGTCTACATAAAAGACATCTATCATAAACCATTAATATATATATAGAGTTGAGTAGTAACAAGTTTGTCTTTGAAACTAAAGACCGCTTTAATACATGTATTCACATCCTATTAACATTAATGTTAGTGCAATTTACAAGATATGTATTACTTTGATATTTTTTTCAATAAATCTTTTGTATTATTAAACTGTAAATGTCTAATTTTGATTGGAATTATTCCATTATTGATATGATAGCTATCCAGTTTCTTCATGTTAACATTTTATATGATAAACAAGGCTATTTTAGTCCAGTTTCTTTGAAATTTTCAAACTCATGCACTTCTATCTTGCACAGAGAAACTTCATTAAAACCATTTTAGCACTTGGCATTTAGTAAAAACCTGAGATGACGAATGAAACTTCTTAATGCACATTTCACTCCCAGTGCATTGTGAATTCCATGATGAACTAATTAACTAATGCATGAAGAAGCATGTTATTACGAGAGAAAGACAATTAAGTGAGTGATGCAGCATATATTTGCTGTTAAGTCCTACGGCCTTCCGACCTGTTAACAATTTACAAAGGATGAAATATGATGACGTAGGAATTACGTCTCTGTAACAATTGTTTAAGCACTAGTGTCTGAAAAACTGATGGCTTCGACTTAATACTTAAGACGCAGTATTGCATAATCAACAATAGCTCTCAAAATTCTCTGAATGCTATTGATAATGGGTTATTTACTAGCATGCAATGTTAATTGAACATTATTCATTGTCTAGACCTTATATTTGAACACTTCGTTTCGGGACAGCATATCTTCTCTCGATCTCGTGTGAAAAATTCCTTTTGCAGATGATTTTACTATGTCCTGTTGTAAGTTCGATTCCCTCAACGGCAATTGTTCACCTGAAGACGAAAATTGAGGCGGTCTCGAAACGTACGAGGGGAGAGTAAAAAGTTTTGAGCCTCACACGGAAGGGGTGTTTGAGCTACAGTTTCTCATTATTAATCCTCTACATAATCATATAATCTCTATAATCACCCTCCAGATGAATGCATTTATGCATTCTGTGCTGCATTTTGTTTACAGTCACCTGGTAGAATGATTTGTACTGAGTCTCACACCTCTGGATGACCGCCTTCGTCCGTGTGGAACTGAATTTTTCATAGCAGGGAAAAAAAGAAAATCTGACGGGCCAGGTCGGGGGAATAAGGTGGATGGGGAAGTGCGGTGAAGCCACACTGGACCAAAAGCAGCCTGCAGTGAGGCCTTGCCGACAGAAGTACCGAATCACGGCTCTGTCGGCCACTCTGACTCTTCATTCATTGACAACCTGACAAAAAAATAGAAGAAAACATGTGAATTTCCTAAACGTTTGCACAGTGTGTCCTAAAACTCAAACCTTACATCCTCCAAAATTTAAACTACCTAGCATCACTCCTTCCATGTGAGGCTCAAAACTTTTTACTCTCCCCTCGTAGTATTTGAATAGGTGTAATTTTAGGAGCACTAGACAATAATCATTGCATTTTAACACTATCTCTCATCCTGTGCTTCTGCCATTAAGGTAAAAACAAGAACTATGATATTACTGATTTAATGTAAGTTTAAATTTCGATTACTTTATGTGGTTCTTGAATTTTAGTCCATTTGGTATTATATTTTAATTGCTAATACCATCAACAGTTCAGACTAGCGGGTTCGGAGGCCTACCGCGTTATGGTCCGAGTTCCTGGGTTTGAGTTTCGGCTTGTGATTGGCTGTTCATTATGAGTGTTCCTAGTTCAATTTCATCTAACCATCATCACTATCGCCGTTATTAGCAAAAAGTGGCAGAAAGGTGACGCAAAATAATGAAAATATAAACACATAAATACTTCAGACTTACAAGGGGGGTTATCTAAGTGTCCCCCTCCGATTCCCATGAAACTTGGCAGGTGTATAGAATAGCCCAAAGGAAGAAATACGATTTTTTTTATTACGGATAAAAACTGTTTTAGGGGGCAAAACCTCCCCTCTAATGTCAAGATGAGGACAAATTGAGATGGGATCTGACCCATGTGTCCCCCTCCGATTTCCATGAAACTTGGAAGGTATATAGAATAGCCCAAAGGAAGAAATACGTGTTTTTTGTTACGACTAAAAGACTGTTTTAGGGGACAAAACCTCCCCTTTAACACAGGGGTCAGATCCCCACTTCAATTTGTCCTCATCTTGACATTAGAGGGGAAGATAACCTCCCTTGTTAGAGAAAATGTAGGTATAATTCAGGCACTACAAATTTACATCCTTTCGAAATATAACCCTATGACCATTTCCTGTCGTACAGGATTTTGTGTATCGCGCTTGCGCGAGAGGTTACCTGTTTCGTTTGTACCAGTGTCAAGTGAAGGAAATAGTTCGGTACGAAGCCAGCTACGTGCAAGGTTGCTTCGAGGTGTTGCTTGTGCGTTTGCAGAAATGTAAGTGTATGCTGTATGAGAGCGAGCTATTACATATATCTTACTTCAACTGTATTTTTTTTATTTGTATAACCCGAAATGTGTTTGATAGCTTCAGGCAGGGTGGTTATACAAAGTTTGGCGTACCCGTCACAGGGACTCGAAACGAACGAGCATTACTCAGCGCGTATGGACTGTTAAGATAGAGAGCGACTGGCAGTGTAGCGACCACGTGACCTTTGCGATTCAGTTTTTTTCCTCGTCAGCTGTGCGCGAAGACGTTGCAGTGCAGTAATCATGTCAGGAAAGGCGAAAGAAATGGAGCAGCTTTTAAAGCAAATGGAAACTCGTATGTTCGAAAAACTACAAGAGCAGAGCAACGAGATGCAGGGACAATTACGAGAACAAGGTAAGGAGTTAATCCAGCAAACTAAACACGTTGAAGAAAGAATTAATTCAAGTGTGTGCAAAGTTGAAACCTCGTTGAAGCAAGAAATTGATGTCGTAAAAAGTGAAATAGTGAGAATTGAATATAACCTGAATGCAAAGGTTGAGTTACTTCAAGAAGATTTTGTGTCGTTGGAAAATAGAATAGAAAAGAAAATAGCCGACGATAAAGCAAATATGAAAGAATGTACAGGTGTGTTCAAACAACAAGTTTTAGAATTACGTAATCATTTAGAAGGTAAAATTAATGAGATTGCAGGTAATTCCAATGCACAAAACATTAAATTACGAGAAGTTTTTGACAATAAAGTAAAGCAAAACGAAACTGTGTTTGTTGAAATAAAGAAAGCAATGGATAAAGATCAGGCTAAGTTTGCTAGTTTGTTCGATCTTGTTAAGAGTAATGAATATAGTGCGAAAGAATTAAAAGTAAGGTCAGATAATTAAGATGTTCATTTACAAGATCTTGCTAAAGAATTTAACGAATTAAATACAAAAGTAGGTCATACTTTTCAAGATTTGAATCAAAGTGTGCAGTCTACCAAATGTAAAATTACAGAATGTGATACTACTGTAAAAGGCTGTGTTCAGCAAATTTCTGATATTACACATAAAATTGACGTAATAGAAGGGAAATGCGTTGGCATGGAATATCAATTAAGAGATTTGAGCAATGAAATAGGCATGTTGAAACTTAGTTTAAATAACATTTCGTCTAGTATGAATGTTCCTTGTAACACATACGTAGATAGAGAATCCAGAATAGATGTAAGTTCTTTATCGAAATCTAAGAATGAAAATAAGGTATCTTTTCCGAGAAAAGTATCTGAACATATTACGTACAGAAAAACACAAAATTATGTTGAAAAGGAATATAATCCTGAAAGTATTTCTTCAGGTTCTGAATATCAAGCAAAAGTGAAAGGAAATAAAGATAAGGCTGATATAAATGTAGGATTTCCATATGGCAAAAACACTGAAAGTAAACGTGATAGTAGGTTAAGTAAAGTAAATGTAACAGAGTATAATAGTTCTGATAGTGATTCACAACAAAGGCTTAGAAGGTAAAAAAAAAATTAAAGCAAGGAATATTAAAATATTCTGATGTAGATAGATTTCCTAAGTTTAATGCAACAAGAACCGATTATTTAGCTTCCCAGTTCCTACAGGAAGTGGAAGATAGGTTTGAAATGTTGAATGTGTCGAGAAATGAATACATGAGATACATTCCATTGTTATTAGAAGGAGTTGCTAAAAACTGGTACTTACAAGAGAAAGCACAAATATGTGGTTATGATGAATTTAAGCTTATGTTTTTAAATGTATTCGAGAGTTCTTCATGGAAATCGACTCTTTTAGCTAATATTTTGTGTAAAAGGTATTCTAAAGAGTTAAAACAGTATCTTTTGAGTTACTTTTGGTCTCAGATTAATCTGTTAAACATTATACAGCCTGATATGAGTGATCAACAAAAGATAATTCTAGTAGCTCAACAGTTACCTGTAAAAGTAAAAGAAGCTATTTTAAATCAGCCATACATAAGTTTGAATGTAGCAGCTGAGCTTGTAGCTAGACATGAAGCATTATATACAGGGTATGAACAAGAAACAAAAAGAGATGGTAGATTTGTAGGTGTAAGACAAGTGAAAATTGTACAAGGTGATACAGTTAGGAATAAACTACCTATAACAAACTCTTTTCAAAGAAATTATGTGAATGAAAATAGTGGCAATGTTAATAGAGATCAAAACATGTCTAACCGAAATGGGAATGTCAGATAAAGGTTATGGGTTCAAAGTCCTAACCGTCCTCAATCAAGTTATAGACTACCTAATAGAAGTGGGAATGATTCAAATATAAGTAGAAGAAGTAGATATAGTTACGATGTTAGTAATGATGACATTATTAAACACGATAGTAATGAGAGAATTGCAAGTGGAACTAGTTATCGAAATAGTAGTACAAATACAGTACCGTATAACAATATTCAAGTTAGAAATAATAGTCATAGTAGATTTATGAGAGAGTCTGTATTAGGAAATTCTCAAATTAGTGGACTGAGATCTTGTTCTGAAGACACAGAAACAGTAAATGTAGATTCTTCGCCTAGAGCGAATGCACCTTTGTTCATGCAATCACAACCTTTAAACTAAGATGCGAGTCTACTGTTACGACGACACATAGTAGCATAGATGAAGACAATGTTGTTGTGTCTGTAATTAATTCTGACATTGAAACTCATGTAAAGGAGGTTTATAATGTAATATCTAAACCGAAGATGAGTGAAGCTCAATTGAAAACTGTATGTACGATAGATATTGATTTTTACGAGGATATATTGGAAAATGAAGCACAGTATAACTCAAGTAATATGGTGTTACCTGTGAATTTAAGAAATAAGATAAAAGGTACTACATTTCTTTTTGCGAACATTAATGGAGTAAAGAATAGATGTTTATTGGATACTGGATGTGAAATTTCGCTTATGTCAGAGAAAAGATGGAGAGAAATAACGTCTGAAGTAAAGAGTCCTAAACTTGATCTTGTAGGAGACATAATTTTACTTGATTATACTGGTAAAAGGAAGCAAAAGGTGTTAGGTAAATTCTGTGTAAATCTTGAAATGGATAACATTGATTTTCTAATCCAGTTTGTTGTTGTAAGAGATTTATCAATTGATGTGTTGTTAGGTTTAGACTTTTTATATAGTATAGAAGCTCAGATTGACTTCAGAGATAATGCTATGATGTTTAACTCAGAAGAAAGTTCACATTTAGTTAAGTTAATTCCAATTTCATGCACTTATGTTGAATCTGAAAATAATTTAGAAAATGATTGCCTCAGAATAATGACAAAATCTGAAATGAGTGAAACAGTTGCTAGTATTAGTGATTTAAGGAATAAGACTTTGCAAGCAGAGATTTTAACTGACAATGAAAAAGAGAAATTATTTGATTTACTAGTAGAATTTCAAAGTTTATTTGATGATAAACCAGGTCATTGTAATAAATACATCCATGGCATAGAACTTAATACAGATGAACCTCTTGTTACGAAACCTTATCCTATACCATATCACTACAGACAAGCTGTACGTGATTATATCAATAAGTTATTGGAATGGAATATTATTGAACAGTGTGATTCCCCATATCTTAATCCTCTTGTGGTAGTACTTAAGGCAGATAAAAGTATACGCATATGTACAGATTTTCGTAATATTAATAAGCATCAGAAGATTAGCCAGATTAGACCTATAAATATTGAAGATGCAGTTCAAGGATTTATGGATAAACCTTATGTTACTCTGATTGATATGTCAGCTGGATTCCATCAGGTATTACTCTCTGAAAAATCAAGAAAATATACTGCATTCTCTTTTGAGGGGAAACAATATCAATATAAAAGACTTGTGTTTGGTACTTGCAATGGTGTGCAGGCTTTCACCATGGCAATGAGTAGAGTGCTTGGAGATACACTCTCTGATAATGTAATAATATATGTTGACGATTTATGTGTTCGTAGTAGTACATTTGAAGCTCATCTTAAGCATTTAAGAGAAGTATTTTGCAAATTGCAAGAATCTGGTATGACTATACGCCTGAAAAAGACATATTTTTGTAAAGAAAGATTACTGTACTTAGGTCATATTATTGATAGAACTGGTATTCATGTAAACCCCGAAAGAGTAAGAGCTATTCTTGATCTTCGAGCTCCAAAAAAATATAAAAACACTCCAAAAAATCATTGGTAGTTTCTCATGGATGAGGAAATTTATTCCAAATCTTGCTGTTATATGTACTCCCTTGTATGAATTATTAAGAAAAGGCAAGAAGTTGGTGTGGACAGAGAAAGAACAAAGAAGTTTTGATTTACTGAAAGAAGCAATTTCAAATGATGTTAAACTTTTCCATCCAGATATTCATCAAAGATTTTATGTCCAAGGAGACGCCTCCTTACTTGGCATTGGAGGTTATTTATTTCAAATTGTTGATGGTGAAAAAAGGGTAATAAGTTACATGAGTCGTACATTAAGAAATCATGAGAAGCATTACACCATAACAGAACTAGAGTGTCTAAGTTTATTATTCTGTATAGAAAAATGTAGCCAATATCTTCTAGGAAGAGAATTCACAATAGTATGTGACCACAAATGTCTTATTTGGTTAAAACACTCAAAGAATTGGGACCCTCGTTTGTTGCGATGGTCTCTCCAGCTTAAGAAATACCAATTTACAGTGGAATATTGTAGAGGTTCTGATAATGATCTCGCAGATCTATTATCAAGACATTTTGAAGGATCTGAACCTGTTTTGGTTCATGTTAACAATAATATGGTCTTGAGAAATGAAATTTTGGATATACCAGTAGAAATACTGGTGCAAGAACAATGTAATGATGAAGTGTTTCAAACTATCATTAATTATTGAAACAATCCTGAAGGTTTGAATATGAATTTGCCAAGACAATGTAGACATTGGAAGAAATATTATAAAATATGTAATGGAGTTTTGTTAATGAGAGATTTTCATTTTGAAAATTCATGGAAGATATGTATACCTCAATCTTTGATTTCTGTATTATTAAGAAATTATCATGATAACATGGGCCACTTTGGTGGTGATAAAGTTCTTAGAAGAATGAGGAAACTTTATTACTGGCCTCGTATGAGAAAAGATATTTTTAGTTATGTTAAAGACTGTGAGATTTGTATGAAAACAAAACCAAACAGGCATCCGCCTAAAGGAACTTTTCAGTTACATTATAACAGAGGTGAAACTGTTTTATTTTTAGATATTCAAGGTCCTTTGGTTAGAAGCTCAAAAGGAGAAAGGTTTTTGTTAACATTGCAGGATGCTAATACAAGGTATTTATTTGCCTATCCAATGAGATCTAGTACAGCTGATAGTATTGTGAAAGTCCTCTTAGAAGGATATATAAGACACTTTGGTATTCCACATAAGTTAGTAAGCGATAATGCTGCAGTGTTCCATTCTAAGAAATATGTAAATACTTTGACTAACCTAGGTATTAAGTTAACATACACTCCTATGTACCATCCAAATTCTAATTTGGTTGAACGCAGTCATTGTGAACTAAACAGACTAATGCGTGTATTTTGTAAAGAAAAACATCAAGATTGGCCCAAGTATATTGATATAATTGTGAGTTTACTCAATGATAGCATACATACTTGTTTAGGGTATGCTCCATCTGAATTACAACTTAATAGAAATCTGGAATCATGTACTCTGAATCACTTTCAAGTACCCCTCAATGAAGTTCCACAATGGAAAAATAAATTATATATGACTTCTGTTGAGGAATTAGAGATAAAAAAGAAAAGGAATGAAAGATATAATGTAAGGCAAGAGAATAGAGCTGAGATTAAAGTTTTAGATTTAGTATTTATCAAAACTCACTACCTTAGTAATATTCTAGGGAATCGTATCAAAAAATATTGTGAAATTTATGAAGGTCCATATTTAGTAGTTTGCAACAAAGCAACTAATATCTTCAAGTTAATAGACTAAAAAACTGGTAATATTAGTGATAATCATCATAGTGATAACTTGAGAATATGGAAATGTTCAAGTGAGAAGAGAGATTATTATTTAAAACAATTAGAAAAGTTAAACGCAGAGTTATACAAGCATTTATTCAAATGAAAGTATAGATAAATATGTTGTATGCAGATATGTATTCTACATATTTTGATATTTTGTTTGTAAACACAGATATTTGTTATAATGATAATCATGATTTATTTTTGGGTTGATACAAGACTTGAATTCTTTTGATGAATTAATCAATCAGCTTTAAAAATTAAGAAACAAAAATTTGAGTTATTTTTTGTGTATCATGGAAATTTAATTTTATTTTGAATTACCTATGTGTGAAACATTTAGAACTTATACATGTAATAACTATTCATGGAAGATGTCAAAAGTGTAAAATTTCACTTACTCCCTTCGTGAAATTTTTCATTGAAGGAGAGGGATGTATGACCATTTCCTGTCGTACAGGATTTTGTGTATCGCGCATGCGCGAGAGGTTACCTGTTTCGTTTGTACCAGTGTCAAGTGAAGGAAATAGTTCGGTACGAAGCCAGCTACGTGCAAGGTTGCTTCGAGGTGTTGCTTGTGCGTTTGCAGAAATGTAAGTGTATGCTGTATGAGAGCGAGCTATTACATATATCTTACTTCAACTGTATTTTTTTATTTGTATAACCCGAAATGTGTTTGATAGCTTCAGGCAGGGTGGTTATAACCCGTGACGCAACAGCCTGTGAAAGCCATCGCCTATCTACCGACTGCCGGTCTCACTCCCGCCTGCCGAAGTGGAAGATCATCCGACCAGTTACGGGTTGACGTGTGGTCAGCACGACGAACCCCCAGTCGTCGTTGTAGGTTTCGTAGCTCCCCAATTTCCTCACAATGGTGGGTGGCCACCGGTCCCATACACAAGTCAAAATCTCAGGAGAAAACATGTTACGCTTCCCCAAGGAGACTCGGCCCGTAGCAGAAGCCCAAAACATGTCGCCTTAGAAAAAACGCACTTCCACGGTGCGGGAGTCTTTCGTAATATAGTGTATATATATATCTATGCGTTTGTTTTCGGAGATAGTCACGCACGTTATATTGAATTACCGTATCCAATAGTAAAACCCAACACACCTGACCCCATTGTGCCGTATGTTAACAGCGCCACCACAATAACTAGCCTAAAAACCTATTCAATTTATTTGTATTTCACTCCAGTTATTCCATCTTTACATACCAGTTACGAGTGTTCAATTAGAGGAAATTATCCCATTCGAATTTCTTCATTTCTTCTGATTGATGTTACAGCATTGCCATAAAATTGTACGTGGGGGAAAGTTCTTACCGTTTCATTTGCTGAAGGTTTGCCAAACTCAATAGATATCGCTCGCCAAAGAGTGAGAAAGGTATTGTTGACTTGGAAAAGGGGCGTGGATCGGAGAAAGTGTCATCAAAAACCCTGGCGAGATCACTGTATATAAAAGTGGAGAAGCGGTGGTGACATCTGTTATAGTATTGTCTCATCTTCAGGAAGTGCCACCACCCCATAAGAAAGAGCCATGAAGTTTCAGGTAAGAATTAAATCAAGGTCAACCGATGCAACTAAAGCTGATAATTTTGATCAAATTCTTTAGTACCGATAAGCACATGTGTTCGATTACTAAGTTATTCCAATCCTTTTTCTCCTGTGAAGAGTTAGTATTTTCGGTTGAAAAATGAAAAGGGGGTGCTGAAGAAAATTAAGGGGTGCACAAGAACCCCTTCGCTCCCCCTCCTGAGGGGAGTTCTCTGTGATGTTCCTTCATGAATTTCATCACATCATCGCTCATACTGAACTTTACGATTAGCCAAAATTGGAAGGAAAGCGACACAAAATAATACATAAGTGCACAGTGAAGGAGTTTGACGTTAGGAGTGGACATTAGACGGAAATACTGTACAATCCAGATAACTTTTTCACTGGTCTGTCTTTATTCTATAGTGACAACAGTTTCTAGAGTGCGCGTCAAATCTTCTGTATACGGCCTTGAACGGCTGAACAGCATCAGCGAATCACAGACGTGCGGCGTTGCCTAGTTCAGAACCTGTTTCACCTCGCTACTAAATCGTGTACCAGGCGCTCGGATATAAATAGATTATTTCAAGTGACAGTAGTTCAACAGATGGAAAGATAATGAATTTGCGAGTATGTACGAAAAACAAGCGTGATTGTAGCTTATACCGTTCCCTCTGTAGAAGCAATGTTATTATAAACGTATTTGCAATGTATTTTTTTTTGCTCTCCCTTCGTTCCTGTTGCATTCTGAAACATTCTGACTGGCGAAGGGAACAGGGCACGGCACGTACGTTCCCAGTGATGGTAGAAGTTGACGAAGAGGATTCCGTGACTGTTCGTTTTTTCCGTGTGTTTAGTGGGTGTGTGCAGTATGTCGTTGAGTAAAGCAAGTGGTAGTGGTAGCGAGAGAAGAGAGGAAAAATAGTGTTGTACGAATCCAAGTACGACAGGTGATTTTTCAGGTGTACATTTTTTTAAAAAAAATGTTCGAGTGAAGAAGAGAGAAGTAAAATTGACTATAAGAAGTGCCAGGCTCTAACAGCTCAAGCGTGTGGTGTGAATCAAGCTACTGTTTCCAGCATATGTTCGGGGGCAAAGCAATGTGGATCGGGGCATGTTTCAATCACCTAGAAATCACATTAACGTACCGAAAAGAACAACAAACTTAGATGACTTTGAAATAGACGTACGTAGTTCGTAGAACCGTCTTTGAATTTTACGATCGTGGCGAATTTCATACTGCCAATAAGATAACGTACTCTTGTTAACGAAGAACTTGACAATGTGTTCTTGGACCGCTTGTGTTAAACATGCACAACAATTACAGGAAAACGATTTTGTAAGGGAGTTAGGTCGGGACGAAATTTTGGACCCAATTATAATACATTTGAAGGACAGTAACACACAGAGGGCGAAAGTGGTGCGGTCAGTGACGATGAGGACAACGACGGCAGTTGTTGGAGTGACGAGGAGACCCTGGCAATCCCTCTGGCATAATCAGGTATATTATTTTCTCCAATTGAGTTTATTATATGTTATATTATCAAATGCTCACCGTGACAAGGCGTTTCGCTCAACCACACTGTCTCTTTTCCGTGTGAGATTTCGACATGGCACCGCTGCAGTGGGCTTCTATTGGGTATCGCCATATGCAGGAGATTTGACGCCCACTCTAGTAAGCAGTGACCTTGTGTACATGGGCGTAGTTTTGTCCGTACACTTGGGGATGCTAACTGTGGCTAACATAATTTATCCATTACGAAAATTATCTCGGACATTCTCCATGGGAAATTCTGTGGGTGATCCCCACATCGTCTTATCCAAAAGAAATGAAATTGTGTTTAAGTCGAGTGTTACTTTTACGAAAGGAATAAATGCAGTATTATAGATGGTTGCAAATTTATTAACCCGGGAGAACGCGTGCGGCGACATCTTACGTGAGGAGGCGAGCGCGGTCAAAATGACCGCGCTTGAATATTTAGGTCTATTGGCTTTTTTCTTCATATTTTTCAAAATTAGTTTTCTTGTATTTTTTGTTTTCTTCTTTCTTTTGTATATATATTTTTATTTTTAATACAAAGAATAAAACTGGCCGAGTTTTCAAAAGCTTAATAGGCCTTTTCCGGGTATTTATTTATCCCAATCTTCTATTAATGTTGTCCGTGGGAGAAACATGGCGATCTTAAATCCACTCCGCAGTACTTAATAGACTGTCCCTGTGACTTGTTGATCATGATCGAGAAAGCAAGTCTCCGTCTCTGTCTCTCTCAAATGTCATTGTGAATGTCACCTATTAGCTTAGCGACTCCGAAAACTACGGATTCGACTCTAATGTTGGTCATTTTTGTTTTTCACCCCCTTCCACCCCCCATGCCGATCGGTGATGAACTTGGAGTTGAACGGCATTGGGAGTGTCACTATTCATCTTAGCGACCCCGAAAACAATGGATTCCACACTAACATCGGTCGTTTTCGATTAGTTTTACATGTCACCCCCTTCCCAACCCCACAGCATTTCTTTCCAGATTGCAAGTGATATGTGTACCACGTTTGGTTGAAATTGCTCCAGGCGTTCGAGAGTTATGCTGGAACAAACACACATACATCCATTTTTATATATATAGAAGAAGGAGAAGATAATATACAAAAGAAACACAATTTTTCAAAAGTTTAATAGGTAATTGTTCTTGCTCATTTTTATTGGTTTGGTTTGAGTTGGTGTTTTAAGTGCACTTTATGCACAGTAAGGCTAATCGTGACTGGACCTACAGTTTAAAGTGGGATCCGAACCACTTGTGCCTCCACCGGGTATCGAACCCGGGACCCCTTGATTACAAGGCAAAGACGCTACCACTGCGCCATGGGGGAGGCCCTGCTCATTTTTATTATGTAAGAATAAAATGTACTTATGAAACAAACACAATTTTACATAAGTTTGATGCAAAGGTATTAGAAAGAACAAAATTATGATACTAAAATGTATTTACATTTGTAGTATATTTTCTACGTTTACTACTCCAGTTTTTATTACTTTTTTAAACAAAATTATCTATTTCATCTCTTTACTCCACAGCCACTTCACCGCCATCAAGATTTTCATTTGCACATTCCACACATCAAAACTGTGTGTTCACGGCCGACGTAGAGTTAACAGTGATTTACTTTTCATCACCAAAGAGGTGTCATCTTATTGTTTCAAATTGTCTTCCAAGCTCTTTAACACGTTCTTCCTCCTTCTTGATCCTGCTCTTCCAGGTTCATAATTATAGGGGAAAATACAATAAGGATCTATTGTTAAATCTATAACACGAGAAAGCGCGCGCGGTCAAAAGCACCGCAGTTGAAACTGAACTGTACCTTTTTAATGGTAGAAGGCCACTGTTAAAATTGTCTGTCACATGTCCGGCATAGATAAGGTTGGGGGAAGAGCCAAACCAACACGTTTGCGCAAATACGCAAGCAAAGAAAGAAATTTGTGGTCAAATCCCCGCCAAGGAACACATTTCTTCTTTAGGATAAAGAAGGTATACTTTTAGTGTGTTGTTATTGGGTAATCCACTCTTCATGGCAATGAACAAATTATAATGCTTCATGGCGAAGCACTGAGAAGCACTTGCGTTTAGTTCCGTGGAAAAGCTAAGATATTACACAATATAATTGTCTTATCTAAGTGCTCTTTTAAGAGTCCATTTATGTTAACACTGTATGTCAAACCCCAATGTTTTGATAGCAACATCATTATGGTTTACCATGCGCTCTAAGATTGAATTCAATAGAAATAACGGTGATATATTTTGTTTAAAATCAACTTTTATAGAGAATAAATCGCATCCTGGACCTACCTTCCGTTGTATATTACCTGCTTCAAAACATAATTTGAACTTCTTTCCTTATGTGTGACTTTCTATTTCCTTAATTATATTGTGCATATATGCCTCATGCGTTTGGGGGCCTAATGCCAGGCTCTGTGGAGGCTTAGCCTCTACCTAACTACGCCCCTGTTTGTGTATCAGTACTGTGGCCGTAAACGGTTTTTTTTTTAAAAAAAAAAACAACTCAATATGCTGACCAAGGCAGAAAATTATTTTATTATGAAACATAAACTAAACGTAACGTTTCAACCTTCTAGCAAGGTCTTCCTCAGACTTTGTACCAAATACAAATGAAACAAGGTACAAAACAGAAAGATATATATACACCTTGTTTCATTTGTACTTGGTACAAAGTCTGAGGAAGACCTTGCTAGAAGGTTGAAACGTAACGTTTAATTTATGTTTCATAATAAAATAATTTTCTGCCTTGGTCAGCATATTGAGTTTTTCATATCTTGCAAACAAGGCTTAATGGTGTTATAACGGGTTTTTTATTCATCTTCGCGCTATCATGTAACTTTGTTTAGCATTTTTCTCAAGTGTCTAACACGTTAACGTTGTAATCGCTTAACCCAAATACAAGTGTAGGTACTTCCCTCTGTTATCTCGAATGGTCTTCAAATACTTTGGCACAAGCGATTTATCGATATATTCATTCTAACGCGTGTTGAGTAAGTTTATTTAAGTAACTGTGTTACAGTAACATTTACTTGGTTCAGAATGTAACTGACTTGTAGTTACTTATTTTGAAAAGTAACTCAGTTACAGTTACTGCTACTTGAAACGTAACTATAAGTTTGATTATTTGAAATGAGCTATTTTACTTCTAATTTTTGCCACTGCGCTAATCGCGAAGATGAGGATAAGTGATGGTATGATTAAATGAAGGGACAATCACAAAGAACACCCCTGCCCTGGCCAGGATTCGAACCCTGGACCCCTGGCGTCGTAGCACGCTTTCCTAACCACTCCGCCACGAAGGTCGGTTTAATCATCTATTGGAAATTTTCTTCTGAACAAATTACACATAATCAATGATCATTAATTGCAATAAAATAAATACGTCATATGTGAAGACAAAAGTGTTTCATTTATGTTTCTGGTGTACCCAGGATTTTTTTGAAAGGGGGCCAAGCCCGAAACCTTGGTTATATAATATATATATATATATATATATATATATATATATAAATTGTCATGAAATATATGTTAATTATTAAATATTTAATTAATATTATTAATTAATTAATTTATATATATTTATATTTATAAACATATACAAACAAATTAATTTGCTACATTTATAAACTAGCAAATTAATTCCTTTAACGACTGGTTCAAAATGTCAAGAAATTAGAAGATAGGTGAAATGTTTTTAATAAGTGTTAGATATTATTTAATTATTGCTTTTTATTAAAATTATAATAAAATTTTCATACCTTTATTGTGTTATGTTTTTATAATGGTGAAAACCGATTGCTGATTTTGAAGTTTGTTAGGAAAATTGTTCCTAAATAGGAAGTAACAAGACAACAAACAAACATAACAGTGCATCTCAAAGTATGTACGATGGAAAACATGTGCAGGAGTGAGTAAGTGCCTGACTTAGGAAAAGAGATTTTTAAAAGTAACAAATAATGATAAATTATTACATATCGAAAACAATGGAACAGCTATATATTATGTCCTATATATTATTGTGTATTTTGATACTTTACTGCCATCTGTCATTAGTTTTCGAGTGCAAGGAAGAACGTTAAAAGAATTTCGCTGATCATTCAATTGCCAAACGCTGCACCATTCAGACATGCCAAACTGCAACTAAGCAATAGTGACTCTACAATTCCACTTAATATAGTCTAGAGCGCTGTGTTACGAAAATATAATCCAAAGGTCCCACTTAGGTTTATCCATGTTGTTTCTTCCCTTGCCCCAGAGGAGAGTTATTCACCCCTAACCACCGCTCGCGCACGCTTGGATCTGTGGGTGTCCATACGCCAGGGGTGCCCACAGGGGGTATTATGGCGCAGATTGCGCCATCAAATTTTTTGGGGGGGATTTTTTCCTTATTGTAATATAAAATTCAACATTTATATATTTTTCCAAAATAAATGTAAACACCTTAGGTACACCGTATTTAATCCATTAGATGAAGAAAATAAAGTATTTTGAGGTAACGATGCCCACAGGTGGGTTTGTGGACTCTTGTTGTGTCCAAGCAACTTATTTTTTGGTGGGGGGACGATTTTTTGTGATGAAAATTTGATGTGAAACAGTATAGCATTTGGCACAAGTTGAATTACGTTATTAACTATCCATTGCTGTTACATAAATACCAAATTATAGACTGCCAAGGCAATTGTAACGGGTAATATTATTATCAAGGAATGGGAAATATCCAACTCTTACACATTGGGTCTTAAATCGACACGTGTATTCTGGTGGGGGATTGAGGGTTAAACGTTGGGGGAGGGGGGCAATATCCCAATATTGAATATCAGTGTTAAATCTTAGATTATCTTTAGAATTTTAGTTAAGGGGGCTGAGTATTAAATTTTGGGGGGAATATCCAACTCTTGTGTATTAATATTACGTCTGAAATTGTAGCGGAAAATGTGGTTTGGGGACGGAGATTTTTTCTTTTGGAGGGGGTAATATCTAGGTACTCTTCAATATCAACAGTAAGTCCAAAATTTTGGTTGGAGGATTGAATATTAAATTTGAACGGAGGAGATAGGGAGTTCTTAATAAAGTGTAAAATCTTAGATTGTCAAGGAATTTCTTCAGTGTTCGAACATTATATTTGGGAACTATATTGAGCGATATGGTATGCTCACGTTTCGGCGCCGAACATGGGAAAAAGAGTAGATGGAAAAGAGTAAATATCGAGGGATCCTATGAAAGTATTGACGTCCCATTAAATTAATATTCTTGCAAGCCTGCAAAAAAATGGATATAAAAATGTTCTTGCTTGCTTCGCTCGCACTTTTGCGTTACAAAAATGCGTGTCTGGTATTTTCATGAAACGATTGTCAAGAATTATACTGTGCCTGCATTACAAGACATAAACAATATTCGCGATATTTAATAATAATATAATTTCTTAAAATATAATGTTTAGTGTCGGTATACTGCTTAATTTAAAGCAGGTGAGTCATTTTCATGATATGGTTCTATTATCAATATTATTGTATTATTTATTCCCTGTAGACTATGCTGCAATAGTTGTACTAACTGTGTACTTCATAGTAACGCCTTGCACATTACTCGATAGAACAGGAAAATAAATAGTGTCAAATTCGCATTTCTAAGTTATTGTTGCAGGGTAAGTTTGCTTTAGCAAATGAAATTTGCACTTAAGATGAAATCCATGTAATTATTGCTTTGGATTACTAAAAAAAATTGTAGTTACCCCAAGCAGAGAGGGTGAGTTCTTTGAAGGAGGCAGCTTATTATATTCTCGTCCCGGCCTTAGGAATTTCCAGCTAGGTTTCTGTAATTCTCGACCTTAAGTTGTGTAAGACTTTGTGTTAATACCCAAATTGTGGGTTATTAAAATCTTGTTCTCCAACCACAAACACTGTTTAAATACATATTTATATAATTATTAAACTTAAGATTGCTAGCTTTTCGTTATTTCGAAATTTGAACCATTAAAAAATATGGACAGTTTAACAAGCTATTCTATTAAAATAAAATGAATTATTATGTATTCACCCAAAATATTTTGAGGGGTAATGCATCCACGGTCTAGCTGGGTGATGGAAACCTCTGTTTAAGGAGGACGGGCAGATCAAGTATCATGTTCAGTAAAGCTTAAAAAAACGTTACTTTCAGTAGACACGCTATCGTAATTAAATACTTCATGTGGATAACCACATGATTTGGAGGGGACGCATGACGAGATTTGGGGGGATTGCGCCATTGGCCTTGGGGGGATGGGCACCCCTGCCACACGCCACACGTATTCAAGCGATAAACATATTCTGCTCAGGCTGTTTCACCTTCGTGTTTTCACCTCCCCCCACCAGAGTTCGAAAGTACTTCGTATTTTCACTCCGTTTAAGAATTCTTTCGTAGAAAACCGTAACCACAAAGTTCATATCAAGCCAAAATACAACAAATCAGCTATCATCGGAGGAGAAAGTTTAAACCGAGACCACAAAACTATGAAACAAGAAAAATAGCTGAAAATTAAATACTATGCAGGGAGAAAGTATAAACATTTGATCATGTAGAATACTTTTGTAAATTGGTTACTTTTCAGCCAGAAAATGTACACGTACGAGAATAAGTGTTTGAAGTAGAGCCTTTCGGGCGATCTGGTGCATCTGTCGGGTGTTCGTTTATTTAGGAAAGACAGAATCGTAAAGAGAGTAGGAGAAGTGCAGTGGCGTAGCAAGGGCTGGGCGAATTGAACTACCGCCCGGGGCCTCGAGTCTCGTGACACGAGACTAGCCGTGGATAATAAACAACTTACAATTCTTGTATTTCTATACTTCACCAAAGCTTTTCAAACCATTGATCATGAAATTGTACTCGCTAAATTGTCATCGTTATTCAATTTTTCCGAATCCACGGTTAATTAATGGTTCTGCTCCTATCTGCGAAAACGTCAACCATGTGTCGTTGACCTATATGAAAAAACTTCGTTGAAAAACATCCCTTGTGGTGTCCCTCTTATTTGCTCTGTATATAAACGGCCTCCCGACGCGAGCGGGTTTACGGAAGTAACCCCGTTCTGGCCCAGGCTTCTCGGCGGGAATTTTAAATTCGAACACTCTTTGGAGGAAAATTGTTATAACTCGGGCACTATGGGAGTAATCTACGTCGGTTAACTTTTGCTTTACAGCGCATGCAACCGTGTACAATTCAGAACGCCGGACCACGGAAGGGGGGCTTGGGGGCACGACCCCCGAATTTCAATGGAAAAACATACAAATCTGGAGTTTGCCCCCTCTTCTCCCGCTATTTTGGGGAGAGGGTGAAAACTTTAGTATTCCTCTTAAAGAATGGATGGTTCCAAACAGAATGAAACATGTTTCATGTTCCTGGGTGCTATACAAGTTGAATAATAAGCCAAAATGTGAAACTCTGTTTTTTACGAAAAATACAATAATTTGCATATTGCTCAGAAAATTGTTATAACTCGGGCACTAAGGAAGCAATCTACTTGGGATAAGTCTTGTTTTGCAGCTAAAACATAAGAGCATGCAACCGTGTACAATTCAGAACGCCCAACCGAGGGGTTTGGGGGTGGCGCGCCACCCGAATTTCAATGAAAAAAAACATAAAATATCTGGAGTTTGCCCCCTCTTCCCCGCTATTTTGGAGAGAAGGCGCAAACCTTAGTATTCAAAGAATGGACATTTCTCAAGATAATGAAATATGTTTCATGTTACAGGGTGCCATACAAGTTGAATAATGAGCCAAAATGTGAAACTTTGTCCGGAAATGTGGCATGGTTATGTTGCGGAGAGTGCTAGTGCCGTAGAGGCTTGAGCATTTTACATTATACTCAGTAAATCACTGTTCTACTTCACAGCAAATTATGAAATAACAATAATGTATATAGTTCAAAATCACAACACTGTTCTCTGATGAGTATATTTATTATTTTCACTGAATAAATACATTAATTATGCACCAATTACTATGATTCGAACTACTGTATATGCAAAACGTTCTTGTTATCTCCTTTCACTTGTTTCTTACAACTGGTTGCTACGCAACAAAACAGTATGCTATAACAGTTCTTTCTTTTTCTTTTACACAAGAAGTGATTATACATTTTACAATTTGAAAACAGTCACAACATTCTCCCTCCTTCGGGGAAAAATTTTAGAACATTGGTTTTAAATTTTTTAGATAACATGAAAAATTACAAAGAAAACAAACTTTCTCATGACATACATATTGTCATTAATTAACACAGAAAATATTTAAAACATATCATAATTATTTAAAACATATTAACATTTCGTAATAACACGCTGTTGAAATCTTTTGAAATTACTTAAGTTTACATAATTCGTCCTTTCTTTCCTGACTACGCGTACAATTGAATTTCTTTAAATTGGATACATTATGTGTTTGTACAGTTCCCTTTCCATCCAACGATAACAGTTCACAACAGTTACCATTGGTTTCTTTAACTAAATATGGACCAAGCCACAAGTCCATAAATTTGTGTATTCGTTTACACTCAGCACTGCTTTGTCCATGGTTTTTGACTAACACTATATCATTTGTCTCTATCCTTGTGTATCTATCACTAGTTGCCTTAGGCTTGATTTTATATTTTTCCTTCAAACGAGATTAGGCAATTAAACATTTATATTTCGAAGGAACTGCTTTCAATGTCTCAGGCCAATCAATTTGGTTTAAAACAGGATCTCTTATTTCGTAATGCAAAATTAATTCATTTGGAGTGTATCCCGTTACTTCAGATACGGAGTTATGTAATAGTCCTAAAACAAAACTTTGACCAATGTTCATGATTTTTGCTTATGTACAGTCTTAATAATCTAATTAACTCCTTGTTGTATCGTTCAATAGGATTGGCAAACGGAGAATAAACTGAAGTTGTGATATGCCTTATTTTAAATTCTTTAACAAACGTTTTCCATTCTTGCGACTTGAATTGCGAACCATTATCAGACAGTAGACTATTACATACAGGATAATGATAAAAATATTGCAGTTTAAATTTATTAAATACTTCTCTAGATGTTGCTTTCCTTAAAGGATATGCCATAAGAAACTTAGACATTACATCTATTACAGTCAATATAAATGTGTAACCTTGAGATTTCGGAAGTGGTCCTATCAAATCAACTGATATCAAATAATGTGGACTGGAAGAATAAACGTGTAAATCATCCTTTTCATTTTTCAAAACAGCTTGTTTAGTTCTGGCGCAAGTTAAACAATTATTCAAATACTGTTTAATACTGAAGTTCATCTTTGGCCAATAATATAATTTCTTACATTTACTGAAAACCTTTCTATATCCAAAATGTCCTTGCAAATCATGCAGTTTATGTAAGATTTTCGGTATTAATGAAACTGGAACACCTAATCTCCAATTATCTTCAGAAACACATTTTAAAAATAAAATGCTATCTTGGAAAGCATACTGAGTCTTACAAGACTTGGAAAGATTTCCGTTCTCAATCTTCTGAATTAAAGCACTACAATATGCGTCACGATGTTGAGACTCCTTCCAGAATTCCAAAGTATCTTCTTCAATAATATCCAATTTTAAGTTATTAATAAACAACTCGGATAAAGAAATATTTCCTGTAGTAGTATCGAGATATCGACTTAATGTGTCAGCCGCTTGATTGTTTACTGCCGAAACATGGTGGATATCATAATCAAAACCTGCAGTTTTAAACACCATCTATTTAAACGTGGATTTAAAGTTCTTGCTGACTCCAGCCAAGAAAGAGATTTGTAATCTGTGAACAAATTAATTTTAGTTACGGCTACATAAATATAAAATTTCTCAAAAGCAAAAATAATTGCAAAACATTCGATTTCATGTGTACTGTAAGATAACTCATTACCACGAAGAACTCTACTTGCATATTAAATAATCCTGGGATTATCTTCTGGTGTCTCTCCATTTTGCCATAAAACACCTCCAATACCTTTCTTTGAACCATCTACATTTATGTTAAAAGGTTTAGAAAAATTAGGCTGTGCTAAAGCTTCTGGATATATAACCAAATCACGTAACCTTTCAAAAGCTTCTACATGCATTTCCTTCCACGTCCAGAGAATATTCGACTTTAGAAGTTCATAAAGTGGATGGGCAACTTCTGCAAATTTATTCACGAATTTTCTTCTCCAGTTAACTAAACCCAAGAATTTTCAAAGTGACTTTTTGTTATTTGGTGTTGGAAAATTTATTATAGCAGAATTCTTGCTACTATCTACCTTAATTTCATTTCCAGAAACAATATGTCCAAGAAAAGCAATTTCTCTAGAAGCAAATTTGCACTTTGAAAACTTGATGGACATATTAACATCTTTCAATTTTTGCAGAACAGCTTCCAGGTGTGTTAAATGCTCCTGCCAAGTTTTACTAAAGATCAAGAGATCGTCTAAATAGCAAACAACAAAGTTGTTGAATTCTCTCGTGAAAATTTTGTTCATCCTGTCTTGAAAAATGGACACAGCAGATCGTATGCCGAAGGGAAGATATCGAAATAAATACTGTCTACCACGATATGAGAAAGCAGTATAAAGATGTGATTCTGGAGGTAATGAAAAATGGATCTGGAAATAGCCACACGATAAATCAATAGAAGAGAAATATTTTGATCCCAAAAATCGTTGTAACATTTAATGAATTGGTTCAACTCTAACTTGAGGACTGATGACATGCTTATTCAAATTTCTAAAATCCACTACTGGTCTCCATAAACCACCTTGTTTTGGCACAATGTGTAGAGGATTTAAATATGGGGAAGATTCTTGATATATGATACCCCAACTTTCCCATTTTGCGAGTTCTTCTTCTAAATTCTTTCTCCTAGAAATTGGTATATGATAAGGTGCCGTGGCAATAGGTACGTTACTGTCTAACTGTATCTTATATGGTTCTACCTTGTCATGTCTTGGTTTGTCAGAAAATGTTTCGTGATAATTCCATAAGAGTGAAAATAAATCACGTTTCTGTGAATCACCGATATCATCAATTGCAAATACGTTCTCGTGAATATCCCTCTGGGAAGGCAAATAGTTTGTTTCAATATCTAACATATGTACATATTTTAACATTCTACATGACTGGAATTCATTCTCAGTTATGTCAGTATCATGCTTCAGACCAGATACAAGCTTGTCAGATTCAACACTTATCGTACTAGAATTCTTATTATCTAATGTTGTACACACTTGCTTTCCTGATGAAGTTATTAAACTTATATTCTGATTCCTAAAATCCACAATTGCCTTGTACTTTCGTAAGAAAGGAACACCTAAAATAATGTCTGCATTAAGTTCTTTTAAAATGAAAAATTCCATTGGAAAGTATTCGCAGTCAATCTGAATATTTATCGTCTTACAACCGACAATTTTGCACTTTTTATTTCCAGCAAATCCAGATAGTCTAATGTCATCCACCTTGTCCAACGTAAGATTACCAATACATGATGATATCTTACACCAAACCTCATAATCCATAACATTTGCTTGGCTACCACAATCTATTATACAAATGATAGGCAATTGACATACAATTCCATGTACAATTGGAACTTCTGTTAAAGGTACAGGAATATCTTCATCGTTAATAACCCAGTCAAGTTCTTCCTCAAACCATTCTAACAAAAAATTAATTTGCAAGTTACTTAATGCATTTTCATTCGAAAATTGCATAGCATCACAAACATTAAATAAATCATTTGACTCTTCCTTGTGCCTCTTGTAGGTAGTGCAGAGGGAAAGAGGCTCTTCCGACTGCCACTTTAATTTAAAGTAGACTGCCTTTCCAACTGCTGTTGCCTAGCATCATTAAATTGTAAAGACTGAACACCAGAAGTTGGATTTTGAGTCAAATTAGGATTTACACCAGTATTAGATGTACTCGTCATTATATTACTTTGCATATTGCTGGGCTGATTCCTCATTGTATCATTCACCACTGACACATCTCGATTTTGTGGTGGACAGTTTTCGTAAATAGAGGGAAACTTAGATCTGTTACTATTAAAGAAACCATTCCTAGAAAATCTGTAATTAGGCTGCCTAAAATTAAGACCATTATCTTGTCTGGAATTTTCATTCGGGATATTTCTATTATTATTACGGTAAAACCTGCCAGTATTTAAAAATTCCTAGGAAACATCTGATTTCTATTTCGTCGGAAATTTCTAAAATCAGTAGCATTACTTGCATTATATCTTGAACTCATACATTGATTTACATTGTCTGAACTATTTTCAACAGAGGCACCCAAATTATCAGAAGGCAGAGTTTGAGTAGAAGAAGAACTAGTACTTCTTGTTTGTCGAATATTTACTTGTCGTACATTTAATCTTTGATGTTCATTCTTCTTAGGACCTTTGTTTGACTTGTCGCAATCTAAATCTTCAGGTAAATATATAAGTCCTTTCCTACTAGTTCTAATAACATCTAATTTACGAAGCATATTTCTAAGTTGATCCATCGTCTGAACACTATGACAAGCGATATTGTTAGCAACATTATCAGGCAACTTGCTCATTATCAATTGTATAACATCAACATCATTCGGATTGTTCACTAAATTACAATATGTGGAATGTGTTTTTAGTGCAAAGGTTTCTAAACTCCATGTGCATTTTGGTCGTATTTTTTATTCCTTAAAACAGCTAACTGTGACTGTAACATTTCAGGCGAAGCAAACTGTTGAATAAACTTACTTTCGAAATCAGTATAAAAACAGAAATATCTTTTGTGTGTTCTAAACCAATAAGCTGCTCGATTTGTAAAACAATTCTGAATGCTCTCCAATCGTTTATCAGCAGGCTCTCCTATCAGATCTAACGTTGAGTTTAATTGTTCCAAGTATTCTCTTGCAGATTGCGTTTCAACTCGACCTGAGAACTTTGGTAATAAAGACAATTCATTTAACTTCAAATGTCTATCTTTCCTCATGTACAAGGGCAAAGAATCAGAGTTCGGTCTTGCATTACAATCTTATTGAAAATTATGTGTACCATTACAATTTTCTATTCAATTCACCAATGCAATATCATGACTGTTTGGTGACTGTTGATTACCAGCAAAATATGTGCAAGGGTAGGAACGATTAAACAGTTTCCTTCTAGACTCATCGTTATCATTATGAGAATTAAATGCTCTTTGTGTATTATTCATTCTTGAAGCTGTGTTATCATACCTGTCTGGATGAATTTGAGTATAATTAGTAGAACCGGAACACCAAGTGCAAGGATAGTTTGTGTAATTCAAATTATAATATCCTCCATAACTGCGGAAGTCCTCTGGCCTACCTAACATATTTGATGTGGTTTCAGGAAATGCATTATTCGAAGAAACATCAATGTTTGTACTCTGTTTTCGTTTAAAATACAACTAGATCTATTCATACAAGAGCAATTAGAATTTACTTGCGTCTTTCTAGCATTATGTAAACTAGATTGTTTGCGATTTTGCTTCCAACTTACATGCTTAAGATGCGGTTCCCTTACATAAAACGTCTTTACTTTAGTAGTATCCGTAGAGTTAATACGAGGGTCGTTCAAGTCAATCGGGGACTTTTTTTTTTTAAGAAATAGAAGAACAAATTTCAAAGTGTGGTAACTGGATTTATTTTTCCACATAACCTTCTGCTACAGTTATACACTTATCCCAGCCTTTAACTAACGCCTGGAATGATTCGGCATAGAAAGATTTATCATTACGGCGGAACCATTGTAGGACAACATTCTTCACTTCATCATCAGTGTTGAAATGTTTTCCTGCAAGGAATTCCTTCAGGGGGCCAAACAGGTGAAAATCACTTGGCTCTATGTCAGGACTATAGAGGGTGGGAGTGGTAATGTCCCCCAGCCGATTTCCTGGAATGTTTGGAATGTGCGTTGAGCGGTATGCAGTCGTGCATTGTCTTGCAAAAAGAGAACACCCTTTGTGATGAAACCCGGACGTTTCTTCCGTAAACTCTTATGCACATCACGCAGAACACGGCAGTAATACTCACTGTTGATAGTGACACCATGGGGTAAAAAAATCAACGTGAATAATCCCCTGTTTATTCCAAAGGACACATTCCACGCGCTGAATGTTCCCAGGAATGACTGCCGTGGGCTGTGATCCACCACGACTGGGATCGTCAGTAATAGAGATACGACCATCTTTGAAGTACTTACACCATTCAAATGTCTTACTGCGACAGAGTGTCTCATCACCGTACGGAGCCTGAAGTCTTCTGTAAATTTCAACAGGTTTTCTGTCCTCGTTCACTAAAAACTGCATCACAACATGCTGTTCCATGTAGACATTCACACTGTTGTCCGCCATCTTGAATAACGGTCTATGCAGAAGCGTGGGATATGAGCGCCGCCTACCAGTAACAGCACACAGTTGCCAGATAATACTGCACACAAAACCTCCAACCTAGGCATCTATTTAAACCTGGGGGAAAAAAAAGTCCCCGATTGACTTGAACGCCCCTTGTAGAACTTCCATCTGAATCACTCAAACCAGAATCATGATTATGACCAGTTCCAGGATCACGCCTTACATTTAATCTTCTCGATTGGCGATTGGCAACATTATCAATACCATGAACTTGAGTGTTCGTATTAGAATATTTGTTATGAGGAGTACCTGTAACAGTACAATCAGCACCACCATAATTTACATTAACTGGTTTGTGCATATTATTCTCAATGACATCAACACGTAATGAAAGCTGTTTCAAATTATTATCGTACTGATTAACAATTTTGAAACACTGTGAAACCTTAGAATCGAATGTTTCAACTTGCGAACAACAATCATTAATTCCACATTTGAGTTTACCTATATCGTCTTTTGCCCCTTGTAAAGAACCTTCAATTTCATTTATTTGTTTCTCACGAAGATCTTGTATACTAAGAATGTCTGATATTTTACAGTCATAATTTTGCATGCTTTCTTGCAACTTCTGGTTTAATTCTGCATTTGAACTTACACACGTTTCTGCTAAAGATTCGATTCTTATTGCTACATCAGAAGCCAACATGTCTATACGGTTATTAACCTGCTTAAAATCAAAATTCATAGATTCAATTTTAGACTGTAATTCGACATTGGAAGCTTCAATTTTGGATTTCAACTCTTCGTTTGAAGCTTCAAGCTGAGATTTCAATTCCTCGCTGGAAGATTTCAATTCTCTATTGGAAGCTTCAAGCTGAGATTTTAATTCCTCGCTGGAAGATTTCAATTCTCTATTGGAAGCTTCAAGCTGAGATTTTAATTCCTCGCTGGAAGATTTCAATTCTCTATTGGAAGCTTCAAGCTGAGATTTTAATTCCTCTCTGGAAGATTTCAATTCTCTATTGGAAGCTTCAAGCTGAGATTTTAATTCTTTGTTAGAATCTTCAAGCTGAGATTTTAATTCTTTACTAGAATTAACTACCACGAACTGAATGTTCTTGATTGTTTCTAGCAGATCGTTAAAATTAGGACTAATACTATCTTTGTAAGCTGACAATTCATATGGATTATAACTAGGTTCACAAGATTTACAAAAGTAATTCTCTACCGTAGTAGAATAAATATACCAATGTACAACTGACAACTTAAGACAAGAAAAGTGAAACCATGAAAGACATTTGTAGCACTGAACAAATCTGATGTCAGCTTTCGTATCACCACAACATTCCACCTTGCGAGTACTGGTATCAGTCTTATCATCAGAATTAACTTCTTGACCTTGAACGTTTGTAAACGTTGCTAGATATGTGCCCTCGTATTGCATAGCAGTCTTCTTTCTGCTACGAGATTTAGATGAATCTCTGGAAGACATTTTTCATTAACGAAAAAAAAAAACTTACACACACTTAAATCAATCCCAGACCTACTGAGATTATATTTCACATCATTTATCCGAAGAACTACTTAACTTCAGAGTCCTGTCACACGGTCGCCACTTTTTGCTAGTGTCGTAGAGGCTTGAGCATTTTACATTATACTCAGTAAATCACTGTTCTACTTCACAGCAAATTATGAAATAACAATAATGTATATAGTTCAAAATCACAACACTGTTCTCTGATGAGTATACTTATTATTTTCACTGAATAAATACATTAATTATGCACCAATTACTATGATTCGAACTACTGTATATGCAAAACGTTCTTGTTATCTCCTTTCACTTGTTTCTTACAACTGGTTGCTACGCAACAAAACAGTATGCTATAACAGTTCTTTCTTTTTCTTTTACACAAGAAGTGATTATACATTTTACAATTTGAAAACAGTCACAAGAGGGAGGGAGGGGGTCATCAATGGGAATTTCCCAGGCTTGCTCCTGACCTGTGTCAGAGTTTCCACCCAAACATAAGAGTATGAAGGTCCAAAAAGCACATCCATTTCGTAATCAGCACCATGATACCATATGGTATCATCGGGCCAGTAAAGGTTAACCGTTGTACTTACCATATCTATGCCGACGATTTTCAGTTATACTTCTCTTTCACCCCGCAAGAAATACTGCATGCAATAGAAATTGTGAACAATGACCTTAAACAAATAAGTACTTGGTCAGCACACCATGGCTTACATTTAAACCCTACTAAAACCCAGTGTAATTTTGTAGGTTCCTCTATAATTTTGAGCAAAGTAGATAAATCTAGCTTCCTAAACTCAACATAAATGATACGCACTGTTAAGAATCTGGGTGTGATACTCAACCGCCATCTCACCTGGGCAGAGCACGTTAACTCAGTATCTAGAAGAGCTTTTGGTGCATTGCATTCACTCTATCGGCTCAAAAACGTCCTCCCTGAACTCATGAAGATTAAACTGGTCCATGCTCTTGTCTTTCTCATTGTTGATTATTGCGACATTGCTTTTTGGATGTCAATCACGAGCAAGCTAAACGACTGCAGCGAATCCAGCACTCGTTTCGTTTTCGGTCTAAAATATTCAGAGCATTTGACACCATACTTTGTGAAGGTAGAGTGGCTTAAATTAAACGATAACCGTAGTTTGCAGAAGTTAATTTTCATGTACAAAATCCTCCACATAAAAGACTCACAATATCTCTATAACCGATTTCAACATCTTTCCGACTTTCACAGCCGCAACACCAGATCTCTGCTGTCCATTCCTCTCCACAATTCCAACTTTTATGCGAATTCTTTTACTGTTACCTCAGCAGGCCTTTGGAACAAGTTGCCACCTGAAATTCATGCCTGTTCCTCAATTGTAACGTTAAAAAAACCTGTTAAAATTGCATCTATTAAATAATGAAAATAAACATTTAGTTTCCCATCACGTGCTGAGACGACGGGGCAGCTGCCCCCACTTTTCACTACTTTTGCCCCCACACTATGCTAAACCTTATATACAAAGGGAAATAAACCGTCTTTGCCCCCCCCCCCCACAGTTTTAGCACCTTGCTCCCCTGTTTTGGAACCCAATCGCCGCCACTGGAATAGATGGAAGAAAGTAAGTACAAACAATGATTATATGTAATATTTAAGATGAATCGTTAATGTATACCATGTTAAAGCGTAATGTTATACTTATATTTGTTTGTACGTGCGTGTGTGTGCATGTGTAAGGGCAAGAATGTGTGTGTATGTGTGCCCGTGTATAGGTTAGATTCCTATTCTTATACAATGTAATTCTATTTTTGCATTTTTTATTTCTTTGATTTTTTTATATTGTAACTTCCACATTCATAAATTGTGTAAACATGGTCAAGTGGAGGAAAAGGTTCCACAGCCTTAACTTCGCCATGTAAAACAAGACGAAATAAATAATAGGCTTCTAAGTGCATAGAAGAAAATCTTTCTGCACATACGTGTGCGGGAGCTTTTTCTCCGTGAGAGTGTATCGAGGGTATCTCCCAGTGATGTGCGTCTACGCGTAAACAACGATAGTCTATATTCTACACGTAGACTATTTTATACACGTAGATTACGTAATCTTTGTAAGCAAAATGGCGAAAAGTGATAACTTAGCAAAGGGCGCCCTGGAAGTAAAACAAAATTATACTGCGTATCAGTTGCTGATGTGTGAGGAGAACTTTCATACTCTTTCTTCCAAATTCGAACAATTTCTCACCTAGGAAGAAACCTAATATAGGAAATATTCTAATGTTTTATGGGAAAAAGACCACTCTTGCCTCACGTCTGCCATCTGTTGTTGTTTCTTGCATACTATTTATCTTCTTCCATAGTTGATAAGAAGAGAAGAGAAATTCTGTTGTAAATAGGATTCTTTTCATTTCGTTAGGAACCAATATAGTTGAAAATGTCACTTTCCTTTCGGGAAACCATTGAAAATTAATTTTAATGCACTTTAGATTGTCTACGTAGTCTATGCAAACTACAAGCCAATGTAATCTACGGGCAGATTACGTGTAGACAACGCATGTAGACGTAAACTTATAGTCTACGGCACATCACTGCTGTCTCCGTACATTCTCTATAAACTTTCATAAGGTGCAGTGGTTCCCAAAGTGTGCCCCGCGGCACCGGCACCTTGGGGCGCCGCGAAGTGTTCCAATATTTTCACTGAAATAACACTTACTTGTAAGTCTACACGTGATTTTGGATATGAATGTTCCAAATATGTTATTTAGTACTTTTTACATGTAAAATCTTTCTGAACTTGAAATATGAGTTTATTTTTTAACTCAAGGCAAGCAACCTAAAACACTAAATGAGCGTTGCAAGTGTTGCAAATAGGCAGCCTAAGAGTGTAGCTGATCACATCACCTCCAATATGGCCGAGATCAAGAATATGTAGGTCCCTACCCCCACATCCTCTAATTGTGCTTTCATACCACGTGCTATATTCACAGGGAACTTTTACCTTTTTACCTTACCTATTTTTTTTCTTATATTGGTCTGTATATTTACATAGGTTATATTTTATTTTCACATATTTATAAAACATTATTCTCATTTATTTAGTAAGCATTGCAACGTACATTACAGCATAAACTAATTACACACTAAATACTTTTAATTGGGTTTTCCCCCACTTTTTATCACAATTAACATGAATTGTGCAATGAATAATAATAATAATAATACAATACTATATGTTAATACAATTTTTAAGTTCACTTTACGCACACATAGACTAATTGGGATAAGAACTGATATAGGTATCAGTCCACCGGGTATCGAACCAGGAACCTCCAACATTATACTCATCTATCTATCTATCTATCTATCTTCTATATATATATATAAAAATGATTGTATGTGTATATATATATATATATATATATATATATATATATATATACTATCGGTGGTGTGTATGTATGTGTCTTGTGTTGTAGTTGTGCTGTCTAGTATGTTTGTGTAGTAGTTGTGCTGTCTAATATGTTTGTTTTGTCTTGCGTAGTAGTTATGCTGTCTAATTTGTTTGTTTGTCTTGTGTAGTAGTTGTGGTGTGAAGTTTGTTTATGTTTATATTGTGTAGTAGTTGTGGTGTGTTTGTGTTTATATTTTGTTATAGTTGTGATGTGTTTGTGTGTGTCTTGTGTAGTAGTTGTGCTGTCTAATGTGTTTGTGTTCGTCTTGTGTAGTAATTGTGCTGTCTAATGTGTTTGTGTTTGTCTTGTGTAGTAGTTCCTCCATTCATATTGGGGGTTAGGCGTAGAGCTGACAACTCTGCACTGTAAAAACACATGTCAAGAAACAACAATATAAGGCCATGGATGTTCCCAAGGTAAAATATTCCGGAGGTAAAATAGTCCCCCGTTCGGATCTCCGGGTGGGGACTACTTTGGGAGGTCTCTGGACTAAGGATAAGATCTACATTAGGAATAAATATATTAAATTAGGCACTTGGAATGTTCTCAGCCTTTACCGGCCTGGGGCATTTCAGTGTACAGTTAATGAGATAGTTAAGTATAAATTAGATGTAGTAGCTGTCCAGGAAGTTAGGTGGCCAGGAGAAGGGAATTGTAAAACTAAAAATTATACTTTTTTCTATGGTGGTACTGAAAATCATAATTTTGGAACAGGCTTTTTCATAAATAATAGAATTATCTCGGCTCTTAAAACAGTAGAATTTATTAATGATAGGATATCATATGCAGTTTTACAAGGTAGGTGGTGTAAAATTATTTTAATAAACATACATGCACCAACGGAAGATAAAGATGATAATACTAAAGATGATTTTTATACAGAGTTAGAACAGGTCTTTGATAAATTTTCTCAGTATGATATGAAAATTCTGTTAGGTGACTGTAATGCACAAATTGGCAAAGAAGAGACATTTAAACCCACAATTGGTAAAGAAAGTCTTCATGAATTAAGTAATGATAATGGTATAAGATTGATTACTTTTGCAACCTCAAAGAATTTAATTGTGAAAAGTACCACTTTTAAACATAAAGATATCCATAAATATACCTGGTCTTCTCCAGATGGTAAAACTCATAATCAGATAGATCATATTCTCATTGATAAGAGAAGGCATACTAGTATAATTGACGTTCGTACACATAGAGGTGCTGACTGTGCCAGTGACCATTATTTAGTAATTGCTAAATTAAGAGAAAGACTCTCAGTGATAAATCATAAGCAACAAAATCTAAAAGTTCTAAAATTTGATACAGGAAAGTTTACTGATGAAAGAATTAAGAAAGATTACCAAATTAAACTGTCAAATAGATTTGATGTTTTGCAGGATTTAAATGATGATGAAAATATAAATGAAACAGACGTAAATAAGAATTGGCAGCACATACGTAATGCAATAGAATCAGCAGCTAAAGAAAGTATAGGATACCATAAGCCGAGAAAAAGTAAACCATGGTTTGATAATGAATGTCATAATCTAATAGAAATAAGAAATCAGGCTAGACTTAGGTGGTTAAATAACTCTGATGATACAAATCTAAACAATTATAATAGAATAAAGCGAGAAGTTAACCGCACGTTTAGAAGTAAAAAAAGAGATTACTTGAAAAGCAAAATTAACGAAATTGAAACAAACAGCAAAAATAAAAATATCAGAGATTTATATAAAGGTGTAAATGAGTTTAGAAAGGGGTGGCAACCTAAAGTAAACTTGATAAAAGATAAAGACGGTGATTTTCTAGCTGACCCAAGTGATATTCTAAATAGATGGAAGAACTACTTTAATGACCTTTTAAATGTCCATGTAGGAGATAAATCAGAAGTGAATGAAGTACACATAGCAGAACCTTTAGTTCCAGAACCTAACTTGACTGAAGTTAAAGATGCTATTAAAAGGCTAAAGAATAACAAAGCACCTGGCATTGATTTAATACCAGCTGAGTTAATTAAATATGGTGGAAATTCATTAATATGTCAAATTCATAAATTAATTTGTTTAATATGGAATAAAGAAGAAATCCCTCAACAGTGGAAAGAATCCATAATTGTTCCTGTGTTTAAGAAAGGTGATAAAATGAACTGCAATAATTACCGTGGAATTTCTCTACTCTCAACAACATATAAAATATTATCTAACATACTTTTAACAAGACTAACCCCATATGCTAATGAAATTATAGGTGATTATCAATGTGGATTTAAACGTAACAGATCAACTACTGATCAAATTTTTCACATCAGACAGACACTTGAAAAAAAGTGGGAATATAATCAAAATGTCCATCAGCTATTCATTGATTTTAAAAAAGCATATGATTCAGTCAAAAGAGATAAACTATATAATATATTAGTAGAGTTTGGAATACCTAAGAAGCTTGTTAGTATGATAAAAGTATGCACCAGTGAAACAGAAAGTAAAATTCGTGTGGGTTTTAATATGTCTGAAAAATTTACAATTCATGATGGGTTAAAACAAGGAGATGCATTATCTCCATTGCTCTTTAATTTTGCCTTAGAATATGCTGTTAGGAAGGTAAAAGAAACCAAAGAAGGACTAAAATTAAATGGTGTGACTCAGTTGTTAGCATTTGCAGATGATGTAGACTTACTGGGGGATGATGTGAATACAATTAAGAATAATGCTAAAATATTTTTCAAAACTGCTAAAGAGATAGGTTTGGAAGTTAACAAAGAGAAAACTAAATATATGCTTACAGGCCGAAAGCAAGTGTTAGGTAATAATCAAAATCTAATTATTGATAACAACTCGTTTGAACCAGTTTCCAAATTCAAATACTTAGGAGTAATATTAACAAATGAAAATTATATTAAAGAGGAAATAAAAAGTAGGCTTAATTCAGGAAATGCATGTTACTTCTCTCTTCATAAAATTTTGTCTTTTCGTTTAATATCTAAGAAACTAAAAGTTAAAATATACAAAACAGTAATTTTGCCTGTAGTATTATATGGATGTGAAACTTGGTCCCTTACATTGAAAGAGGAACATAAATTGAGAGTATTTGAAAATAAGATCCTTAGGAAAATCTTTGGACCTAAAAGGGATGAGGAGACAGGTGAGTGGAGAAGGTTACATAATTTAGAACTACATAATTTGTATTCATGTCCAGATATTATTAGAATAATTAAATCAAGAAGACTTGGGTGGGCAGGCCATGTGGCACGAATGGGAGAGGAAAGAGGAGTTGACAGGATTCTTGTTGGGAAACCTGATGGTAAGAGACCTGTAGGAAGGCCAAGACGAAGATGGAGGGACAACGTTGAGATGGACCTAAGGGAAATCGGTGGGGATGGAAAAGAGTATATACATCTTGCTCAAGATAGGGAAAGATGGAAGGCCTGTGTTGCTACAGCCATGAACCTTCGGGTTTAAGAAGGCTAGAGAGTTAGTTAGTTAGTTAGCGTTGCAAGTGTTAGATAGGTAAAAATTCTAACTTGGGCTAGGCGGGAAAATATTGAAACGCTAAGGGCGCCGCCAAACAAAAAAGGTTGGGAACCCGCTGGCTATTGAGAACATGAAGACCCACAACTTTCGTTAATGACTTGAGACCAGATTTTAAAGGGAATTCCTTTCTTTATTTTTCAACAGGATCATGGAATATATAACAACAATGTTGATAATTTTCTTCCACCAACAAGATTACATGGTTTTGACTTCCCTTTTTTCCACTTTTTCGCCTTTTCTAGAAACATTTTCATATCTTGTCCCTTTATTGATTAGTTTTTCAGCCTATATTTCCTTTTCTTAGCTTTTAAAAAAATATCTTCCTTGGTCCCTTTATTGACAAGCTATCAAATATTTTTACGACTGTATTCTTCATAAACAAAACATTCAACAATTGCCTATTTGGTGCAGTTTAATGGAAAGGAAGAACAAGCACATTCTCCCTTACCATCCCTCCATGAGTGTTGGGAGTACCGTTGCAGTAATTGTTGAAACAATGGTATCTGTGCTTACGCATCAACAAACACATTGTAAGTGGCATGCCTGTTGGGTTGAAAGTGTACTTATCTGCTATATTTAGACTTGGTAAATATTAAATATCACCCGAACGGATTTCTTCAAATTTACAGGAGAAACTACTTACTGAAACCAGTTTCTGTAGCATTGTCGAAGTTCTTCGAGGTATTTTCTTTCGCGGAAACTGAAAACTTCACCATAGAATGTTGCAGAACAAGAAATATTAACTTTTTATGTAAGGAACTTGCATTTTCTGTAAAGCGACAACAGTATGCCGTTGTTTCCATTATGTACTTGCAGATGGCGCGAGCGTCGAAAGTCACGCAGTCTCGCCAGTGTTTCCAAACGTGCCTTTTTTTTTACGAGAATTATTTTTTAACTATGCTTACCTAACCTAACCCAACCTAACCTATAGCCCCTGGTTTTTGGCGCTATCGTGAATGTTTTTTTTTGGGGGCTATCCGTCAATGGTTTGTGATGACATAATGAACACGAAAGTAGGTATTTTTCGGTTAAGAAGGTTGAAACACTGTATACCCACTCCAAATCGACAAAACACAAGCACGACGCGCGATCATACATGATGAGTGCACGCCATATTGTCTGTTACCCGAGCGGAACAAGGAAGACAAATAATGAGTCGTAATATGAAAAGTTGACACTATTTTATGGAAAAAGGCATAACTTCACCTTAAAGAATCTTCCGCAATGCAGAATAGGTAAGAATCAATGCTAAAATTAACGAAATAAACGAGTTAGAGGTGTTCGGGCGATATCGCATAATTACCTTAGACCTTTATTGTGAATGTTTTTAGAATAGTTTTAACTTAACTGTGTGACAGAGACGACAGCATTGAGTGTCAGTTAAATGGCGAAGCCAGGCACACACAACGGCGAAAGAAACAGTAGACGAATTGTCCACCACCGTTTTCGTTCGGTCTGAATTACACATTGTGATGACAATGAATTGAAATTACGACGTCAATAAGCAGATAACAATGTCTACTTCGAACCAACATAGTTTCATTCCTTAAAACAACACAGAATGTAGAATAAAGAAGTAGTGAAAATAGCGGTGGACAATTTGCCTACTATTATATTTTCCGTTGAATGTACAAGTGGCAGAGCAAGCTATGGAATGGGATAAGCTGTTTCAAGGAAGATTTCGTCGAAACGGATGATAAGATTATTCGCTGTACTTTACCTGAAAAGAAAAAGGAAATGAAAAACGACTGTAGTTTATTTTTGCGCTTCACTAAAAATATTATTTTAAATCAAACCACAGTATATACCATTCTTGCATTTTCTTACCTTACTTCATACGAAATTTAATATCCCTTTTTATATATGAATGGTATATATTGTGTTTTCACTTAAAAAATATTTGTAGCAGAGCGCAATAATTTTCCCTTTTTTGTCCTTCTTTAAGACTAAAATTTTGCCTTTAAAATCCTGTCTCTATTAATGACATATTCTCACTTTGATGCTATGAGTGTTCAAGAAATAATATTTTCTGTCCTACATGTATGCAAACACGTGACAAAGATTGCACGTAATACGACACGGACACACTAGGCTTTCTGTGCAGTGTAAACGTAACTTACAAACTTAGGAATTATTTCTTAATTGCAAACACACCAATTACAATAAGCAACATTTTATATTGTGCGTGTGGGGGGGGGTGAGAAATTAATTATCTGAAACATGGACGTCCCAGATTTTCCCAGGGAGAGGAAAGCAAGAGATTTTATTCCAGGGCGGCAAAGAATACATATTCTCCCCCCAAAAAATAGCGTTACCTCCACAAAAAGCACTCGGTTTGAAGTTATAATTAAAATAAATTACTGTGACCGAAATGGAATTATATTTGTTACATATATTGTTGACATTCATTTTTCCATGGGGGGGAGTTACTATGGCTACATGAACCATATTACAAAGAGAACGATGGAATACATAACGATATTCTTGTAGGAAACACGATACTAGGAAAGTCAATAATGTAAATTCAATATAAAAAATTTCGTTGATACTAATTTTGTTTACACGGTGCAATGATAGATGGAGCTTGTATTGACTTAACATTAAATTTCAATTTACAAAATACTATAGATTTTAATTCATCTTTTACAATAAAAATAATAAGTTTGTTACATAGTGCGTAGTAAAAATAAGATTCTGAATACTTTTTATTACTCGTATCGGTTTTTGTGGCTTTATTTATTAATACACATAGATAGATGATCTTACGAAAACACTTACATTCCCTACCTTCATCTTTCATTATTGATAGTTAATTTTAATATCCCGGTGGGTATACCCTAATAGATAATAGATAGTCCAATAAAAAAATTAAATTGAGAGTACTCGAATATAATACCAGTGTTACTTAGGTTGGTACTTATTTGGAGATTGAAGGCATACTGCACCGGGTGGCCAGAATTAAAGTTACCCAACTCAGAGACCTCTGTAGCCTGTTTTTAGACATCGTAGAACTCTGAAATTTGGTGAATCCACTACGCAGACCAAGGGGAAGAGGATGGCGATAAAAGAAAAAAAAGTTCAATTTTCCGCCACCAGGTTGAAATGTGACGCTGTAATAATGAATATTGAAACACATAAGTGCTTTAGCCGAGTTATTAATTATTAGGTCAGTCAAAAAGTAAATGCAATCATTTATTTTTATTTTTCACAGCAACAATAGAAAACTTACAATGATATCATTTTCCAACATAGTCCCCCTGCACTTCAATACACTTGGTCCAACGTTCCACAAACTTTCCGATGCCCTGAGAAAAAAAGGTTTTCGGTTGAGCAGCAAGCCACGTATGCACCGCTTCCTTCACCTGTTGATCTGTGTCGAATCGACGGCCTCTTAAAGCATCTTTAAGTGGATGATAATCCGACGGGGCGAGATCGGGACTGTATGCAGAATGCTCTAACACCTCGAAGCCCAGATTCTGAAGAGTTTGAGCGGTGTTGGCGGCGGTATGGGGACACGCGTTGTCATGCAACAAAAGAATGCCTTCCGACAATCGACCTCGTCCTTTGTTTCGAATTACAGGCTTCAACTTGTTCGAAAGCATATCACTGTATCGTTCACTGTTTATTGTTTATTGTTGTCATATTGTTATGGAACATTATGTGGAAAACCACATAATGTTCCATAATTACGCCTTCTGAGTCCCAAAAAAGTGTGAGCATCACTTTTCCTGCAGAGTGTTGACGCTTGACTTTTTTCACTGGAAATTCAGGGTGTTTCCATTCCATGCTCTGGCGTTTGCTCTCAGGTTCGAAGTGATGGATTCATGTTTCATCTCCAGTGATGATTCGTTTCAAAAAGGCTTCACCTTCATTAGCATGTCTGTCCAATAGTTGCTGACAGATTCTCACACGATTGTTCTCGTCAGTGAGTTCTTTAGGGGCCCATCTCGCACAGACTTTATGAATGTTGAGCCTGTTATGGATAATTTCATATGCAGAACCATGACTAACGTGCATATGGTTTGCCACTTCATCAACAATCACTCGTCGGTTATTCAGAACCAGCTCACGGACTTGCTCAATGTTGTCATCAGTAGTGAGTGTGGCTGGACGACCTGCTCTTTCCTCGTCCTTCACACTTGTTCGGCCGCTTTTGAACTTTTCAATCCACTGGTAAACACTTCGCAGCGGTAAAACATTGTCACCGTATTGTGCTGAAAGTCTTCTATGGCTTTCAGCTCCTGGTACACCTTCAGACCACAAAAGACGGATTACAGAACGCTGTTCTTCTGTGGTGCACTCAGACAGTGGCGCAGCCATGTTTACTTGGCAACACTGCAGAGCGAACTGAAGTGATGACGCTGTAACCTGCCACAGGCGAAGACAACGATACTATCTATCGGCTTGCGAGCGCAGAAAGCTGTACAGCTAACCTACGGAAGGAAAGAAAAATATTGCATTTACTTTTTGACTAACCTAATAGAAAGACATTTGTTAGTGGCTGTAAGTTGCGAGAAAATAATCTCTCGTTTATTGCAAGATTGAAAGGTAAAGGCAAATCCATAACCAATTGGAACAGATTACGTCATTATTACAAACCCATCATGGAAGTACAGAGCCACATTTAAACCTGGTGGCGGAAAATTGAACTATTTTTTTTCTTTTATCGCCATCCTCTTCCCCTTGGTCTGCATAGTGGATTCACTAAATTTCAGAGTTCTACGATGCCTTAAACAGGCTACAGAGGGCTCTGAGTTGGGTAATTTTAATTCTGGCTACCCGGTATGTACACACTAAAAATTTAACTCAAGAAATTACGGTCTAAAACCGTCCATTTTCGCTACCATGGAACTACCATAAAAATGAGTACCGTTCTTTAAAGTCTTAAATAATCTAATTAATACAATTTTAATAGTTCGTTTCTTTAAAAAAAAATACATATTTATGATGCACACAATTGCAGTTTATAAACGTTATATGTCTTTATATCAAATTTAATGAAAATTACTTCCTGCTGTGCTTTTGTAAATTCACAGGCAGGCTGTTAAGTATAACCGTAGAATATTGTATATTTTTTAGAATATCGTAAACCTATGGTTGCGGTTTGGAAACGAGATAAATATTTCGTCAGCGGGACTTAAGAAAATGAATGCTCATGAAGGAAAAGCATGCACGTAAAATTATGTTCCCCAATATTGCTTCAGTTACTTTCAAATCAGCTTTTCTTTTAAGTTAACGCCAGACATGCAAGTTCGTAAAACAACTCTGCATGGTTAGTTCAAGGTCACCAGTTCGTATTCCATGTGAATGATAAAACCGATCAAGTGCACGAAACACTGAGAATTCCGTTTTATTGTTTTCCTATGAAGAAACAGTTGAGCTCTAAAACAACAATGTCTTCTTCCGTATTGTTTTCTCATTCTGAATTCTCTTCCGGACCCATGAAAAACAACAAAACTCTGAAACATATTGTTATTATTGGCCAAAGCTATTTCCATTGCTTTGTAGTTATTTAGTATTTCAATGCCATCATTTGAATCCACACTTTCAAACACAATTCATAAATCTCTCCGATGGCGAGGTGATAACCAGAGCTAGGAATTTTAGGTGCAAAAATTTGCCAATAAAGGTGCAAAAAAGGTGCCAATTTTTGTAGAAAAAAGGTGCTAAAATAGGTGCTAATGTTCAGATGTAAAATTTATTGTGAGCAGTGCATACATATATGATTCAACTTGTCTGGATAAACACATAGAGTATTCTCTGGTTTTAACTCGTTTAATATAACTAAGCAAAGAAAATTCTCTGATACATTAGAAAGCGACATAAAGGAAAACATGCTTCTTCTTACTTGCTTAGAATTAATCATCTAGAAAACTGTTAAAATAGATTACATTCAAAATTTCTATGTTCTTCTGAGTGAGGCTACATCTGCGGTCACTAAGCAGATACTTGTAAGTTGAAAAAAAACGTTCAACGTCAAGAGACACAAGTGGTGCGTATTTTGTTTTCAACCGGTAATCCACATCCTTGTTAGTTGCGACTTTTTGAACATCAGGGTTTTTGACTAAACTTTGTTCTAACTTCTAAAATATGATAGAGTGTAGTTACAATGCAGGTCACAGGTTTTAAGTTAGGATACATATTCTTCAGATTAGAAAATGCAGCTAAAATGTTCAAAACGGACCTGTTTTGCCTATCTGTGGTTTCATCTAGTATGAAATAGACTGGATGGTCAGCTACTACTTGCCTCATCTGCGAGATTTTAGCTTCATAAAGAAGTTGAAGGTAAGATTTCCTTAAGGTGCTCTCATCTGGAACTGACTTCCCAGTATATTTTTGCAAATATGATTTCATGACAGGATTTAAGTTTCGAAAGAGGTATTCCACACGCTATAAATGTCCTTGCTGTCTCACTGAAAAATTCATTTGTATTTCTGGAACTCGAAGATGCAAGCGCCTCACCAATGAATTGCTGTCGCTTCCCACCTTTACCATCTCCTAGTTCTTTATTCCTGATGTGCTTCCCACTTTGTAGATGCTGCACAACCCGAGTGCGTTGGTGTTTGTCATGAACAGCAATAGAAATATCACACACATCACACCTCAGAACAGATCCATCACTCTGAATGCCGTCACCGCTAAACTGTTTAACAATGTCCTGCAGTTTCCCAACATTTACTTTATGTTTTGGCATGGTGAACAAGCAAATCCGATGCATTGATCAGTCGATCACAGACTGCAGTTACCTTGCTAGCTGAGAGGGGAGAAGAAAACGAAAACAAAACAGCTTTCCTACAACAATTCGTAAACAATGCAGCATAAGACAAAAAGAGCACAACTTCTAGCAATTGTAACGCGTCATTGTTGGCACTGTTTAAAGTCCGCGTGCTTACTACATTAACGTCCAAGAACTGAAGAAAGCCGATTCATTGTTGTGCGGTAAACAAGAATTGCGTGCCAAGAAGCCGTGCCCCGAATGTGGGTTGGGTTAAACAGCGCGCGAGTTGTATTTAAAAAAATGATAAAGATGCAAAAAGGGCGAAAAGGTGCAAAAGGTTCTGAGATTGTGAAAAAGGTGGAAAAGGTTCCAAGATTGTGAAAAAGGTGCAAAAAGGTGCAACCGAAACACCATGAGTAGAGTTCAATACGTGCTTATTTTGGGGATTAGTCACATTTTTACCCATTTTCACACAAAAAAATTTAAGGTGCAGCACCTGAAATTCCTAGCTCTGGTGATAACATTCTGGTCTTGTAACCAAGATGTCCTTTGGGCTTAGGCTCCTTGGGGATTGTAATGCCTTGACCATTACACTGTAATTCTTTGCTAATTAGTTAATATATGGTGTTTCTTCATTTTTTTAATTTTGCAAATATTTATGATGTCATAGACAACTAGTGTCAGATGGACAAATAAACTAACTTTCATGTGCCAGAACCTGGCAACATGTAACAAACTGAGAGATTTATCAACAAGCAAGAAATACCATAGAAATGGGATAATAGCGATAGAAAGATGTCGAGAATAATTGTAATATATGTTTTAAAGTTTATAAATTGCTGTTAAGTGCGTTTTTCCAAAATAAACCTTATAATATGAACAAAGCAAGTAAAAGTTTCTAAAGCATGTTTAAAAGTTATACATTTCAACCCCCCCCCCCCAAATAATTGGCTTCTCCCAAGATTTGATTGAAATAAACACCCATTTAAATGTACTAATGCAAAATCTTTGGATTACGAATTCAAGTTTGAATGTTTCTTCCTCAGCCTCTTCAAAATTCAATTCTTCTTCCATACTTGGACCAGAAGCTATATTCATAAGGGTTCTTCTGACATTTAAGAAATGCACAGACTGTGAGAAGAAAATATATTAAAAAGTGATGGATATTTTGAGGGCTGATAATGTTCTCAAGAAGCAAAACGCTTTCAACCTGTAATAATTAAATAAATAAATCTCCATTTTTGTAACAGGAACTTGGAAATAAAATTAACTAAAGGCTTTGTCTTAATATACGGTGCAAGACTGCCACCTCCCGTCAGAAAAAGGAACTAACATAATCATATGTCTCTAGTTTGCTATGTGTAACATTTGATAGGAAGTAAAATTAATATTTCAACATTTACAGGTACTTGTATTCCTGGCTACCATAGCAGCAGGAGTTACTTCTGAAAGCGCATACGAAGCTAAGGAACATGGAAAACGAGATATTGTGGCTTTTGGCTATGGGTACGGTGGTGAACTTCCGCACACAGTAAATGGATACCTAGGACATGGATACCAAGTACATGGATACCCAATAGTACCACACGCAGCAGTCCCTGTCCAGACAGTCACAATCACCAAACCACTAGCCGTTCCTGTACCTGTAGAGCGACAGGTTCCTGTACCCGTGCCTCATCCGGTGGCTGTTCCGGTGGAACGACACTTTCCTGTACCCGTTCCTCATCCGGTGGCTGTTCCGGTAGAGCGACGGGTTCCTGTACCCGTGCCTCATCCGGTGGCTGTTCCGGTGGAGCGACAGGTCCCTGTACCCGTTCCTCATCCTGTACCGGTTGCCGTCCCAAGGCCATACGCTGTACCCGTCCCTCAGCCGTATCCTGTTGCGGTTCCGAGGCATCTACCGTATCCTGTTGAAAGACCGGTGGCTGTTCCTGTACCGAAGCCTGTAGCTGTTCCCGTTGCGCAACAGTATACCGTCGCTGTGGCTAAACCGTATGCTGTACCCGTAGCACAGCCTGTTGCAGTCTCTAAACCTGTGGCAGTGTCATCTAGCGAGAACGAAATAAAGTACCAAGGCTAGCTCAACCTATGAGCAGTTCAGTAGTAAATATAATACTTTTGTCGTCTTCTACAGTGGCTTACTCATGATGATGGTGGTTCAACCCTTCGTTGGTAAAATATAGCACTATTGAAAATTTTCTTCGTGTGGGTAACGAACCAGCAAGTTTTGATGAGACTTTGCTTCAGTCATTATGGTTACTAAGATTCTATCTCCCATTCTCTCTCTGTTTTGCTATCTCTATATTTCTTCCTGTCTCTTTCTATAGCAACTTTCTCTCCCATCCTGCATTTCTATCATTTAATATTCTGAATTCTTTCTTCCTCTGTTCCTTTATACTTTGTTCCCCTTCTATATCTTTCTACATTTATTTCTTACTTCCTTATTGTCCAAATTCCTCTGCTTCTCTTCTCTTAGTCATTCTGCCTTCCTATCTCTCTCTCCCCTTCTCTCTGTTTCTGTATATATTCATTTTTGCTTTCGTTTTCTATCTCTATTTATTCTCTCTTTCTATTATTCCTGCTCCCTCTTTCCCCTCCTGTTTTTCTATCGCTTTGTATTTAATCTTCTTTGTTCCGTTATTCCTCTGTATTTTGTCCTTCTTTCTCTTTCTAGCTTCCTTAATTATTATTCTTTTCGTCCTACATTCTCTGTTTCTCTTATTTTCTTTCTTTATACAATTGTCTCCATTTCCCTTTGTTCTGCTTATTGCCTCATTAATTCTTTCTATTGTTTCTCCCTCTTTCTCCTATTCTTCTATTGCTTTGTATTTATATTTTTTGTTCTGTTATTCCTTCGTATATCTTTCCTCCTTTCTCTCTTTCTAGCTTTCTTAATTCGTCTTCTTCTTCTCGTCCTACATTTTCTGTTTCTCTCATTTACTTTCCTTTTATAATTCTCTTCCTCTCAATTTCACTTTCATCTATATTTTTACTCTGTTTACTATCTCTTTAATTCTTGCTATTGTTATCCATCCTTCTCCCTTCCCGTTTTGTTTTCTCTTTATTCTCATATTTCCTCCATATTTTCCCCTCTATTCCTTTATATTCTATTTACTCCGTGCCTCTTCTCTCTGTCTTTATATTTCTCTCTATCATTTCCTATCAGTTCTTGTCTCGTTTGTTTTATCTCCTTCCACATCTTTTTACGCGTCTCTTGCTCTACTACGAGCGATTTTGATAATTTCTCATATTCCGCAGGGGTTATATACCCTTGCTCACTTGGGAGCGACGCCACTGTATATGAATGCTACATTGGCATACTGAAGATAATTTGTAGCTTTATTATCTTATGGAATTAGTGCAACATATGGAAATACCTATCTTTTAAAATTTGAACCAGATAAACATTTAGGTATGTTGAAAATATTAGCCCAATACTTCCCCATAATTTCAGTTTCTTCCTGTTCTCAAAATTTGCCAATTATCACTCGCATACTACAAACTAATTCGTATGCATTATCAGTATTATCTTATTCTAATATTACTGTAGTCAGCTTTATTTTTCAAAAAATATCTATGTTGTTGATCAAGATTTTATTGTTCCATGTTCTTATTTGACTTGACTTGAATTGTTGTTGTTAAGTTCACTTTATGCACAGAAAGGCTAATCGGGACTGGACCTACAGTTTAAAGTAGGATCCGAACCACTATGTGCCTCCACCGGGTTCCATGTTCTTATTGTTTGTGTTTATGATTACATAATTTCATATTCCGCCTAGCGATGGGCTATGTATTTTCTATTTCTTCGAATGGATACAGTCTTATATCCTATTCTGATTAATTATTGATACTTCATATTTCTTTATTTTCAGTTGCAACACTCTTCGGAAAAAAGAACACGTACTTGTAAATCACTATCAAGGACATGATTTATTAAACTAATTTTGTACATGTATTTATTTTTTATTAAGTAAATTGAATAAATCTTCAATGTGTTTTATTATTACACAAATTGAGGGAAGTAAACAGAATAAGTAAATCGCTCAATCTAGTGGTCAGATTTCTCTATAATTTAATAGTTACCTTTCATAGTGGATTATTGCTTACAAACATTTATTTTCACTGGGAATGCTCTCTGTTGATAATTGAGTAACTTAACTATGATATCATATTTTTCCTTTTGATATTTTACGTTCTATTTCTACATTTTGCGTTGATCGCGACTGTGAAGATGAATCCGCAACAGATGAAATGAATGATGAGACAAACTAGATATATTGGCCAGGGTTCGAACCTGGGACGTCCGGCTTAGTATTGAGTGATTATAACCACTCCACCTTGGAGATCGGCTCAGTTAAGTTCAATATACGTGGGTTGGGAATTTAATAGTGAAAACTATTTATTCCCAAATGATACAAAAGAGTGTGAAACTTTCGCAGCCCTCCGATGTAGTCACCAGCATTGCGTAAAACCCGTTGCCAGAGATGTGAAGCGGTCTATTGCCTGAATAATCTCTGGAATAGTTCGGAAGCTTCATCTTAGGGATCACATGAAAGTCACAGAGGTTGCCAGAGCATCTGTTAGCCTCATCGAACTAACAAATCAGCCGCAGGTTGCGCTACATGCGCCCGAGCATTGTCCTGTGAAATGACGGGAGGATTCAGCAGAAAGTGTCCCTTCTTCTGTTGCAAAGCAGGTCCCAGGTCATGTTCCAAAAATGAAGAGTAAAACTGCGCATGGCGGCACGGCGAGAATCACCAGAACTTTCACATTAGTAGGTTTCTGACTACAAAATTTTGGACCGCCAAATCTAACGATACTCTATTCCTCTCGTCACTGCGCATGCGCCTAGTGATGGAAGGAAGAGTCCATTTACTGGGAGGTAGCTTAGGTATCAAACTAACATGTGGTATAAGTTAGAAGCACCGGTTCCGTTTCATGAAGTATATACAGCAGTGTTGTCACTATTAAATTTCCAACTCACGTATGTACAAGATTATCATTAACTTTTTTCCTGTTGTAGGCTACTAATAAGCCAATATTAATGCAAGTGCAAATGGTAATATACAACACAAGAGATGTCGCCACTGTGCTGTATTCTATCATGAGCACATAACAAGATTGCATGGAATTTAGAGTTCTTTTTGCTAAGAAAGTTTTTCAGCATGTTAAATACGATATACAGACCATTATGTCTTAAGCAAAAAATCATGCAGAATAAAAGTATTGTTAGTAGAAACTGTCGCCTGTCATATTTAAGTTGAACAGGAAAACAGGAAATTACAATATGCAAGGAAGGGAGAGTTGAATAATATATTTCCTGCGTACTGAAGTCCCCGCTGCGAACATTTATTGCTGTACTGAAGTCCCCGCTGTGAGTTGGAGGCAAGGAAGTTGCGCAAAACTTGCGGACAACTAATAAGTTATGAACTTCCTGGTTATTTATTACTCTTGGTAATCGAGATTATGTTACCACTCTTGTTTGAGTGTTGCTTTCTCTGTCAATAAAATTATGCAAAGCCATTTCAATGTTGTTGTTTTTTTTTCAAAATTTCATTTAGAGCTTTACTCTAGGATCTAGCAATGACACAGAAAGCTATTAGGGAACTTTTGTTATGAGAGTAAATTTGAATCTTTGTCATAACTGTCACACCTTTTTTTTTTGCCAATTTTTGTTGAAAATCAATAGATGTCACTCACTGTTTAAGGTGTGGAAACTTTTCACCTTAACGATTGATTGATTGGTTTGTTATTTTCAATCCACTTTATGCACAGTAAGGCTAATTGGGACTGGACATACAGTTTAAAGTGGGATCCATGTGCCTCCATCGGGAATCGAACTCGGGACACCTTCACCTTAAAGAGAAACTTTATTAAATAAATATATAATTAAATAATAAAATTCATACTGATTAGTTCAATCGTTAAAAGTTGTTGAAAGAATGTTGTTCCGCTCGTTACAATCATTAACGATATGTTTTCTTTAAAACATTAGTGAAAATATTAATTTCAGGAAATAATTAAGAAAGGAAGTAGTACAATTTTTAGTTTAAGTTAGAAATAGAAATTCAACGAATGTGAATTTTACTGATGAATTCGAGGTACAATTTCTGATCTAAAGAACAACACTATATATTTGACAAGACGATACCATGTCCACAAAATAATTTGGTGTGTCATACATCGCGGCCTGAAAAAGTTTCTCTACACAGACCAGGGGCGTCGCCAGCGGGAAAGTGAAGGTGGGCAATATCCTACCGTGAAATAGTGTCAGCCCACCCAAATTGCCCTCATGGGAAATTTACAGAATGATTTATAGCAAAGCAAGAATCACAAACTAAAAAAGAGAAGTTTATTAGACAGAAAAAGGGAAAATGGAACGCTGTAAATGATAACCATAAATAGTAAGAAAGTGAAAGACATAGGAACTGTGAATGAAGGAAAGCAAGAAGGAAAGAAATGAAAAATAGAGGAAAAGGGAAGAAAGAAAATAATAGAAAAAGAAAGGAAAGAACGAAAAAGAAATGTAGGGGAAGAAGTGAGAGAAAATATAGAAAGAGAAGAAATTAAAAGGAAAACTAGAGATAGAATGAAAGATGGAAAAAAGAAAATAGAGAAACTGAGACAAGAAAGTAAAAGTAGAGGAAGAGGGGAAGAAAGAAAGATAAAATAGAGTAAGATTAAAAGGAAGAAAATAATAGGAAGAAGGAAAGAAAGAAAAAGAATAAAGAGGACTAAGAAAAGAAATAAAAGAATAAAGAGGAAGAGAGGGAATAAAGAAATGTGAAAATAGAGGAGGAGGGGAAGAAAGAAATAAAAAATAGAAGAAGAAAGGTAGGAATGAAGAGAAACAAAGAGGAAGAAGGAATGAAAAATAGAGAAGAAATATGAAAGAAAACGAGAATTAATGAAAGGTAGAAAAATAAAAGAGAACGAAAGTTAAGAAATTAGAGAAAGAAGAAAAAGAAAAAGAAAATAGATAAAGATGGGAAGAAGGAAAGAGAAAACAACAGGGAAATGAGGAATACAATACAGGAAGAAAGAAAAAGATAATGGGATCAAAGAAAAATATGTATAAACAGAAAAAGAAGAAAAGATAAAGAAAAGGAGAAAAGAAACAGAGAGAAACTTAGGAAGGAATAAGATAGAAGAAGACATGGAGAATCTTTGCAGCACAGCAGAGAACACAAGAAAACATTGCGTCTAGCCTTGAGCACCCAACACACTCTGGCAGTGCCTATTGTACAGACTATAGATTATGAAGATGTCTTTGGCTGTCAACACCGTGACCTTTTTCGATATATATAAATATCCTAACGGTACCAGTGCAGAAATATTCACGAAATATACAGTGGTAATCCAGAAATACTACTTTATTACTCGGAATGTTAATTTCTAGTTACACGTCGCCAAAGGCTACAATGCGGAGGTCTGTATCATGAAATTAATTAACATTTCCTGCCAATCGGGCGTTGAATTTCTACTCCTCAAGCTAGTTAATGCGTTTATGATTGACAGAGCGGGGAATGCGGTGCGAGGAGAAAGCTACAGGGGAAAGAACATCCTGTGTGAGATGTTACGTGCTTCCTTTGCAGCCTGGAGCATCTCTTATCTCAGCGAATTTATTACGCGAGATCCTGCCGGCAGATTGCGCAACAGTTCCCTCAGAGAAAAACAATGTGTCCATGATTCTTTCTTGAAACAACTGAAGCCGAACTGGCCAAATTAAATGTAATGTATTAAATGCATGAAAGTAGGGAAACATCAGAATACTTTGAGTCAGAATTTGTGAATCGTTATAGCATTTTTCTAGCTTCTTTTGATATATTTCTCGATATTGTTTTATATTAACAAAACCATAAGACCAACATCGTCATAAAACATTCTTCTTCCATTCCATTGATTTATTTCATAATATTTCACTACATTTCAAACAAGTCATTTTTGAACACAATTGTGGAATTTTTAAAAGCACTTTTTCAGCTGTACAGGTTGCAAAACTGCAACCCTTTAAAGAAAGGTTTGATTAATAAGGGTAGTTTTGAGCGGGTGGAGTGGGGTGATAACCCTTTCTTTACCTGGGGGGCGAGGGCTCGGAATGAGCAAAATGAAAAATTATAATATCCCGTGAAAATATTCCCAGTATTGGTACCCTATTAAATTAACAGTTTGTATGCAAGGGAAGTGATTTAGTTAAAATTGTTTGAACTTGTATGACGTAATAATTAAAATCGATATATTTAAAGTGACCGTTGTGTTACAACCGAGCAAGGAAGATAACAGTGTGTTTACAATAGGTTTGGCAACATCGGGTGTTTCCGCTTCTCGTTTGTGTTTGTTCGTGTGTTTCCGTGCTGCATTCGGCACCTTGTGACACGGATGTAAACGATGTTAGCCGAACACAATTGATCTGATCGGCAGTTCCAAATGCAAACCTTTCTATAAGAATGAAATCAACATAATTACTACTAGACAGTTATTTTAAATAATTTGTTGATAATAATGATTTGATATAAAAAGTGTCAAGTAAATGCAGGAACGTTTTGCAAATCGGAAAAGGGTTAACAGCTGAAATTCAGCATTTTTATGAGAAGATTATCAAGGGATAGATTCAATATAAGCATAAAAGATATTCCTGATTTGAAACATATATGGACTCTAGGTCCACCAAAATTGGTAGTATGAAAACATTATACATACTGAAAACGTTTATCTTGGTCTCATGGGCGTAACTTTGGTCCTAATTTAGGGGGGGAGGTAGGAGAAAGAGGGCAAGCTTATTTGGTAAATAACTGTTAAATTTGTGAAATCCAAATATTACTCTATCGCTATGCTCCTGGGATCCAAAGAGGTTAACAAAAGTCTCACTAACTTGTAAATTTTAATAAATCTGAAAAGAACTTGAATGACGTAATAATTATACTCGATATAATTAAAGTGAACGTTATTTTACAACCGTGCGAGGAAGCTAGAAATGTGTTTACAATAGATTTTGGCAACATCTGGTGTCTCCGACTCTCGTTTGTTTGTTCGTGTGTTTCCGTGTTGCATTCGGCACCTTCTAACATGTATGTAAATGATGTTAGTCGAACACAATTGATCTGATCGCTGATTTGTTACTTTCCCAACGGCAGTTGAAAAAAGCGGACCCGTTATCGATATGAACTATTTTCAAAATAAAGATACGAGTGATACATGGATGATGTGTCATGAGTTGCTAAAGCAGCAAAACCACATTTTTAGTTTTATTAACACAATTGATTATTTCCTCGTATAATTGATCACATTGGAAGTTTGTGGACATCACATCACACAAAATGTAACTCATGCTGCCATCGGCGTAACTTAGTGCCTATTGAGGGAAGGGGTTGTTGAACTGAACTTGGGGATTAACTTTGTGGGGGTGCAGAATCGGCAAAATCACAAATATTACTCTTTATTGCTTTTCTCCTGAGGTCCCAGGTCAACAAAAGTACTCCTAACTTGTAAATTCCAATAAACCGGGGGGAGGGGCAAGTGCACCCACTTTTCCCCGCCAAGTTACGCCTATACAGGCTCCTTTTCCAATTTAAAGGAAAGGTTTGATTCTAACTTGGTCTTAGTTTGCTTCATTCTACATTACATTGTACCACCAAGGGTGCGGTGACTTCCGAGTCACCCTGTAGTTTGCAAAAACTACGTTTGTTACGTGCGCAAGCCGAAAATCTTATTTCATCGTCTCCATTAGCATCATTTACGTGGACGTGCAAAAGTAAAAGTTCACGGCCTAGAAGGAAAACGGTTTTTCCTTCAAATCGTCCCAAATAACCCATTTTCTTCATTGACACACCTTAAAAAAAAAGTTATTCGATCTCCTTCCACGTTCGTCTGTGTGACAGTGCATCAATTGAGACGAAATGGCAGTCATTTGGAACGCGTGACTCGGCCAGTCACGATATTACGTAATATTATTTCACGATCTGGGCAGATTGGAGCAGATTAGTTCCGCTAGCCCTTTTGGAAATATGAATGTGCGGGGGAGGGGAGCCTGCCCCCCTTCTCCCTCCGCTCTAACGAGCATATCTAACGTAGGTCGTTTATGTTTGGACAGAAAGTCGATTTGCACTGGTACCGGGTAGTACAAAGGTTGCGCCTTGTGGAAATAACCGTGAAATAAGCTTAACCTCAAACAACCATTCGACTAGAAAGTTAAGTGATGCAGGCTCGACCAGGACTCGTACCCGGCTCTCTGGCATGCCGTGGTATTACTCTACCAACTAAGCCAGCCATAGTGTCGTCAACTGATTTCTCGTTTCCGTTGTTTTGGACGTGGTGGAGTTGTCAGGAGACGATATCCTGGAATTACAACACAACAAGAATGTGTATTTGGTGCCCCAGAACAAGATGCAAACTACCTTTTCTTCCAGTGCCCTGTCTATTACAGGGAAAAAAACCTTTATAACAGCCTTTTGAAATTGACTATCCCCTTCCCCACATCCATTCCAGCTCTTCTACATGACCCTACACCCTCCATCATGTGGATATTTTATGGGTATGCTCGAAGATATCAAATCACGATATAAGTTTAAAAAGAAAAACCAACAGACAACAACCAAACCACAAAAATGCAGTTTTACCAACCGGACATAGTGCTCTCCAATATTATTTCTTCCACAGTGCAGTCAGTTGGTGCATAGTGTTACAACAAATTTTCAGTACAGACAATCAGACCAGTTGGCCAAAATCAACATAAGGTTGATTGGGCCAGAAGAAAGAAGAAAAACGATATCCTGGAGGGGTCAAGGGGGACTTCCCCCACCAACATTTTTGTACTAACTGCATCCCCATTAGAAATTTTCTGGGGAGAGAGTTTTGTTATATCAAGGAAGATAAACAATTGACTTCAAATGCACTTTACTAAGTATAACATCGAAAACACACAAAAGATCGAAGGATATTGTCTGTCTGTTGCCCCCTCTCTCTGTCTCCTTCAAATGACTATTACCACACCACAGATCTACACAATGAAGAACATATTCACAATACAAGTAAAACAAGCAGGCAATAGCAAGCAAAAACTAAACAAAAGCTTATACACAATAAAAGCATTTTAACTATTTTGTAACTTATTGCCATTTTTTACTAGATGGTAAAGGAACTTATTTTGTTACTTATTAAATATCTAATACACACACACCCATAACCACATACAAATATTAAATTAATTCCTTTACTTATGTGTAGTAACATAATAAATGTGGATGTTATAAAATATTTCTCTCACACACACACACACACACGCACGCATATTCATTTGAGTGTGTGTGCAAATTAATATCTTCCTCCTCCCACAAGTTTCAATCATTTCGCACCCTGCTGTCAGTGTCACTGAACACTGGTGTCCAGGTCCGTATATGGCGAGGGGCCAATGGGGATACCACCCTGGAACAGTGAAATATTTAAATTATGTAAGCCTATAAAAACCTTCGAGAAAAACATTAGTGATTTTTTAGACTGTGTCTAAATTTCGATTTCGCCCTTGGGTGGAAAGAAGCAGTGTTTGGAAGTTTGCCTGCAAGTCTACGATGCTGTTATGCTGTTGATGTTCTGATCCAATACACCTCCTTCCCGCTTTCCTCTGCTGATGACGTCGACAGTCCTTTCTCTCTCTCCCAGCGCTGACAAGAGACCTCCTTATGGAAGATTGGTAACACCAGGTTCTATGACCAGTGGAGGAACATAGTCTTCGGAGCCATCTTTAAACTGTAGGCCCAGTTCCCATTAGCCTATCTGTGGACTTAAAACTACTTTGACTTTGGCCTTTTAAACCGGGACCCTTTGATTCTAAGGTGATGATGTTGGATTTGTCACACCACTCCAAACACACCAGGCAATTTTCTCAATGAAATAATATCCTACGTTCACATTAATTCTCGGGATTCCATCCTAAAAAAGGAGTTACACTGTTACAAGTTGCCGTAAAATTATTTATTTATTGAACTTAACAGGTACATGTCTAATTACAGAGCCCATATAAAGAATACATAGTGAATACAGTTACATATATATATATATATATATATATATATATATATATATATATATATATATATATAAATGTTTACTACCCTTCGGACACCTATAACTTCTGAGTTTCGCGGATCATTTTTTAACGTGTATTCACGTTTTTTTTATCAATTTTTTTTTAAGAAAAGTGTTTTTGTACTGAAGAACGTACGTTTCTGCAAATGGTTTGTGGGGCTATGTGTCAATGGTTCGTGGGGCTATGCGAGAATGGTGTGTGGGGCTACGCATATTTTTTTCGAAACCAATTTTTAACTATTGTAACCTATTGTGACCCTACCTAACCTAACCTTACCGGAAATGGTTCGTGGGGCTATGCGTCAATGGTTGAATTTCCGCTATGAAACATTCCCACATCACACAAAACACCTTCCAGATGTTAGACAATACTACAGGAACTTATTACGGTAAGTAGTTTCTTCTGTAGAAATGAAGAAATCTGTCCGAAGGATAGAAAACTAGTACCAAAAATATATATTTAAATTATTTATTATATATATATATATATATATATATACTTTATCACACCATTTCATTAGGAATTTATGTGTTTAAGCTTAAGCCATTGTGTTAATAGTGGCTTTACTGAGGTCCCTTAGGTTCATAGAAAAGATGTCAATGGTGTTATTCTTAATTTGCAATGGATTGTAACTGGTGCACATACTCCACAATGGAGATTTCTTTTCAATTTCCGATCTACCCTTCTTTATAAGAAAATCTTCATTCTTGTGTCTAGTTTTCGACGACAGGATTCGAAAATTGATCTGGCAGAGTAGATGTTCAGCATATATTTCGTGATTTAACAATTTCCACGAGAATACTATTTCATGTAACGTTCTTCTGTGACACAGCTTTGTAAACCGACATTCATATATTAGGTTGTCGTAGTGTTCAAATGCGGGATAAATTTTCTGAAATCTTGATTAGACTCTTTCAATTCCTTCACTGTACTTTGCTGTGTCTGTATTCCAAATAGCAGATGCATATTTGGTCTCACATATGAATAATACAAAACTATTATTGTCTCAATACTCTCGAAATTATTTCCTTTTTCTAAGAATAAACCCAAGGTTTTTGAACACATCACTAATTATTTGTTCTGTGTGTTTATTAAAAGTAAGATTTGAATCAATAACCCCTAAATCCTTGACTGTAAAATTTATGACAATATTCCACCGTTAAAATTTAACAGTCTCACCGTTAATTTACCAAAATGGGACACAACCATTTTTTACGTCCTCTCCATTGTGAGCTTATAATAAGAAGTAAAGATGGCGTTGCTAGTCCTTGGGAATATTAAGTACAGATACACTCTTATATATGTCACATTGTATAGTTTTATAGTAGAGCATTATGACTTAAAAGAAAACTTTTAAATTTGAACTTGAACATTTTAGTGGCCGCGGTGGCTCAGTCGTCAGGGTTCCGTGGAAGCCTTCAGAGAGAGCGGACGCGGAAACTAGTTGCTCCGTGAAGGTCAGTGAAAAGTTGCCTTCAGGAAACAACGAGCGGGAGTGCCGTGTGCGTGTTGCTTGTGGCGTTTGGTGCAGTTGGCTGGCGAGTAAGTAGAATTGGAAAAGTACTTTAGAATAGTAAAAAAATGAATATTATTAGACAAAATACCATCCAGATACGTTTTCCGTTCGGGGCACCGAGGCCGTCGGCGCGAGAAATTCATGACTTTATTCATGGACAATTTCAACTCCACGTAGATGAGATCTTGGGAATACAAATACCTACGCATTTTCGATGTGTTTTCGTAAAATGTATCAGAGAAGTTATAATGACGCGAATATTAGAGAAATGTGGTCCGGAAACAAACTTTTGTTATGATAATGGTGAAACTGTAAAAGTGCTTTTGAGTGATGCGGGGAGGGAAAGAAAAGCGGTAAGAGTGTTCAACTTACCACTAGAACTAGATGATGACTGTGTGAAAGAAAAAATGACGGAATTTGGGAAGGTGGAATGTATAGACAAAGAAACGTGGTCTGAAAACTTTAAATATCAAGTTTACAACGGGGTGAGAATAGTGAAAATGGAACTGAAAAAACCGATTCCGTCGTTCATTACAGTAAAATCTCATCAATGCCATGTGATATACGACGGACAGCCGAGAACGTGCAGGGTGTGTGGAAAAGAAGGACACGATAGCTGGCAATGTGATAGTCGTCAGATAACAACGCTTCGTGTGAATAAAAACCGAGAGAGAAATTATAGTGATATAGTAGTGGAAAGGGGGAGTTCCTCGAACGTGAAAAATCAGTTCCAACCAGATAATAATCAAAACAGGTCGGAATGTCTACAAAATGTGATAAAAGAACAAATGAAAGATAAGGGGATAAAGAATGTGCCAAGTGACACCCGCCCGGTGGAAATGTTCCCACCGGTAAATACGGAGACCACAAAGGAAGAACACAACCAGAAAATATTACCGATGGACACAAAACAACCGGGAACTTCCCACCTAGACAAACAAGAGGAAAAAGGAAGTCAAGAAATGCAGGATGACCAGATGCAGGACGAAGGAAACTCAGTTGATCTTCCTCCCATCCCAGCTGCAAAGGACAACGTCCCAAAAGAGGAGGACAAGGGACCATCAAAAGACTGTGAGCTGGAAAGTGAATTGAATACAGAAGAAGAAAGTGACGAAAGTGTCACTTCAGTGTCAAAGTGGAAAAAATCTCAGCAGGTGGGTGCAAAAAAACGGACGAAAAATACTTCGAAAGGTAGCGAGAACACAGTAGCGAAGAGGAGATCAGTGAGAGAGGTAGGAGGTATGAATAGAGTAATGAACAGAAGAAGTAAACCCTAAAAAGGGAAATTTAATTTGATATTTCATTTGTTGTTTGCATTTCTTTTTACAACGTTATGAGGGACGATCGGAAAGTATTATTAACTGTGTGCTATATTATTCATTTATTAATGGTATATACCACTAGAATATGTACTATTAATATTAATGGAATCTTTTCGCCTGTAAAATGTAAAATGTTAGAAGAATTTGTACGGGTACACTCCATAGACGTATTGTTTTTGCAGGAAGTTTGTATGTGTGACTTTCCATCAATATATGGTTACGAAGCGATAGTTAATACTGGTATCAATGGCCGTGGGACAGCAACACTTGTTAGAAACGGCCTAACCATTACTAATGTAAAAAAGTTAGTAGATGGGAGAGGCATTAGCTTTCAAAGTAAGAACTATACTTTTGTGAATATTTATGCCCCATCAGGCAATCAAAATAGACAGTCACGTGAACAATTTTATAATCAGGACATTTTATATTTGCTACCGTTAAATGAATCTAAAATAATATTTGGGGGTGATTTTAATCAGGTATTAAATCCCACCGATTGTTTAGGAGCTTATCAAAAGAGTCCAGCCCTTGCAACATTAATTAAAGAATTGCATTTGAAAGATATTTGGTTACAGAAGAGACAGGATATAATATTTACATATTTTAATAATAAATCTGGATCGAGAATCGATAGGTTATATACAAATACAGATCAAATAAAAAATATAACATCCATAGAAGCATTGCCAGCGCCCTTTACTGATCATATGGCAGTAAAAATGGCAATTAACCTGGAAGAAACAAAACTAGTCAGGGGTCCTTCATATTGGAAGCTAAATATACAGTTATTAGAGCTTCCACATATCAATGAAATATTTGCACAAAAATGGGCCGACTGGTGTAAACAACAAAAGTATTACAGTAATCATAATGACTGGTGGGTTCGATATGTAAAACCAAAATTAAAAACATTTTTCTGCTGGTATGGAAAAGAAAATGCAAAAGACAGAAACGGATTGATCAACTTTTATTACCAGTGTTTACACGAGGCATGTCAAGGGAGAGATGTCACCAAAAATTACCAAGCCATACAGCAGTATAAAGCCAAAATCTTAACACTGCAGAGGCAACAAATGGAAGGCATAACAATAAGAACAAATTCCAAGAATTTAATTCAAGATGAAAGAACTTCGATGTATCACTATGTACAGATGCAAAAACAACAAAAAACACTCATGATAAACAATCTTGTGGATTCAGGTGGAGAATCGCATGCGAGTCAGCCAGGAATCATGCAAACATTTTATGACTATTATGGGGAGCTTTATCAAACCGGGGAGGGGGAATCAGAAGCAAGAGAGACAATACTGAATTCTTTAACTAATGGTTTGCAAGAAGAGGATAGACAACTTTTAGATACTGAAGTAACAATAGAAGAAGTATACGAAGCGTTACAAACATGCAATCTTAAAGGAGCACCAGGAAAAGATGGTATTGGTTACAAGTTTTATTTGCAGTTTTTTGAGATTATAAAATATGAACTAATCAAAATCATACAAGATGCCTTTAAAAATGGAAAAGTTTTACAAAATGAAGGCATCATCATATTGATACCGAAAAAAACACATGCAAAACAAGTAGACGACTACCGACCAATAACATTACTAAATTGTGACTATAAAATAATGGCAAAGATCTTAGCAAATAGGTTAAAGTTAATTTTACCACGGATACTCAGTGAGAAACAAACATGCATTGGCAAAAAGCATAACATATTCAGTGCAGTTGGAGGGATTCGCGATCTGATATCCTATTATCTGGTGCAGAAACTTGATGCATGTGTGCTTGCTTTTGATTTCAAAAAAGCGTTTGATTTAGTGTCGCATGACTACCTGTTTGAGGTGCTAAAGGCATATAGATTCAGTGATAAATTTATTAATATTTTGAAAGGTTTCTATCAACAGGCAACATCTCGGATAATGGTCAATGGATTCCTGTCGTCCCCAATAAATATAACAAGATCAATTCGGCAAGGATGTCCACTAAGTATGCTCTTGTTTGCTTTAACCCTGGATCCTTTGCTGCAATATATCAGGAAAACTACTCCCGACGCGATACACGCCTTTAAGGAAAACCAAGTGTTTGCTTTTGCAGATGATTTATCCGCTTGTATCACCACAAACGAGCAAATGGAAAAAATGATGGCAGCGATACATATATACTGCCGTGCTAGTGGGGCCAAAATAAATATGGAAAAATCAAAGGCGTTACCCTTTGGCACATGGGATCAAAAATATCCAGATATAGGGATCCCATATGTACAGGAAATTAAAATATTAGGAATAATTTTTCACAGGGACGAGGAACAAATGTTAGAATCCAATTGGCAAAAGATAGCGAGAGACATTCGCATACAATGTTATAAAATGCGAAGCAGACAGTTGAACATGATACAACGAGTGTGGTTTTTGCAAACATATATGTTTAGTAAATTAAACTATACGGCCCAAGTGATCCCAATCAATCAAAAATACCTCAGAATAATGAATTCAGCAATTGGTTGGTTTATGTGGTATGGCCATTTTTTTCGAATACCACTATCCAATCTATGGCAAATGAAACTAAAAGGAGGATTGGAGCTCACAAATATTGAGATCAAATGCAAATCCCTATTCCTGGCAAGATCCTATACGCTCTATGGCATTGAACATTCCATTACATCATTATGGATACAGTTATGGACGGAGGAATTTCCACCCCAAAATCCGCCAGATCTACGCAGATTGCAAAACGGACCGATATATCTACGAAGTTTGATGCAAGAATTCAGTTATGTGGTGCTTCCGCCAAAAGGTGAAGATGTAAAACTCTCTCAATACTTATATACACTGTTTCACAAACAGTTGCAGATACCGACTCACCGCATTGAAAAACATTTTCCCAATAACAGATGGCAAAATATTTGGAAAAATTTAAATAAGAAATTTTTGGATACATCAGTGTATAGTGTTTGGTACAATGTAATACATGATATTATACCAACTAATGAACGCTTACATAATATCAAGAGACAAACAACTAATAAATGCCACATATGTGGAGAGATAGACACCACTGAGCATAGAATAGTAACATGTAATGGAGTACAGGAAATTTGGAAATGCCTAACGACATATCTAGGACAAATATGTCGAACATCACCCCAATACTTTCAACCGTCGATGTGTACAAGACCAGATTTCAAATATTTTCCAGAAAAGAAAAACAATGCAGTAATTTGGTTAATAGCTAATACAATATATTATGTATTTTGTAAAAAGTATGAGAGCAATAGCATTTTGTTCACACAGTATTTAAAAAGAACTAGATGGAAAATGTTACAATATCCAAAAATGTATGAGTATTTTGGAAACTACCTCAGTGTTGTTTAGAAAACAATAATTTTGTACTTGTGGTGTGAAAGTGTAAACAGGTATTAAATATATGAAGAAATGTATATTTATATTACAGGTACAAATGCATGTTTACGCCAAAAATATTGTATCAGATAGCCAAAATGGGACTCTTACTATAATACTTACTATGTTAAAAATTCTATACAATACTTTAACAGAATTCATGTAAGAAAACAGACATATTTTGTATATATGCTGATAAAATAAAATTTTGTTAAAAAAAAAAAAAAAAAAAAAAAAAAAGTCGGTAACGCGTCTGACTACCATGCTCAAGGTCCCGGGTTCGATCCCCGGCCGGTTCAAATCCGGGAACTTTTCTAACGTTGGAAGCGGTCCCGGCGCCCACCCAGCGTCGAATAACATGGGTACCTGGGGGAAACCCTGGGGGGTAAAGGCGGTCAGGGGCGTGATGTTGATCACATCACCCCTACACACGACCGGATCAAGAAAGTGTGGGGCGTTACCCCCACACCCCCTATACGCCTTCATGGCGTGATGCTATGCACAGGGGAACACTTTACCTTTACCTTTTTTACATTTTATCTTACATAAAGTTAACTAATTGATATAACTTTCAGTTCTGTGTATCATAAATATATTTTTGTATACTTAATCCTTAAAAGTACATCAATTACTTTAACCATGGTTTAAACTACTATTTGAAGTTTTGATTATTGAGGGTCAGATCAAGAGACTAGCCTACAAAAATAAAGTTGAGATATTTCAGATATTTCGTTTTGTGATATACAGGGTGAGGCAGTCAAACGGGAAGATTTTAAAAAATCACAAAAAATAGGGAGAGCAAATATTAGTTATTTTTATAATATGAATGCACTGTACATGAGTGGATATTACTAGTGTACCTGAAAATTGTTAATTTTTTGAATAGGATCTCATTTATGGATATGGGAAGTCCTTCTGATAAGGCACACAAAGGTCAGCCTCACGTCCACGTAGAACACCCCGGTAACTGCTTCTTGCAGGTCAACGAGGCTATGGCGCTTTGAGCCAAGGCCAGGATTATCCTTTTTGGAGCTCTGTGTGCTGACTGCCCCTTTACAGCCTCAGCTTTTAACCTAAGTGAGGAGATATTAGTCCTCCCAAATAGTATAGTTTCAGTGCTTGTTCAGTAATGAATTGAGTAAGGGACTTTTCAACAGAGATTCGAGTTTTCTTCTTTTTAGGGGCCTGTTCCTAATTTTGTTTTAGTTCAGTGGCTTATTCCCGTATTGCGTGACGGCCAACAAAAATCAATGAATCAATCAATTATTTATTGATCTACAATTGTAAGAATATAAAAATGGATAGACCATTAATAACTTGAAATACGGTCAAGATGAATTTTTACGGTAGTTTATGGCAGTAAAAACTGACCATTTTCTTCAATAAAATTTTGACAGTGTATTTTAGAAACTTGAGTTAGTTTTAAGTCCAATTTACGCACAGAAAGGAAAAGCTAATCGGGACTGGAGCTACAGTTTAAAGTGGGATCCGAACCACTATGTACCTCCACCGGGTATCGAACCCGGGACCCCTTGATTACGAGGCGACGACGTTACCACTATTTTTTTTTATTGTCTCATTCTGATATACAAGTTATGGAATTACATTGTTTGTACATAAGTGTATTACTGCTATTACAATTTGTATTTCTATCTGGTTAACCTTTACATTTTTGTTTGACCTAAATTAAGTATAAAGCAATAATAAGAAATTTGCATACCATTTCTTCCTTGCTTGGAGAGGAATTTTTTCGTATTGTTCTTGCAAGAAGATACTGAATTGTTTCTGAAAACTGCTCTCGTCATTGTGAAATATATATAATAAGTATTCTGTTATCAACCATTGTACTGCTCGTTGTTTTGTTGGTGGAAAAAAATTGAAATCAGGAAAAACTATATCTGTATCCGAGGTGCGGCATATACGACTGAGCATTGTTCGCAATTTGTTCCATGCCGTGGAGGAGTTTCTACACTTCGTTATCCTGTGGGCTAAAGAGTCAGGCACGTTGCATGATATACAGTTAGGAGAGTCGCTGATTCCATATTGGTATGTCCTATCTCTTGTCACTATAACACGATGAACCACTTTGTACCATATTGATTGGCCCGCTTTTGAAAGGTGTTTGGCGGAGACATTTTCCCATATTTGTGGCCAATTATGTGTATTGAAATCCCTGACTATTCGTGGTACGGCGTGCTTGAAACTATTGATTTCGCCATATAACTTTTTAACAGATGGTGTAATTGTCTCATGTCGTAATAACTGGTAGCACACCTGTAAAGCGATGTCCTTATAAAACAAAAACCTTTTGGGGATACTTTGGCTAGCGATGGGAGCTTCTAATGGAATGTTTCGTATTATCGTCTGTATACATGCTTGGGTCGTTGACTCGTGCAGTGAGAAAGCTGTTTGAAGGCCAGTCTGTACAAACAATGATCTTGCCTGTGTGTTCACGTGTATTAGTCCCAACCCACCTGTCTTCTCTGATAACGTGACCTCATTTATTGCCACCCGGAAAATTGTATCGTGCCACAAAAAGCAGCCAACAGCTTTGTTGACCTTGGCTAAGTGCTGTGGTTTGAAAGGCATGATTTTTGCTACATACCAAAGTTTAGAGAGAGCAAAAACGTTAATAAATCTGACTCGTGCTTTTAAACTCAGAGAGCGCATCTTGTTCACTCTGAGGACGTAGATTGCCCTCTCGCACGTAAGTTTACTATTGGCTTCGATCGTTTCATCGATATTTGCATAGAAGTTTATACCTAAAACTTTTATTTTCTTGTCTACAGGGATCTCCGTATTGTTTGTGAAAGGATTCTCCTTGCCAAGGGGAATCAGGAATGACTTTCGATTGTTTAGTTTTGCTCCTGATGTGAGCTCGAAAGTATGTATTTGGCTTTTAACACTGTACAGATCTCTTTCATCCTTGAGAAAAATCGTGACGTCGTCCCTGAAACTGCCAACTTGTATTGTGGTGGAAGCCATAGAAATACCCTGTGAATGATCCTGGATACTAAACAAAAAGGGGGCTATTGTGAGGACGTACAATGTGCTACTCAAGGGACTACCTTGTAGTACACCCCGTCTCATTTTAAAACTTGTTGTCAAGAAACCATTTATTTTGAGTTTTAGCAGCATAGGATTATATAATGTTTTTATCCAATTAATAAAAGTGTCTCCGAAGCCATATGCTTCTAAGACTTTGTACAGATATTCGTGACTCACTCTGTCATAAGCTTGGGAAAAGTCTAAAGATAGAATTGCCTCTGATGCATTCTTATTTTGTTTGGTAATAAGTACGTCTCTTATCGTTTGCAACAAGTGATGTATACTTTGAGACGTATTACAAGCGAACTGTAAATTGCAAATAAGTTTAACCATATATTTTTTTAGACGCTGATTTATGCACCTACTTATAAGTTTGATATCACTACTCAATATGGAAATGGGCCTAAAATCTGTAACGAATTTTGGATTTGCCTTTTTGGGAACTAACACTATAACTCCAGTGCTACTGGTCTTCCCTATTGTCCCTGTTGTCAACACTTCGTTGACCCATGCCGTTAATTCGTCTCCTATTAGATCCCAGAAACATTGATAGAATTATGATGGTAGTCCATCTTCGGCTGTAGTTTTATTCCTAGGAGCTTTGAATACTGCAAAATTTTCTCCCACCGGATGGGTTTGAACCTACGACCATCAGATTGACAGTCCTGAACGCTAAACACTACCCTACAAGCTTTCACACCACTACGCCATCTAAGAGGATCTAAAAATACGTCAACTTGATTGGCTGATTCGTAACGAGCCGTAGAATCTCTCAAATATAATGTACAACGAACTCTCAAATCGCAGACATTTAGCAATCACTTTTCCTATCACGAAATTGTCACAACCATGTAAGGAATGTCTTGTCAGACATTGCTGGGCTTCCTTGATCGCAAGAATTGTAAACAGGTGTAAAATAATCGCAATCATGAAGAGGCCAGAGGTCTGACTCTGACTCGGTAGTATTGAGTAAATTGAATTGGAATAAATGTCTGTGAAGAGGAGCAAGAGAGGAGGACGTTTTGGACGAGACCGTGTTGGCGCAAGTCGCAAGTCAGACTCTTTGTACAGTCGCGACCATAAGCCTTTACACCGGAACTTCAGCTGCAGTCAGTGATGTGCATTTACGCGTAAACAACGATAGTCTACATTCTACACGTAGACTATTTTATACACGTAGATTACGTAATCTATGTAAACAACATGGCGAAAGGTGATAACTTAGCAAAGAGCGCAGTGGAATTAAAAGAAAAGTATACTGCGTATCAGTTGCTGATGTGTAAGGATAATTTTTCATACTCTTTCTTCCAAATTCGAACAATTTCTCACCTAGGAAGAAACCTAATATAAGAAATATTCTAGTGTTTTATGGGAAATAGACCACTCTTGGCTCACGACTGCCATCTGTTGTTGTTTTTTGCATACTATTTATCTTCATCCATAGTTGATAATAGAAGGGACGAGAAATTTTGTTGCAAATAGGGTTCTATTGATTTCGTTATGAACCAATCTAGTTGAAAATGTCACTTTCCCTTCATGAAACCCTTGAAAATTAATTTTAATGCACTTTAGATTGTCTACGTAGTCTATGTAAACTACAAACCAATGTGATCTACGCGTAGATTACGTGTAGACAACGCATGTAGACGTAAACTTATAGTCTACGGAACATCACTGGCTGCAGTACAGAGACAGGTAAACCTATACCTATAACCATGCTGATCCAGTCTGTAGGGGTTTAAACTCAAGCGTTGTGGTTTGTCATATAAGTGTGTAGTTTAGTACCTCTTGCTCCTTACCATCAAGCTCATCATGAAGAGCGAGGTGTTCCATGAACAAGGATGAATGATGGCTAAATGATTTGAGAGTTCGTTGTACGTTACATTTGAGGGATCGTTACGGATTGAATTGGGTTATTTTACGTCGCTTCTGTATCACTTTGGCTAATCTCGACGATGAAGATGAGTGATGATATGCCGAAATTCATGAAGGGACACTCACAAAGACCCCTGACGTCGTAGCTAGTTGTGCTAACCGCCACGGTGGCCAGCTTTGATTGATTGAATTAAGTTATTTACGTCGCTTTTCTGCAACTTTCGGCTAATCGCGACGGTGAGTTAGAGTGATGATATGATGGACCGACACATGCCCAGGCCGGGATTCGAACCCGCGACACCCGGCGGAACAGTACAGTGCACTCTCCCGCGCTTTCATCAGACGATGAATATGTATTCACTCAGGAATCTCCATATTTTGCGCTTGGGCAATTACGAGAACAGTTCAGTTCTCACACATAGACTGGATTTTATTCAATTTCCCATTTCTCGCAGCGATTCCCATACGAAGATCTGACACCATGCGTTGAAAAGGCGAGCGTCGTATTCATGAAATTCGTAACAGATGCGATAAGTACTTTCTCTTTTCGGTGCAGAGGGAAAGGGTAGAGGAAACGCACATTGGAAGATAATAGCCATGAGAATTAGCCGAAGGAAGACGCATTCCAATTGGAAGGGAGATTGGAGAATCGAGGCTTGAGTTACCTCACAACAACGTGGAGGGAGGGGCGTGAGGCAGTTGTCTTTGTTGGGAGTCAAAGAGCACCTGGGGCGGTTGGAGAAGGCGAAAGTAAAGGAGGTCTGTTAAGGTCCTATATATAGACCTGTATGTGGGTTATTAGGATCAGTCTTTGCAATTCATTCATTCGTATCTTTGTTTTCTTTATCCGTGAAGCCGCTCCGTTGATCCTCCTACGCCATGAGGACTCTGGTGAGTTGAAGTGTTCTAGAGTAACCCCTAGAAGCCCTTGTGGCCGTTGCTGTGCTAATGTGGATATGCGAATCGGTACAGTGTCGTGGATACCATACTCGTGTACATGGGATAATTCTCTCAGCGACGTCGTACAGGCTATACAGATCAGGGCGTGGGGTTCAATGTTGCCATAAGAAAATATAATTTCTCATATGAAAGTGAAAAATTCCCTTTTATGTGCCACAAAATCCCTCTTACGGCTACAAAATTCCCTTTTATAAGTGTAAAAATCCCTCTTACAAGTGCTAAATTCCCTTTCTCATACAAAATTTCCCTTCACGGGAAAATAAAAGTCGCAACCACGAAACTTTGTCATTTATTACTATTGTTGGTTGTAGTATGCAGATTTGTGGTGGCAGATTTACTAAATATTTGACTTTCTTTTCGAAGTTTACTTTATGCGCAGCGAAAGCTTAATCGAGACTGGACCTACAGTTTAAAGTGGGATCGAAGCTACTGTGTGCCTCCACGAGTTATCGAACCCGTAACCCCTTAATTACAAGCCGACGACTCAACATGTGATATCATGTGAAAGATTCTTATAGAATTGTACATTGTTGTAATGTTGGAAAGTTTATTGCGATAAGTTATAAAATACATTTTAAACAAATTTTAATAAAGTATTCGGTTGATATTGAAAATCAGGAAGTTTAATTTGCCCATTGGAAAAATCACTGATTTAAGTTACAGTAAGAAAAAGTAGGATAATTAGTACATAATTCATAATGTGAACAATCTCCTTTGTGGGTCTATTCGATGGCCTAGTTGTAACATCTTCTTCTTGTAATCAGGTACGAGTGCCTATCGAGAATTGAAACCTATCCTAATGCCTCCCCGAGAATTAAAACCGGTTCGAATGCCTACTCGAGAATTAAAACCTGTCCGAATGCCTACCCGAGAGTTAAAACCTGTCCGAATGCCTATCCGAGATTTAAGACCGGTCCAATTACCTCCCTGAGAATTGCCCCAACAACCTAGACTACACTGGTGCACAATTTATTTTACTGTACAAGCAACCGCAAAGGTAACAGTAGCCAAACTGTCTTCTTCTCTATCTTCGTTCTCTTTTCTCCTTCATTCCATGTGTTTTAGGGAATGAAATTGTACGATGGAGCAGAGGTTTTCCTCTGCTTAGTCCTGCCTTCTTGTTTCAATTCTTGAACGCTACGATACGGAAAACAATGAATGAACATGGGATAAACAATTTGCTTATTATATTTGCACACTCTTGTGGTGTGCGAGAAAACTGGTAGGGAAAGAGAAGAGTATTTTCAAAATATTGAAGTACCCATTCGTCTATGTCGCTTCCGATAGCAGTTCATCATAATCTCCCTCTTAACAAATATATAATGCACCCAATATCCATAGTGGGGATCCGGGCTTGATCCGGTGGAGGCACATGGTAGCTCCCACTTTAAACTGTACGTCCAGTCTCTAATAGTCCATTTATGCATAAAGCGGAATTGAAATAAAAAACTCTGTCTCATTTGTATATGCGAGTTTCTTTTATGTACGATGCAGTGAGGTGAATATTATTGTAGCCCCCCTTTTTTCTCAGATCGGTCCTCATTGTATAAATACTAGTATGCTTTACAGCGAAGTTCTAAAGTTTTTCAAATCATTTGCATATAACCTGAGAACACTCGTGAAACGTTATGTCTAATTTGGATCGTGTCTAGATCCTGTAATCAATAAGATGTATCGACTGTTCAATATATTTCATGTAGTAATGTGACAATAAGGGAATGGACGTTTTAGTCGATGATTGGAATTAATTATTTGATTTTGACGCTTATTTAAAACATAGTGCTTATGTGTTCAGTTATATTTATTTAAAGTTCATATGTGAATTTTGTATCCATTGTAACTAATTTCCAAACGGACTGGAATGCCTCACATCAGGCCCGTGCACAGGCTTTTTTTGAGGGGCGGAAGTCCGAACTGTGGATATGTGTATATATGATTTGGTTTCATTTGTTGTTTTAAGACCACTTTATGCACAGTAAGGCTAATCGGGACTGGACCTACAGTTTAAAGTGGGATCCGAACCACTTGTCCCTCCACCGAGTATCGAACCCGGGGCATTATTTTATTTATATATATATATATATATATATATATATATATATATGTATATATATTGTCATGAAATATATGCCAATTATTAAATAATTAAATAACATCATGAAATATACATATATATATACATAAAGAAATTAATTTGCTACATTTATAAACTAGCAAATTAATTCCTTTAACAACTGGTTCAAAACCTTAAGAAATTAAGATAGTTGAAATGTTTTTAATAAGTGTTAGATTTTATTTCCTACTTATTGCTTTCTATTAAAATTGATCAATAAAATTTCATACTTAATAGAGTAAATCTGTTAATGGTCTAAAGGCAATATTTCTTTATCAGCATCCTCTATAGCTTGCCCCCCCCCCTCGCCTAGATATAACTTGCATATTTAGACATTGAAGAAGTATTATGTACCTACTATATTCAGTTGAATCCGACAAAATAAAATTTAGCATTCAAGAAATGTGGTTAATAAAAGGTGGGAAGGTGGGAGATCCCCCTCCCCCATTGGTTTTTCTACCCTGGATGGGGTCACCAACGCTATGGTAGTATTGCATTACATTGTAGACTTGCAATATTATGGTCCGAAGTAACGGGAGAAAATTCAACTCAGCGATAGCTCCCCTTTCTACCTAACCCGACAAGCAACAGTACAGTCGCGTACAATGAAAGGGTGTCACACGGCGTACAGATTGGTGCTTATTCGAATGGTACAGTATTCCCAAATTAACAATGTTTTCAATTTTCCTTGATTTAATTTATAATAATGATAATATATGTTTAGATAATAATATATTTATGAGTTAAATGACACGTATTAGGAATTATTATTATATTGAAGAACATGTTTGAATGTGAACCGAAAATAAAGAGGACATTTTCTCATCAAGACTGCAGTTCGAAAATCGTCAACACAAAGATTAAAAATAGTGAACTGTTTCGACCAAAATTGGACGTCTGGAAGTCTTGCATCAATGGTTATAATTCTTGCAAAACTTGAAAAATCGTCCATATTATTTTTGTAGGTTCGCATTAAACTATTTCATGGTTCGGGGGTTGGGGAGGGTACGTCAGGCATTGGGTACGGGGCCTGACTCACAATTAATTTGAGAACATATGAATTTCCAGAATAGAAACAAACAAAAATTGAGAAACTTTGAATCTATTTTTTGACAGTATGATACTAAATTAACCTAAAATTAATACAGATCTATTAAATATTATCTACAAGTAATAACGTTTAGTTCGTAAACGTTAATAATATTCTGCAGTTTATAATTACAATATAATTTGATGTTTAGACAAGGTGATAATATATTACAAATTCAATAAAAAAAAAAATTTGTTTGTTACTAGCACACACGCAAGATACAAAAATGAAAATCTTGTTCACTGCGCCATCTGGTGACTTGACTGTAATAATCTTGTAATACTAATGATCGTGTTACCTTAAGTTTGTAGAGCTTTTGTGAGATATGGAAGTTGTTCGTATTTTCAACTTATCAAAATAGCAGGTTCTCGCACAGGGTCTTGTGTTTCCTAACATCAGCTCTGGTCCAATCCTGATTAGTCTATAAGCACAATGAACTTCCTCAAGACATAATTTCATTGAGTCCAGGCTCCCTTTAAATGATACTAATGCTAAGGTCATAATAACTTTTAAGAGAATAACTTGTTACGCGTATTTAAAATTTACTTATTTAACCTTTTCTCGCACAACAATTTAAAGAAATGTAAATGAATGATTAATTTTGCACAATCGTCTATATTATGGTCTGTAGCAAAGAATATTATCAGCAAGTAGTTTTACACAAGTAGCGCGGCGCATTCTATAGTTGCCAATGTTGAATACATGCTGACAAATACATGAATGTTGTAATTTTAAAACAAAACAATAGTAACAATTATGAAAGGAGGGCATAAGAGTTTGAAACCTTGAATACTACGTATTGCTATATTGAAAATTTATTTTTAAAAAGTTTATTTACTAACGACTACTATAGCTAGTAGTATTCATTGCGAACTAAACATTTCCTTCTATCTTTTATCTTTAGAATATGTGATATAACAAACATTGTTGAATACAGCCAATGGGAGGGACAAGAACTTCACGGAGCGAGGGTGTCATAGACATCAAATTATAATACTAATATTCTTAATTGCACCTTATCTCTAATGTACTTAAATTAAGTGTAATTAAGGGTAATTAACTATCATTTTAAGACTTCAATACTTCGATTGGGAATGACTTTAGGAAGAATGAGGAAGTCAATGAAGTACAATAATACGGAGTCTTTTCTCAAAAATAAAGAAAATAGTGTTTGTTTTTTAGACATTTATTTAGGTAATACTAACATGGTGACCAGTGGCGGCGATTAGGTTCCAAAACCGGGCGGCCAAAGACAGTATATTTACCTTTGTAGATAAGGTTTAGCATAGTGCGGGGGCAAAAGTGGCGAAAAGTCGGGGGCAACTGCCCCCTCGCCCCCCTAATCGCCGCCACTGGTTACACCAATCTTACGTTAAACATCCCTCCATTGTTGTTTCAATTAAATTGTATTTTATTATATTAGCATTTATCAAAACGGGGGAAAAGTAAAGTGCTCCCCTGTGCTTTGCACCATGCCATGAAGGTGTATAGCGGGTGTGGAGTTAGGACCCTACACTTTCTTGATCTCGGACGAAGATAGGGGTGATGTCATCAGCACCACGCCTCTGGCCGCCTTCCCCCCAGGAATTTCCTCCATGTACCCACTGTATACGACACTGGGTCCCGGAGACGCTTGAATAGGTGGAAAAAATACCGGTTCTCCCCGCCGGAGATCGAGCCCGGGTCTCTCACATGGTAGTCAGACGCCCCAAAGACTATTTCTTCTTCTTTTAAAGGAATACCCCTACGCGGTAGTATCACCGGTCATTCACACATTTTCTCAACTTTCGGGGTTCGAACCCGGTACCCCTGGTTTCTTAGTGTGTTGAGATAACCAATACGCCACGGGAGCCGAACGCTGAGCTACCGCGGATCTTCTTTTATCAAAACGGAAGATAATTTAAATTCGTTCATTATTTTCAATATTAATTACAAAAGGAACTGAATCAGTGCTTATTATTGTTCAGGGGGGACTTTTTCATTCTTGGGCCACCCCCTGAATTCATCACTGGTAGCAATTTAAATTATTTTTTATTTATTGCAGGCTTTCCTCGCCTTGCTCATTCTTGCCGTTTCGGCTGAAGACCAAGCACAGAAGAAGGACACAAAGCAGGAAAAGAGAGGACTCTTCGGTCTAGGCTATGGTGGATATGGAGGCTATGGAGGCTATGGGGGCTATGGGGGTTTCGGAGGCGTGGGCTTAGGAGGATACGGGGGCATTGGCTATGGAGGAATCGGAAACTCCATCGGGTACGGAGGCTACGGACACCATGTTCCATTGAAGACGGTGACGATCACAAAGAACATTCCGGTTCCAGTCCCACACCCAGTTGGAGTTCCGGTCATAAAGAACGTTCCGGTTCCGGTTCCACACCCAGTCGCCGTTCCTGTCGAGAAGCCATATCCGGTGCATGTCCCCCATCCAGTTCCCGTTCCAGTGGAGAAGCTAGTTCCGTATCCAGTTGAGAAGCCAGTGCCGTATCCAGTTCCTCACCCGGTAGCCGTTCCTTATCCAAAGCCCGTCGGTGTTCCCATACCGAAGCCAGTAGCAGTTCCAGTTCCAAAGCCAGTCGCAGTACCTTATCCACAGCCAGTTGCCGTTCCTAAGCCAGTCCCTGTACCAGTCCATGACATCCATGGAGGATATGGAGGGTATGGAGGGTATGGGTTTGGTGGTGGCTCAGGGTATGGTTTCGGAGGCGGTTATCACGGATAGATCCTCTACAGTCTCATGTTTAAAAGGTAAGCTTCATACTTCCATTAATAATGAATTTAGACTATGTGTGTTAGGCTAGCAATTGGACCAGTGACAATATTTCTTCGATAAAGAGCTCAACAATATCAATTACTAGGGAGAGGATTTTAAGGTGCAAAATTATGGTCGAGAAAGAGGAAAAAGAGTTCTGAAAATGCTTTCGGAAAGGTGCAAAAAAAAAGTGCTAATAAAATGCCTTTATTCAATGCTCTCTTTTTCTGCGCCTTCTGTATATAATGAGCGCGGACCGCAGAGAGAACTGGCGCGGACCGCAGAGAGAACGGTGGTTCTGCCGAGTAGGTTTTGTTGAAGTTTGTGTTTTCTCTCGCTGGTTTTGCTACATTATCTTGGGAACTATTGGGGCTGCAATGATTATATTTTACAATTTCATAGCTCTCGTTCTGCTCTACAAAATGAGAACTATAGGATTTTCAGTATCTGCTCAAGAAGAGTAAAAATTATGTATTTTTCTGTCCAATATTTTAACATAACATGGAAGGAAAAAGGTACTGAAGCATCAAAAAGGGAGTAAAGAGGGCATAAATGTGCTAATCTCACGAAAAGGTGCAACAAAGTGTATTCATTGTACTTGATTTCATGTCCTAAAATACATATCTCAAACCATCGCTATAGTTTTGGAAACGTGCTGCACCTTAAAATCCGCTCCCTATCAATTACTGATAAATAATAATTCATGATGAAACAAACGTTTGAATAAACGCACAGAAACACAAATCCTTACCTTGGATTCGAACCCAAGATCCCTGATTCTCAGCTCGATCCTATGATCACTACAGCACGATGCTCGCTTAATACAATATAAAGCAACTATCATTCGTTCATTTGCGTAGAAAACTTGTGAAATATTCCTTTCATATTTATATAGAGTTACAAATCCCTGCTACAGTATTTAGTATAGTGCTCGGGTTTCGCTCGATCGCCAAACAGTTCGCACGGGCGACGGTAGATAGCGTACGGAATCGAGAGCTTCTTTGCTCGAGCGAATAACGCTCGAACAGGCAAAACGGGCGGTATTCACTTAAAGCCCAGTAGTACACGTGTAACCATGTCTGTCGTAGTGAACTCTCAAATTTGGATGGTGTAATGAAAGACGCAGTGAAATTTAAACTTAAGCGAACATAGTCATCATCTCTATGTTAAAATGTAGTTTAGTCTATCTCACCAATACACAGTGATACATAAAATTGATATAGATATTTATGGGCTAAAACTGCCAGGGCGGATGTTTTACAAATATGTGTACGATTAAGAGAATACTCGATACTACACTCGATGAAACACGTTGTTTAAGCTTAGCTGCAACCAACTTTTAACTTTACATGTATTCATTTTACTTGTAATATTCTCATATTAAATAATTATTATATTCATCCTGTTAAATATTATAATAGATTCTTAGTTTATTTTGTTTTCAAGCGATCAGAGATATTAAACAACAATTTAACAGTGTATAAGAAATAATTATAATAGCAACGGGACGATAATTAATATATATTTATAAATAGCGCCATCTTTCGGTTTGTGTTAATCGTATGTTACAATTAAGTAACAATTACTTCTCGATATTTCATACAATTATAGTTGTTGAAGGACAAAAGTTATATTAATATTTTCCCCATATTTCATATTATTATCTTCGCTTAACTATAATATCCACGTCATTCTTAAGACTGGTTAGCGCAGCTAGATACATACAGCAATAATAGTGGTTAAATATATTTCAAGGAAATAGCTTGCAAATATAACAAATTATAATATACTAAGGGTAAGTTATTTTTACATCTAATATCACGCAAAGGAGACATACAAACTAATCATGTGCATTATAATTGTTCATAATGATAATAATACTTGCTGCAGTTATCATTAGCATATAAAATGGGGACATGATTGTCGAAGATATAAAAATGTTCGTTTTATGACGCATATGATTTGAATGCAATTTTATTGTAATATTTAAATATGTTAATATCTTGATTGTGTTATTTATCATATATTAACATTGTTTGAAATGTGTAACATTACAGTATGAATAATCTCATACAAAACAATAATGTGACCTTCATTTGAACTTTACAGATTGAGAAGAAGAAGAAACAAAGAATATTCGGCAGTGAATCTGCAGAATTATCGTACATAAAAGAATGTTCCTTGTTAGGAATTTATTTTTGTTACTCAACTAAATGTTTTTTTTATAATTTTTATAATAATGTACTACGTGGCAATAGTTTCAATAAACGTTGTCATACCAAAGTTCTCACTTATTTGTGTTTCATTCAATTAACAGCAATAAAAGCACCCGGGCATAAATGATTGAGTGAAAGGGCATATTTATGGTTTTCAAACATTCACAAATTACTTGGAAAAAAGCATGAAATTGCATATGTATGTATATGTATATACACTGTACACACACACACACACCGACCTCTATTGCGGAGTGTTTATCACAGGGGTTTCAGATTTGAGTGTCCCTACATCAATTTCGTCATATGGTCACTCATCCTTATCTTCGCGATTAGCCAAAAGTGGAAGAAATACAAAATAAACCAACTCAACAACACAGACACACAAATAAATACACATATATGCTAGTTTTTCCACAGAAATTCATTTCTGCAATTAGATTTGCTATAAGTGTGGTACGAAAGTCATTACAGACAAATTATGTTTTCTGTTTCTTCTTTGACACGTTTCTCAATCTCCGAATAGAAGCTTTGAAATAGAGTGCGTTGTTGGGGAGGATAGGACGGCCATAGTAAACGCAAATCACCAATGCTTTTGTCCACAATCAAAGATAGAAAAAAATCTGTACATATGGATTTCTCAGCAACTACTATAGGTGCAAACGTAAAATCATGTAGACAGAAACATCTGCCTAACAGTAATATACCGTTATACAGGATTGTAAAAAAAACGGTAACCGAACACGTAAGGAACGGTTCTATATTTCAGTTACCTTTTTTGGGGTCACCCTGTATAAAGTATCTCGATTTTAGTGTCTATCTGCGTATACAGTCAAAGAAGTACAAGTCAATTCATATAGCAGCATGTCTAACCACTGACATCACAGAAAAAAATGCTACAAACTTGTAATTAGCTGTACAGAAAGGCATGAGACTAATTCTGTTAAACTATCTCTATTGGTCCATTGTTGGTTCATGTCAACAATCGGAAACCAGTTTATGTGTTTTGATTGTTGTCAACCCTACAGAACAAAGAAAAGATTTCGTCGAGTGAAGGAAATATCAGTGCAAGAATAATGGGTTCGATCAATATGTCCACATCTATCAGTGGATTGCAGTAAAAAAATTGCAACCAGCGGTGTATACGTAACAAATAGAAGTAGGAATAGATTACAAAGGTTGGTCAAAAAGTAACGCACAACCACTGTAGCTCCGGAATGGTAAGGACTAGGGAAGTGAAATTTTTGTAGGTAGAAGCATTGGCCCTTTACCACCTAACCAGTCTATGGGGACACTACCAAAGAGACCAGAGTTACGCGCAACGGACATCAAGTTGCATCACGATAACGCACGACCGCATGCTGCACTCATGATAGTTCAGAAGATTGACCAACTTTGATGGACAGTGGTGCCACAACCCCCATACAGTCCTGACCTAGCGCTATCGGATTTCTATCTGGACAACTGAAGGCTCATCTGCGTGGGAAACAGTTTGAAGATGACAATGAGCTCATTGCGTGTGTGAAGAAGAGGCGTAAAGACCAACCTAAAGAGTTTTAGGAACGCGCATTCGTGTCATGGAAACAAAGATGGCTCCAGTACAGTGAAGCACATGGATCATACATTGAGTGACATTTCCAAAGGACCAATGCTTCTACCTACAGAATTTAATTTTCCTAGTCTTTACCATTCCAGAACAACAGTGGATTGTGCATTACTTTTGACCAAACTTTGTATTTGTAGGTAAAAAAAACAATTTTTTTTTTAAAAAAAATACCTCTATTTGATTATTTAGGAAACTAGGAATTCCATAAAGTTAATTTTTTGTAATGAAATCAGATTTAATGTAAATTAAGTATTATATACACTCACCGGCAATAAACATGGCAACTTCTTCCAGTCCCGTAAGGTTAGGCAACGCACACAACGCCTTGCAGGCAAGCGAATATTTCATTTTGATTGCCGGTGACTGTACATGACTCCCAATAGCAGTTCGTTGAACATTTACAATGGATAGACAGGAGATATGCCAATGTTCTGATTAGTATCTACGGATTATATCGCAGTTACATAGAGACTTGGGAATAATATAGCACTGGTGATATCTTTTTTATAGTATTGCAAAGTTGGATAGAAAGGTTTCAGGTCATAATGTTGATTAAATTTGCACTAGTTATACATATTTTGCAATGATTACTGAAACTGGACGCGACAAATATCAGTTTCAAAATCAATGAATTAACTTCGATATATGATGCAATTAATGAGTGTACCTTAATGTTATCTTTGGTAGTAACAATGCTCAAATAATCAACGCAACACCGAGCCAGAGGACTGCTATTAAACTTTTATTCCAGGTAATCATTCAAAGGGAGGGGGGTGTTACAACAGCTTTTATAAAGGAAATAACTTTAAATGCTATGGTAAAATAAAAGGGAGACTGTCCTTTTCAATGATGTAGAAAGGTGCATCAACTGATGCATTAAAGTGCATCTCGACAGAAATAAATCCTCACATGGTGTTACTGTTACGATACACAAAAATACATCAAACTGTGAACCTGATTCTTCGCAGAGGCCATAAAATACACTTTAGTGCATCAATAGATATGATCCATTTAGTTTTCTCTGTGACCCTTCACATTTAGGTGGAGCCGTAGTCAAAGCTCCACCGTCCTCCCTTCCATGGTGTGAGACGAAAGATTGTCTGCAGGCAGCTGAGCATTAGGTGGCCCATTTTTATGGCCGGTGACTGTACATCACGAACGTACTGAAGAACAACACCCCTTGCACATACTCAACATAGCAGCTATGAGTCAAAGTTTGTTATGAGGCTCTAAACCGACATACATCTGTACCGGCACAATCAGCCATGGGGTACATACAGATGTGCGACCGGTTGTTATGCAACTCGTCTCCTGTCCACTCCGAGTCTTTAAGTTCACTTCATGCATAAAGGTGAAGGTAAAGGTAAAGTGGTCCCCTGTGCTTAGCACCACGCCATGAAGGCGTATAGGGGGTGTGGCGGTAACGCCCCACACTTTCTTGATCCGGTCGTGAGTGGGGGTGATGTGATCAGCATCACGCCCCTGACCGCCTTTACCCCCCAGGTACCCATGTTATTCGACGCTGGGTGGGCGCCGGGGCCGCTTCCATCGTTAGAAAAGTTCCCGGATTTGAACCGGCCGGGGATCGAACCCAGGACCTTTAGCATGGTAGTCAGACGCGTTACCGACTGAGCCACCGTGGCCACTTCATGCATAGTAAAGCTAATCGGGACGGCACCACTATGTTCCTCCACTGGTTATCGAATCCTGGACCTCTTGATTGCAATACCACGTGTCTCCCTGCCTATCCTAAAAATGTGTTCGTTTAGATATCAGGAGATACCTTCAATTGCTCGTTTCCTACAGACAATAATATGTAATATTAAGAACAACTAGAAGAAAACTTTAATATACCTAGGTAAAACTATACATATCCCATAGTCGTACAACCATACAACATATTCTTTATTCAACTATGTTAGTCCTACATTGTATGAAAGGAGCATAAATATGTTGCCAAATTATTCAATGTTCAGCTGCTTGATGTAAGAAATTTTTCATTTCTTGAAAATTGTTAAGACAATTTGCGACACACAGTAGTCAATTTCTTGTTCTTTAGAAATGTTAATGGTTTTTCGTTCTACAGAACCTGGTATTTAAAATAAATTAACATTTTTAGGATCTCTATGAGTGTAACAATTGATCAGCTCCATCTTGTGATGCGATAGTGGTGAAAAGAGGTTTCCACCAAATGTATTATACATCAATATTTTCTTTAACTAACATAAATATATACTTAAAATATGTTAAGTATTTCTTGTTAATAAGCCGGAACACACCGTTAGTTTCGTATTAGTTAGATGCGTTGTCATTGATTGCACTGATGATATTTGAAAGCATGAAATAGATTGAATATCGATATCAAGTCGATATTTTTATGCTTCGATATCTATGTATCGAAATATCGCACAGCTATATGACCAGGTTTACATTCAAAACTATGATGTGAATATTTGTCTTATAATATTAAATATAACTATAATATCCCGCAAGTGTTACGGAGAAATTAAACCAGCATGACGACCCATCCAGTTCTTGCCAGAATAGTTTGTACTGCAGTGATCAAAGAACTTATTTGCATGTAAGTTAGTGCACAACGTTAAAAGTGTAATAAAAATTAAAGTGAACATAATTTTAGTTTTCTTCTTGTATACCTAAGTAAGGAGAGGATTAGATGTTCCGTTTTTGAATCTTCTTGTCTCCACAAAAGAAAGGGGATGCATTGATAATTTTGATCAAGTAACATCACAAAATGTGTGATCATACCACGGCTATAGATAGCAAATTTGGAACATTCAATCACAGTTTGTAATTAAACGAATGGACGGGAATTGTATAACCTTTAGTAAAGATGGTGGACAAATTATTCTACTTTTCTACAGTGACGTTGTCATCTATGTCATAAGTAATGCAAGTTGCATGGAGGGATAAAAATTTAATCTTTTCTGCTTCCGCAAAATTAAGCAATTGCTGCGCTGTACAGTTCAAGTAACTGACTAAAGCGAACGGACGATGTATGTGGCTGCTGTATTCCGTGGTGTTGTAGGTACGGGTTAGCAAACATGTATCCATGGCCTAACCTAATCTGACCCAAGCAGCTTAACCTAACCAATGAGGTCCTTCGCACTTCAAGGACAACCAGGATTGACTGTACATGTAAGTGTTAGCTAACCACACGTATCTATCTTATTGTCTATTGAAATGTGTTTCTTAACCCCACGCCACTTACGAATTAAACCTCAGTTTTCAGGGAGTATATCAGGAGATGTCATCAATTGCTACTTTCCTACATTCAAATAACTAACTTCAATATAAAACTGTATATGTCTTATGGATAGGTACGGCCTGCCTTGCTTCTTAACATACGATGTTTACCGAAAGGAACACATTTATCTTTCCCCCTTATTCACTGATCGACTGCTTGTTGTATAATTGAATAATTTTCTTTGCTAATTTGTATCGCTTTCTACAACACATCGTTCACTGAGAATGTAAATGTTCCATGTCTAATTTTTTCAGGAGAGCCTTTTGTTACCAGTTCGTTGAAAGTTTGTATCATTGCAAAGGCTGATGTATTGAAGCCTTTCTAACAATAAGTAGTTGTTTGGTTAGGTTTTTATGCTGTAATTAGTTATTGGAATTTCAATTGCACCCAACACTAGTTTTGATTTGAGAGTGGCAGTGTTCTATCTCCCAGATATAACACTGCACTCTAGAAACGAAATGGAGATCAAACAATTTCATTATAAAGTCATTCGGTAACAAAGTAAAATAAATAATTCATATTTTGGGAAATAAATCAACTATTTTGATTCCACTAGCATTCAAAATTTTTGTCTGTTAAAAAAAATTGTAGGAACCGAAGACCACTACTATTGCTAAGCAGCTCCCACAAGTGAGTGAGGTTAGAGTGCAAGTGGTTCATCTCATGCTCGGATGGCGCTTGTGTTTGGGTTAGGAAATTGTTGTAAGGTTTCATTGTTGTAGTTTATACTATCGTGACTGCTTCCAAATTCTGCACAATTACCAAAAATACTCTCAATATATCAATATTGGTTGTATGTAGGCATCAGACAATTGCAGCGATGAAACAATTACATCCTAAATAGACTACAGCCAAAATATCTCGATTTGTCTACAAATTGTAGATAGAGAATTAACATTCTCAATGGAAGACATGTTATTTTCTTTTTTCTCATTTTACAGAACCAGTATTTAAAATTAATTAACATTTTCTTGAGTCTTTATTTAAGAAAGCAGCACATGTACCAAACAACTTTTATGCTTGTTTATTAATTTGTGAACAACGTTAAAAGTTTATTAAATAATGACAGTGACGAGTCTTATTTTTTTTTTGCAATAGCAAATTTGATCGATCATTGAGCGGCGTAAAGAATCACAAAAATTACATTATTTTCTAAACGCAACACACAGGGTAATTCCAAATGAATGGCGGTGAGAGGAGAGCAGTTTGCATAGGCGTGTGCGGGATTTTCTCGTTAACCTCATTCTGAGCATTAAATATATCTTTTGCTCCAAAGATCTTGCAAATGAAAATTTAGTCAAGAGATGGCGCTGGTTCTCCTTATGATCTGAATGCTGGAAAAATCCTACAGAAAAATAGACTTTAAGTTGAAAGGAAAGATGAACATTTGGAAAACTGTTTGGCTGTGTTTGAGAAATTAAAAGTAGAGTATTTTGACTGTGGAAAAAGATTGCACTAAATTGTTTACAGAACACACTGATGTATAATATGTTGCGTTTAGAATATAGTTAATTGGAAATCAAGTGTCGAGTGTAAAAAAGGATTATCATAAGTTAAGCCTTTTAGCACAATCTGGTATATAATACAAGGTAATTCAAAATGAATGGTACATAAAGAAACCATACCTGTGACTCCTGTAATGACTTTAATTCACAATTATCGACATAACTTTAAAGGTCAACTAATCAAGTTACTTGGTACACAAACTACACGTCGTAGTAAGTTCCCTGCTCCCACGATACATTGACTTCGTGGGGCTTCGTAGGTAAGCCACCTGAATGTTTTCAGCCTCTTCGTTCTTGACAGATGGCTGTCCTGCTCCTTTCCCCTTGCACAAGAATCACATTCCCTCACACTGTTTCACTCACCTTGCGATGTTGCGACGGTGAGGTCAGTGCCGGATCTACAAATCTTTGGCCCCGCAGCAAAATATTACCAAAGGCCCCCCCCCTCTACCTACCTTCACATACACTGGCATACAAGGACCTACAGGGTGATTCAAAAGTCCCTTAACACCCCTTATAACCCCTATTGATTAGGCTTGCCATATTTTTGTAGGGTCGAACCCAACTCGTTACTGCTGAATTTCAGTTTTTTTTACAAAAATAAATAAAAAATAAATTGAAATTACTTAAAAGCCTTAACATTTTATTGGAACATTAAACTATTTTCAAATGTTTAATTGAATAATACATTTTCTGACACTTGTATTATTCAATTAAATATTTAACTTGAACTCCCTCCTATATGCTGAAATATCTTACAACAATTGGAACAAGTTTTACTTCACTTCTGTTCGAACTATCCATCGATACTGTAACATAATTAAAGAACAATATCGAAAATAAATGGCGAAATGACATTAAGAATTATTGCCTCCGTTATGGTTCTAGCAGATGAAAACACACTTTCTTTTGCCCATTGCCAAATGCAAAGCCCTTGTAAGGGTCGGAAGTTGAGGAAAAAACCTTTTTTTCCTACTGTCCAAAGACGAGGCCCAACATATTATATGTTCATTTTGGGTCATTGTAGGCGAGAAAAAGGTGGGTTTTATTTGTCCTTTTTTGCCTTTTTCGGTGGTTTTTGGCTTATTGGTACTTTTTTAGCCTTTTTTTAGGTCTTAGCGGCTTTTCTTTGCAACTTCACTTTCTTTCGACTACGTTGCTTCTGCCCATTCTCAATTCGAATCATCATCACCTCTTAAACATCCTTTCTGTAGTAAAGAAATAATAATAAAAAAGAAATAAGAAATGTATTTGAACCATCCCTAAAACGAGAGGAAAACATTTTTGGACGACTGAAGCAGGTATGGTACAAGGTCCTTTAACCGTAACTTGTGTGGAAGGTGTAAGTGGCAACTTTATCTTGTTTTAAAGCTTTCAGCACGATGTATACGACCAGACAGCACGCGCCAGCAAAGATCTCAAGTCAGATAAGGAGGTGCCGTGCATATTCATTAAATATGTAATTAAAACTGAAGTTATTAATTAATTTGTGTCACGTTTATACGTCCTTTTTTCCGTTTTTAGGTCATTTTATTTATATTTTTAGGTATTTTTATAGGTCTTTTTTGGCAATTTATAGGTCTTTAACTTCCGAGACCTAGTTATAATTATCAAAAACGTGTAGACGAGTTACTTCACACGCTTGCAAGACCACCAAGACGCTCACGGAAGTACGGAAACGAAAGCGTTCGGAAGTCGATATCTCGAAGAAAGAAAAGGTATAATCGATTCTTATAATCGATCGATCCTTGCCGGTCATAAATTCTGGTCGTGATTATTCTATACCGGTAGCTATTTCCATGCTCAGATTCTCAAAACCCCCGACATTTTGCTATCTCGGACAGCTGTCCGGGGTAATCCCGAACGTATGGTAAGCCTACTATTGATTCCGCCAACTTCAGAGCACAATCCTGCGTAATTTTCCACCTGTTGTGTGCGAAGTTTCTGTGTGCAAGACTTATGTAATATGTTAAAAGATATACATTGGGCCCTCTATAGGTGGGTCCCAAACGAGAACTGGAGGGCCCGGCCCCCTTCGGTTTCGGCGCCCGTGGTGATGTGACTGTTTTCTCACACCTGGAAAATGATATATTTGTTACAATCATTCACTCATAACTTTTTCCTGATTAAAGGTATGTTGAAGAAAAATTCACCACTGCATTTCTCGTGAAATTCTAGCCTGAATCCCACGCGGGAGATCCGATGTGGGTGGTCCAAGGTTGAAATTTTTCCGGATTTGTCCCCGCATAAAGCGGCTCCAGGGCCCAACCAGCTTCAAATCAAATGGTATACGGTGGGGGAGGGGGTGGGGGTAAAGGTGGCCGGAGCGTGGTGCTGATCACACCTCCAAGATGTCCGACATCGAAAATATGTGCCCCCCCATACCCTAAATATGCCTTCAAGGCACGGTGCTATGTTCACAGGGAACTTTACTCTGTACCCGAGTAACTATGTATATTTTTTATATACGCGAATCCCGTACTATGTCAATGGCTGAGGGCCACCTAAAGGCTTACTTGTCTCTGCCCCCCCTCTTGTAGATCTGGCACTGGTTGAGGTGCTTCTTTGGTAAATTTCGTTCGAAAATGTATTTGTACAACGGTTACCGATGAAGTATTTTGCCCATTCTAGCACACAAATAAGCCTTTCCTTTCGCTGATGTCACAATTTTTGATGATGAGCTTGTTCTGTGTCGGTGTTGCCAGATGAAACCTGGAAAGGTACACTATCATGTTTGTCGTTAGGGATAACCTGTCGATAATCTTGAATTAGTCATTACAGCAGTCACATTGTACCATTCATTTTGAATTACCCTGTATTATATACCAGATTGTTGGAAAAATTATTGTGCGATCCACTCCACTTGATTTTCAATTTATTATATTCTAAGCACAACATATTATATATCGGTGTGTTCGGTAAACAATTTAGTGCGATCTTTTTCTACACTCAAGAGAAACTACTTTTAATTTTTTAAATACAGCAAAAAAATATCAAATTGTTCGTTGTTCCCTTCAACCTAAAGTATATTTTTCTGCCGGTTTCTTCCAGCATTCAGATTACTAGGACAATCAGCGCCATCTATTGACTAAATTCTCTGATAAAGACAAGATCTTTGATACAAAGCATATTTCATGCTCAGAACGAGGTTAACGAGAAAATCCACATGCACACATGCAAACTGGGCTCCTCCCACGACCAAACAGAGGAAGATCTCAATCAAGAGACCAGTAGAAAACGACCCATCCTCCTGCTGTCGTGATATGGAACTTGCCCCGCTTTGAACCCTGTCGTGCAGTCGTCTCGCAATGGCGTCACGCCATCTGACAAGTCTTGGTAAACTTCCTTGTGTTTTCGTAATTTGTGAAAAAAAAATAATAATTCTGCAACAATGACGTTGGTTTCTCTGGAGAAAGTACCGGTACTGCATCCAGAGATAAGACAAAAGGCTATGATAATCTCCATGCACTGAACCGACCACCCACATTTAATGGTTCACGTACGGATTATAAAACGTGGATCATTAACCACGGAATGATGACAGAATAATCTTATTATGACTTGAAACTGAAGGAAGAATGTCGCAAGCGAAAATGCTCCCATCGAACTGCATAGAGCGTTGAAAGAATTACTGCAAATGCCTGTTCGACTTTCCCCTTGGACAACCACAATTTCAGCTATGGTTTCATTATGACGTTATTATGACTTGCTAGCATGTTAAATGGACACTACTTTATCCTCCTGAACTTGCGTGCCTTTTCAATCTCTCCTTATTTTAGCTTAGGTCTAAAATCGCCACTGAGTCCCTTAACCTATGTCACTGAGGCTAGATACTGCACGCGCCTCTACAGGGTGTTCATAAAGTCTCGAATCAATGACAAAAATACAAAGGAAATGCAAAAATACTTGTGTTAATAAAATAACGTGTGTCCAAAAAGTCACGCAACCGAAATTTTGAACGTACTTTCGTTAAATATAAAAATAAACAATCTATTTAACCTATTATTTCAAACAAAAAACTAAGAGAGGTAAAAAATCAAGCAAAATAGTAAATAGTAAATATGCTGTATTAGAGAGTGTTTCAGGGCCTATGTGTCCAACTTTTATTGCAGATCACTGTACTAACATAAGAGAATTTCAGTATCTATGGATCCTACTTGTATTGCTAGTGACTGTACTAAAATATCTAGGTGTCGAACTTTTTGCAGGTGACGATACTAAGTGAGCATCTCACCTAGCTGTCACATATTTTTGCTGGTGACTGTACTAAGCGAATATTTCATTACCTAGGTGTCCCATTACATTGTCGGTGAGTGTACTAAGCGAGTACTTTAGGATTTAGGTTCTCCACTTTTATTGCATGTGACTGTACTAAGCGAGTATTTCAGTATCTAGGTATCCCACTTTTATTGCTGGTGACTGTACTAAGCGAGCATTTCAGGATGTAGTAGTTCCACTTTCTATGTTAGGCAGATTTCAGTCATATTGGCATTTATCTTATTCGTATACTTTCAAGTTAAGAACTTGGATTAAATTATTTATACTTAATTGTTTTCATAATTCATGTATATATTTACGTTTTATCTTATGTTATAATATTATTCGCGTATTTTTACAACATTTATTCAGAATTTATAGGCTAATAATTATCCCAAATAATATATGCAACTTTTTCATTGCTTTTCAAATCCAAAATATCTAGGATTATTTCTATTTTTCAAGCAAATTTTGTTGTTTAAGCTCAAGTTAAATACATTTCTTCTTACTATCATCGATTTTTGTTCAACAATGTACAAGTCTGAAGTAATTTGTCTTCGTTATAAACTAAATCTTTATTTAATCATTTTTATGTGCAAGGGCAATTATGAATTATTTGATAAAATCAGTTTAGTTATTTCTATATAGTTTAATATTGTAATATTATAGCAAAGTATTTCTCCCTCGTTTCAATAAAATATCGTTTTCTTATTGGCTGTTTATGTTAGGAGTGAGGGAACCACGCTTCGTGTTCTTGGCGATGAAGAAACTTCCACGTTGGCATATATAATTGTTGCCAACCTGAACTTTAGCTTACTATTGCTAATTAACATTGATGTGTTGTATAAATTATCAGTTTTTCTTGTGTTATTTTATGTTATGAGTTTGTATTATTGTAAGATAGAACAATCTGTTATGCTGCGCCTCGCGCTTGAGGTAGCAGTTGAGGTCTTGCTATTGACTGCGAAGGCGGTGCGCAGACTCTCGTGTTAAATAAGTTGCTTATCACTGCCTGTGAGCGTGCATGACCCAACAAATTATAACTTTTAACTTGTGCGAATCAGTATGTACGCGCGCGATTCTTGATTAAAGATTTTGGACACTTTAATTATAAAGTATTTGAATTTTATTTACTGTCGCGTGTCGCAATTCGGTGGTTTCCTTCCTGGAGGAGTGTGGATTGCCTTAATCCCGATCCCTGGGTGAGAACTGGTGCTTCCAACTGACCAGCCGGAGCAAGGAGCGGTGTGTTGCCAATTCGGATCTCCATACCCTGGAGTTACGAGTGGTGGCACGTTGCACTCTGTTATCGGTAAAGCTAAAGTTCTCCGTGCATACAGCACCGTGCCATGAAGGCACATTTAGGGGATGTGGGGGTATGGTCCCACACATTCTCCATCTCGGCCACTTTGGAGGTGGCGTGATCAGCACCACGCTCCGGCCACCATTACAACCCAGGGTTGCCCCAAGGTACCCATTAACTTGAGGCTGTGTGAGCCCCAGAGTCTCTTTATGCGGGGACAAGGCCGAAAAAATTCCGACCGGTGGAAAGTACAGGGTGTTCATAAAGTTCCGGTACCATTACAAAGAAACATTTACTACGTCATGCTTGAACAGTACCATCTTCCTCAGGTGGAGGAATTCCAGTCAACCATAATTTTTCAACCCCCTCATTGGTCCAAGGATGTTTGAAGTTTTCTGGATGTACCTATTCCCTGACCACCGCGCTCTCCTGATATCACACCCTTGGATTTTTTTCTTTCGGGGGTATGTCAAAGATTGTGTTTACCAAGTAGATTACCGCCTTGATGTTCTGAGAGCAACTATAGGGGCGTACATTGAGGTGTTATGGCATCTATGGCAATCAACAGTATTGTTCTATTGCATGTAGTTTCCGAGCTATGATTTTTGTAATGGTACCGGGACTTTATGAACACCCTGTATAATAAATTAAGACGTCAAAGGCGATAAAACCAGAGCAAAATATAAATGGCGAATAAAAGCATAACTTCATGACTGCAAGGCCTAACATGAGAAAGTTGAATACAAATTATAAGAGCTCGCTACAATGCAATCTCTCCGTAATGGAATACCAAATTATCCCAGCACAATTCGGGTACAGGGAATCAATTTAATGCACTTAGGTTGCAGTTTCATCCGAAGATAATAACATTCATAAGGCAGAGGGATTCGATGATACTAGCGGTAACACAACCTGCTTGGAGAAAGTAGCCTCTTCATCACTTGGTGATTTTCTTAAAAGCCTGGTCGAGCTTTCACAGCCTCATTATGGGCACCGGATACAAATGTTTCTTATTAGTGTCCAGTAAGAAAAGTGGTAATGCTGAGATAAATTTTAGTCTAGCTTCTTGCTCATATATCTGGGTTGAGATTTACATCGGTTTTGCTGTCAGCTGTCAGCTTGAACGAGCATGTGAAAGTTAAAGGTAGATGATTTTCATGAAAGTAACGGACGTTTACATGTCTTTACACGGACTAGAACCTAGACACTGTTGCCTAGAACATAGTAGAGGAAGTGTACTAAATGCGGGCCCCGTCCTTAAAGCAGGCCCCTTGCATTTCTGCTCTGGATGATGCCGTAGCATGGCGGAAATACATGCATAGGGAGACAAATTTATGGTAAACAAAAACTGAGGAGAGCGGTAAATAAAATGATAGATCAGCGGTATATACCAGCGGTGGAAAAAAAATTGCACACACTTTTTCATTATGAGAGGAAACAACATACAAAAGAGCTATAAATTCATAAACTACTTCATTTTTATATACTGTACACATACACAAGTACTTAGCTGTCCAACCAAAAATAAAACATCAACACAAAATCACTTCATTTCTAAATTGCATATCTCAAGTGATTTATTCATTGTATGTATTTAAAGAATATCCTTGCTGTCCAACAAATAAACATACACAAACACATGTTGAAAATCACATGATGATAAACAAAATTCATTCATGACTGAACACAAATGACACCATTGTTTCCCTTGATGTGCGGGAACAGACTAATCTTATCGTTGCTACAGCTAGCAAGTTCAATGAAACTGGAAGTTGAGTAGACATTCGGGGGAAGAAAGGAATACAGCTTGACAGGGAGCGAAGTTTTCGAACTGAGATTATGTGCGTGGGAAATCCCAATTTTCAGCGTCTTCCTGATGTGATCGAAGATAAAACGTTCTTCAGCTGCAAGTGGTAGGAAACTTTAGGCAAACGTTTCGTTACAAATCGACAGTTTGCGCGCACAACCTCGATTGCCGGTTTTTGCATGTTTTCTACTCAATTTGATGGTATTTCACGGTTATTTCGCGAGAAAGCGTTCATTTCGTGGAAAAGCACACATTTCACATTGCTTTGCGAATAAAACTCATGCATATTTCATCACTGGGGGTGTAGTTACGTGCAGAATGTTCAAAATTGCATCTTCTTTTTCGTGCATCGCGAAAATTCAATGTCCCTATACATGCAGCTGGTAGTTTACGTTATTGTCGCATGCAGCGCTAGCGCCCATGCTGATTACTGCGTCTGTTGTTCTCCAATCAGCTCGTAAGTGATTTTGGCCAAGTGGCATAAACTCTTCTATACGAGGGGGGGCTGGAAAGTTCATGAAATCACCCAGAAGAAATAAAAATTGAAACAAATTGTTGTAGCCATTAGAAAGAGCATATATTGTAAACCTCTTATCCTGCATATGATCCTTTTGTCATTGTTATTTTTTTTTGTTTCACGTTCAGTAAGAAGAGATGGCGGAGGACCTAAGGAAATTTGAGAAGAATGAGCTTCGCAGTGTCATCAAGTTTTTCGTGTTGCAAGACAAATCCCCCATGGATATCCATAAAACTTTGCATGAGACTTTGGGGGAACATGCCCCAGGATATACAACAGTAGCCAAATGGGCGAGGCGTTTTAGGACTGGACATGGTGAGACTGAAGATGAACCCCGCTCTGGCAGGCCTGCAAGTGCAGTGACTAGGGAAAACATTGTCAAAGTGCACGACATGTTTATGGAGAATAAGCGCATATCCACCAAAACCATTGCTGCGTATCTGGGGGTATTGCGTGAGTGTGTGGGTGTCATAATATCAGAGTATCTGGACATGCGGAAGCTCAGTGCGAAATGGAACCCAAAATGTCTGAATGCTGACCAGAAGAGAACACGAGTGCAGATGTCACGGAAGATCGTGCGCAAATTTCAACACCCTTATGATTTTTTGCGCTGTCTGGTGACTGAAGATGAAACATGTATTCACCATTATGATCCACAGACTAAAAAGCAACCCATGGAGATGCGCCACAGTGGGTCTCCTAGACCGAAAAAGTTCCGAAGTCAAAGGTCAGCAGGGAAGGTTCTGGCATCGGTCTTTTGGGATAAGGACTGTGTCATCCTCATAAAATATCTTAAACAGGGTGAAAACATCAGTGCTGCTGTTTATTCCCAATATTTGATTGAATTGAAGGCGGCTCTGAAGGAAAAACGTCGGGGAAAAGTGAGCCGTGGTGTGCAATTTCTCCAGGACAATGCGCCCTCGCACAAGGCCCATCAAACCATGCAATTGCTGGCGGATCTGGGCTTTACCTGTGTACCCCCACCCACCCTATTCCCCTGATATCGCCCCATCCGACTATCACCTCTTTCCAAACCTCAAAAAACATCTCAAGGGCACACATTTTCCGTCCGAAGAGGCACTGGTTGAGGAGGTGGAGGGCTGTTTTGCATGGCAGGACAAAACCTTCTATTTGAAAGGGTTACAAATGTTGAAACATTGTTGTGAAACGTGTATTGAGCTTCGGGGGGAATACCTTGAAAAATGTATTAAAATGGTTGTTCCAGCTGTATTCCTTCTGGGTGATTTCACGAACTTTCCAGCCCCCCCTCGTATACTTAATCCTAAGTATAGTAGCTATCTTTATATGCAATTTCTAAGTAAGGGATGGGAATACGTGAGAAATATTTATCATGAAAAATAACCCCTAGTGGTCCTAAAGTGGGCCCCTTTTGTTGTTGTGTAACAAGCACAGAATGCGTTTTCACCCACATTCTAATTCTGGAATTCTGGTACAGGTTCTAAGATAATAGATATGACGAGGACAGGGAAGAAACCAAGAACGTGGAATCTAACATGGCCACATAGATTCTATACTAAAGAAAACAATAATCTTGAAGAAAGCATGTAATACTGTCTGTTTAACATTTCAGAAAACGTTTTACTTTATTCCGCAGTCTTTCATGTATCAGCGAGAAAAAAATGTCTTTATTGTAAAAATGCTATTTTTTCGAAGAGAAGCAATTTTGAAGATTAGAGAAAAACGTTCCTAAAGTGAGCTCCCTTATATTTATGACAATTAAAAGCAGCAACACCATAAATTATAGTGATATAAGCTTAAATAGTATGGGAGGAGACATACTAAATAAGTACATAACATACTATTTCAGGCTTTAGTACCGTTAATTCTGGCTTCATGGTTTCCTTGTTAAACAAAATGGGGGCCCACATTTGGCACACTTCCTCTGCACTACGCCATGAGTAGCGTTCGGAAGATGATGAACTACAAAATGTAATAAAATTACCTTAAAATTCTTAAAAAATGACCTAAATTTTTTAAAGATGACCTACAAATAATTTTCCCTCTGATAATGAAAGCTCAATTTTTCATAAATTACAACAATTAGTTGAATAATTCCATAAAACGTAAAACCCATTGTTTGCTGGTTTAAACTCCTGAAAAAAAGGGATAAGCAATTAAGTGCTAATATAGTTTTCTTTACTTTTACTTCAAAATACGGTAAGGTTTTACTGCATATTCATCTTCTTTCAGAGGGAACTCTCCACGATAGAGTAGTCGGCCAGCGTCTGAAAATACGGTTGTGTTTCGTGGTTATATTATTTTAAATATCGTGACTAACTTTAGTTTATAAGGAGAGATAATAGAGGTCGCTAAGTTAACCTCAAAGTAGGCTTTACACAAAGTGTTTCAAGTTTCCTTGGTGGAAATTGAATTTACCACAATAAATTATTAAATGCATTGCTAAGCATTTCAGTTAAAATAATATTGTACTTTCTCATTCACCGTATTTTCGATTAATGGCTAAAAGGACCATGTCAGGAATGGAATATGAAAAATATGTAAGTTAAGCTAGCAAAAGCATTTAAAATTCACGAAACAAGAAGGAAGGACAAAAATAAGCCTCAAGAATGAAGAAAAATGCCACAATCATGTTTTGTGGTTCAAACTGAAGGGAAACGGACAGACATTGTTTTCAAGGCTCAGTAATTAAGATGGTTTGTCAACTTCCAAGCCCTAGTCATAAGACTTCGAACACTGAAAATTAAAGCGTTTCTCCAGTAAAGACTATTCCAGTTTCACATTAAACAAAATCGGCACATCATAAGGCTAGTTGTGGTATACGAAATTACCTACATTGATTTACGTTAATAGTTACAAATAAAGAAACATCAACCTTACACACCTTTTAATTCATAATGATTAGTAATAGGCTTATTATTTCATTCCTATAATGTAATTAATAAATAGTATTTATTTGTAACTAATAATGTAAATTTGTCTGTTTTCACTAACTTCACCCTGTTGCAACTTTGTTACCCATGGAATATGAATCTCATTTTTTTTTTTTTACAGATCCTGAGTACTCATTATGCTGTAAATATTAATTTTTTATTAAGTCCCGCATCAGAGACATTGCGGTTCAAATTTCGAAGAAAATGAAAAACGTGCAATTACGAGGATGTGCACTGCTAAAAGAGGAAACCAGCAACATAGCTCAAATATTTCAGCTAAAACTTTGGATATACATCTTTCCTCTTCTAAATTTTGATTTTTGTTGCAAAGCTACTATCAATTTTGACCCTAAATTTCACCCATTTGCATTATACAGTGCATTCGTTTTGGCTCTGGGTCGAGATAACACGTGAGCAACTTTGAGCAACTCTTATAACACAGTTTAGTACTCGTTATGCATTATAAATATAATTGTCTACATGCTAAAGATATGTACGTGAATAAGCGAGACGTTACGGGACGAAAATGCCGGCATCTGCGCCATGTCACGCGCTATCTCGGCCCAGAGACGAAACGAACGCACTGTATATGGCAAGAAAAAAACTTATAGGACATAAAATGTAGCTTGAAATGTACTGAAAACATTCTTCTTACCTGAGTTTCTATCATTTTTCTTAGCTGAGTTATCAAATTGTCTGCAAAGGTCAAAATTGCCGGAAGCCATGAAACAAAATTAGCTGCCATATTGAAATGAAGTCATATAAAAATGAAATAATACCTGTTTGTAACTACCCTTGCATAGGCGTTACAACAAAAAATGAAATTTTTTAAAATTGTCAGGCATCCAATTAATTTCTTTCGACCATTGGATATTGATTTACCCGTATCTTGATGTACTGAGAGGTTTCATTTTAATTAATTAATCAAGTATGATTGTCAATTTAAAACGTTACACAACAAAGATGATTAAATATGGCGTGTAACAGTGTTGCAAAGCAAATCATTGAACTTTGATTCTGAGTAGAAAAAGAGATGGGGTAAATATAGCCTTTATGTCTGCCCGCAGCTCACATTGAAACCGGTTTATCAGTTCGGAAGTGATTTTTCTACGAAACAAGAATAATAGCTGGCATTCAATCAACTCAACTAAGCGAAACGAATGTGGATAATAATACATGGCGACATTACAAAACACGCGGAAGGGTGCAGTCCAATGCACTCGCCTTCCCGGTTTGGGAAATGCAGTGGCAACGTCACTGCAGAAAATTAAGTTTACAAGCAATTTCCACATTACTGTTCCCTTTCATTTGGTTTTCTTTTTGTTCACCTGAATTTTCAGTTTTCCTTTCACAAACAGCTGATAAATTGTTTCTAGATGGCAATTTTGCACGCCATAAACACAAGTGGAGAAAAGGGGAAATTTCTGATACGGGTTCAACGATAATGTTGTATGAAGTAAAATGCATGCTTGTTTTTCTTATTTCATAAAAGCTACAAGCACTGTAGGCAGTTTTTTTTTGTAGATAAGATTTAGCATAGCGCGGGGATAAAAGTGGTGAAAAGTGGGTGGGGGGGCACTTGCCCCCTAATCGCCGCCACTGTGTCCCTCACATTCTCGATCTCTGCCATTTTGGAGGTGATGTAATCAACACCACGCTCCGGTTGCCTTTACAGTGCTGTGGAGGCACGTAAGGGTGTGTGGAAATACAGTAGAGCAATTTGGAATGTGATGCGAGCAGCACCACGCTCTGTTCACTTTTATTCCCCACATTCATTACAGGATTAGTGAACCCCAGAGCCAGCTATGCAGGGACCAGGTCGGAAAGTGTTCCACTTAGGGAGATTTTACACCGAAGCGACAAGCGACACATGTCCCTTGCGAACGAGCAAATCAACGAGCACATGTTGCTTCTGTGTGAAATATCTCTTAGAACCACTGACGCCGAGTGGACCATCGCGGCTCCAAAAATGTAAATAAGTGGCATCAAATATCAAAAATAGAATAAGAGATAATAGTAAAGGCTACTCACATTTGAGATTTTCTGCCACTTGTTTCTTATATTTTTGATACCGTGTATAGTTTATTTGCAGGATGAGTTAAAAGCTTATAAACATCTAAAGAAAAATAACGAACCTCCATACATGCTTCAAACAAATTGGTGAAAATATGAGATAATATTTTACTCTGCCATCTTAAATTCAATTTTGAAAAAATAAACACAAAGGCAGGCCATAAAACCAAAACGAATATCAATTTTAAAAAGAAACTAAATTGCATTGTGCAATTCAGGATGTAATGTGTCAATGATAACCTTCACTTAAAGAGATAGGCTTCCTTGGTTCATGAAAGTGAACTTTTACCTGTGAAACAAACTGAGAATATGATAATGTGAAATTAATGTGTAATGTGAACAGCAATTTGTGCAACACTAAAACAGCTGTGAAGAAATTGCACACGAGTTTTATCTACTTTCTCTGAAATGCAACTGTGTCAACATAAAAAGGCATAATTTTAATAAATGAGGATAATCAAAGGGCTTTTCCGTCCTATAAAAAAAAAAACAAGTTGAAAGACTTTGAAATTCTCATACATAGGCAGAAAGAACTCATTATTTTTCAGTGGCGGTGATTAGGGTGGGGGGCAAGGAGGGCAGTTCCCCCCGCATTATCCTAAATCTTATCTACGAAGGGAAATGTATTGTCTTTGCCCCCCCCCCCCCAGTTTTGGATTTTTTCAATACATTTATGGTGTTATTAAGAAGAAAAGGTTGTGCACATCTAAGGATAGATTACAATAACGCTACACGCACAAAGTTCTCCATAATTAAAGGAATATATCTAAATATATTCCCAGAAATAACTATTAAAATCTTAGCAACTGCTCACTGCATTAAATGTTACACTTATAAATGAAAAAAAATCGTCCCAAGGTAGAAGCAAGTTATTGAGATATTATTAAATCTAAACAACTTCACATATTTTTTAAAAAATATTACATTGATTTTAACTAACACTTAATTGATATTGTGAGAACCGAACACACCACCCATAGAATATAATAGAACCTAGAGAAGTATATTAAAGCATTTATTATTTCATATTTTTTTTATAAAATATTTTGTATATGTTGCTTGCAATGAAATGTTATAACAGTGTATTTTTTTTTCTGCGAAGCATCCCCACAGCTGTCTCCTTGTCACCATGGTAAACCATAGAAGCATCCCCTCAGCTAACCCCATTGCTCGAGCAAGCATCGCCGAGCTAATATTTCCCTAAATACCAACTTGCACCGACAGAGAGAAAATTCTAGATACACCCCTGACAAGTTAAGAATTGAAAGATACCGGGTAGCCAGAATTAAAGTTACCCAACTCAGAGCCCTCTGTAGCCTGTTTGAGGCATCGTAGAACTGAAATTTGGTGAATCCACTATGCAGACCATGGGAAAGAGGATGGCGATAAAAAAGTTCAATTTTCCGCCACCAGGTGGCGCTGTACATGATGGGTTGTAATAATGACGTAAACTGCTCCAATTGGTTATGGATTTACCTTTACCTTGCAATCTTGCAATAAACGAGAGATTATTTTCTCGCAACTTCCTGCCACTAACAAATATCTTTCTAATTAATAACTCAGCTAAATTACTTAACGTGAGTGTTGAACCAAATATTCATTATTACGCCACATTTCAACCTGGTGGCGGAAAATTGAACTATTTCTTTTTTATATTATATTTACACTATATTTCATATTAGTTATATTGCAAGCTTTTTACATTATGAAACAAAGGTTTCCTAATGTATTCAACAGAGATGACTACGTATTGTGAAATGTGATGGCATCATGACATCTTAGTGAACACAAAATATTCCAACATAAAAATTTTAATAATATCCCTTTCCAGTCTACTAGGGAAAAGAAGGAATAGCACAGATATGTTAATCGTTATTGGATCCAGCACCTCCTGACATTTCTGGATAGACATGGGCGTCCGAAAGAGGGGCAAGAAGGGCCGTGCCCCCCCTGGAAAATTAAAGTCAACCAAAAATTATGTATTTCACTCATATAGTTTCATTTTATCCACAATAATATGTGTTAATTATTGCATGAACACCATAACAAATTTAAGTCATGTTTTTTTTTTAGGGAACAACACTATTTTTGGGGAAAATGTGCTTTGTTTGCCCCCTAGAAAAACATACCTTCCTTGCCCCTCCCTGTAAAAATCCTGCCGACGTCCATGTGGATAGAGTTAATATAATTCGAATGGTGAAATTGTAGATATATTTAATAACAAAAAATATTGTTTTCTGTGACTTACTATTATTTGAAATAGGGTTACATTTAAACCTTCAGTCTATTTTACACTAACTATAAAAACAGCTTTTTGTTATGCAAATTGTATATAGATATGGATACAGAATATGGAAATTACACATGTATGTAATTTAAGAAAAAACATAAGTTGTTCTAGCAGTAATATTAGTAATGTAATAATAGGAGAAGGTCTAAATATGGGCGAAGGTTTAAATATGGGTTTTGAAGTTATCAGCCCTACCGGGTTCTGCAGCCTGGAAGAGGCTATGGGTACTGATTATCTGTCAAGGACAAAGGTTGCGGCGCCAAATTGCAAGAGAAAGTGTTCGGCCTTGGACGCTGTTATAAAATTGCGACCTCCGCTGCTTTGTATAGGTTATGATATTAGCGGTACATAAAACAAATGTGGGCTATTATAATGCCATGATTTGTTTGTGAAATATGTACCACATAAAGCTAAAATAAATTGAAGAAGAAAAATAGGGTGATGGTCTAAATATGGGCTATGACATGAGGACTAATGTTGAGATCACATTTTCAACAAATATTTGGATGTTTTTCCCATTCCGCGTGATTTTCAAAACAACAGATCATTCATAAATATGAATTTTATAATGTTTTAGCGATAAATGACTGTTTTTTAAAAATTTTAATTGCTTTTTGTGATATTGCCAATAGTAGCCCATATTTAGACCACAATTTTGAAATACATCATTTTACCATTTTTTGGAAATTGCTTTTTTTTAAAAAAAAAGGGAGACCTTCTATACTTTAGCATCCTATTACATTTAAGTATATATTTCATAGATATGCATTTTAAAGGCAGGTGCTTGATATATTATTTTTTTCCTCAGAAAATGACAACATAAAAAGGGTGGCCCATATTTAGACATTTTCCTCTAATAATAATAATAACAATAATAAAACAATAGGAGTAATAATAATAATAATAATAATAATAATGATGAAAGTGTCTGTGGCTGCCCCCCCCCCCCACCTGAGGAAAAATCCTTTGAGCGCCCTTGATTGGGTCTATTTAATATTGAAGACATCGGTCTGTGTCAGACATCAAGATTCTTCTACTAGTGCTGTCGGTTGTGCTAGACACGGAATGGGTTATGATAAATGAATATAGAGTAGATGGAAGTATTCACTTCGTAGTAGAGTTGCAAAAAAAGCCGACTTTTTTGAATGGACGGTTTTTCTCCGATATAAAGTAGGCTTTTTTGGAAAAAAAACGGAACTTTTGGCTTTTTTGGCTTTTTATTAATTAGAGCTAACGTATTTCACTTGAAATTACTGTTATGAGTTTACAGGTTTCTATTTTTATAGTGACATATTTTACAACTAGCTAAAAGAAATTTACATGATCTAGCAGCCAAGAGACAGATATTGGCCAATCCCAGTGGACATATATTTCATAACGGTTCAGATACAATTTTAACCCTAGCTTACCGAGAGGGGGGGGGGGGTTGCAGGCCCACCACCTCTATTTTTTAGATTTTTCAACTGAAAATAAATTACATTGTTTCCTAGAATATTCCCAATATTTATTTATTACTTTTGTTCATAAAAACAAATTTAATGTAATTAGGAGGCAAAATCCACTTGGTGGGCATATCAGGTGCCATTTTTGAATGTGTCTTATTCGAGATCCTCATGACAATGACAGTGTACAATTGGTTGGTAATGATGGTTAATTATTGTAATTATTATATTTAATAAACAACCGCACTTCTACAACTAAAAAACATTTTTAAAAAAATGTGATTTTTGTGAATCATAAAATATATGTGAGACACTACTCGTGCAATAGTTGGTTATTATTTTTTATTAATGGTAGAAATTTTTGTAATTATTATAATTAATAAATAACTGCACATAATCAGCAAATGAAGCAGTGATTCAATAATAAAACGTTTTCTTGAACTTTAGTGATAAAAAAAAAGTATGGGCTTGCGAACAGCCTCCCGATATGTAAGTTTCTCGTATGGCATGGATAAGCTAGGGTTAAAACTAAACATTTAGTCCTGATGAGCACATCTGACCATGAAATGGACTTAAAACAAGCTTTTACATGTTTGTGTCTCAATTTAAATGTTGATATCATAAAATATGTAACAAATGTTAATATCAAAATATTGCAAAATATGCAGAAGTATAGGTATTATGTGAATTTGTGTATATATCCTGTTTAACAGAGGTTTGAGATGGAAACGACACGTGGCCCTTCGAAACGAACCATTAGAAGTGAATGCAACCTTTCGAACTGAAGCAACATAAGCTGCAAGTGTTGCTTGTCGCTTGGCCAGTACTGTTTTCTCAGGGAACCTTCAGATCGAAGCAACAAGTGGCATGTGTCACTTGGAAGCAGACCCTCAGTAACTCAACCTTTTGAACCGAGATGCGACAACGAGCTAAACATGTCACACTGTTTTCAATGGCGTGCATCGTCGTGTCGCTTCGGTCTGTTGTTCTTGCATGCACGGTGAACGTTTTGCTTAATACTGAAGGAGACTGCGTCGCTTGTCATCTGTGACTTCAGTCTGAAAGCTCTGGCACGCATCATGTAGCTTCGGTATTTGTGCATGCTTGGTGAATGCTTGCTTACAGACTGAAGGGGTTCATGTCACCGGTCACTTCAACGTGACACACTGTCATGTGTTGCTTCGATCTGAATGTTCTCTATACTTGACAAGATTGATAGCTACTTCATAAGAGATTATGAGATCTGAGACTAGATTTTTAAAAGGTATAGCAGTACTTTCTTTTTGCCTCATGTACATATTCGTATAACAAATTCAAACATTGAAAATCATATCATACTATTCGGTTCTATTAAAAATACATACGAAACTACTCTAGTTATGTGAATAGGTTTATACTTCATAGATATAGTTAATAAGCCTACCGAAATATGAAGATAACACTCTGAAAGAGCTGCCCATTCAAAAAAGTCAGCTTTCTTGGAAACACTGTTTATGTCCAGCTACGAATTTAATATTGTAAATTGTATTTTATATTTAGAAATGATGTCTATTTTACAGTAGGAAGATAAACGAAAACCATGGAAGAGGAAAAATTATGCCAACTCCTATATTTTCATTGATTTGAGACACTTTTGTGAAAAAAGCCGTGGAAATAAACCGGAGTTTCTTTTTCCAAAAAAATCCGGGTTTTTTCCGACCACTTCCAACTCTACTTCGTAGTAACCAAAAATGCTAGAAATATTAGAAAAAAATAAATTTAACCTGAAGTACCATTAACATACAAACGTTTTTGTGAATACACATTAAACATTGAAATTGAGGTTAGGGAGATAAAATGTATTTTGTCCCATTCAACTTACATGTAACAATTTACAAAATCTTTAGAATTATAATAACACTTCCACGTAACTTTAAAAACAAGATTGAAGATTTGACATATTGTGTAGAACTGACAGATTACTTAGTTATATCCTTATTAATTTCGTGACCATAGAGTTTCTGAAATGTTTCATTACTACATACTATAGACAGCAATTTATACAGCAACTTTACCCCATCTGTAGTCACTAAAAGCAGAGCTGTTCGTTTTACATATTCTAATAAAGTGGACAAAGAGAGTTATATTTTTACTTAATTTTAGTACTATACTACCGACATAAGATATTTCAGGTGAGGTTCGGATACCCAAAATCCCCCTTTAGACACGCCGTTGTTAATATTTGTTTCTAGTATAGAAATAGTACTTAAATAATAAATAAATAATAACCTTGTCCCCCAAAAGTGGCTGCCTGATTATTTATAAGTATTGATTAATGTACAGAAAACAACAGGTTTATAATGTAAATTACTTTTCGGTTATTTTGAGACTCGATTATAGATTGGGTTTATTTTCTTTTTCGAAAAGAGAAAACACGTCCTTGACAAACTTTGTAACTGACAGCGGCGGTTTTCAACCTGCAAGTAGTCAGCAGGAAACGGATTTGTATGTAAGTATCTTCATATAATGCTAGAACCAATGTTATTTTGTATTGTCTTTTCGAATATTGATATATTAACTCGAAAATTCTCATACTTTTACATACATCAGCTCTTATCACATATTTTACATATTTCAGAGATAATTTCCATATTTTCAAACATTTTCGACATATACTATTCCATATCCATAATATTACTATATTTTCCCTTCTTTTCTTAAATACCAAAGATTTTCTTTCATCTGTATTTTGTTTATTTTGTTCTGTTTATTTTAGATCTTGACAACAGATCGTTACACTTGTGTCATCAATTCTAACATTCTTGTCAGCAATAGAGAATGCAAGCTTAAGCTTTGGCGGTAAAACATATTTCGAATATACTCCCATGACTTCATGGGATATTGAACGTAGTTTCAGTGAATATAAATTGAGCTTGGACCCATGTTTCTTTGAGAATGGGATTCGATGTGACATCGCATTGCAAAAATGAGTTCTGTAGAGAGTTAGTTGGCTTCCGGTTTTGTAAAACGGGTGACACGGTGCGTATAACACGAACGGAAGTGTACCCTTTTTCTCTTGCGGAATGTTGAGGAAGGATGGCGCCACCGTAGCCTAACCATTTAGCGTGGTGACAGTTGAAAGGTGAAACGTTTTGTTTCGTAAACAGTGCTTCCATGTTCTAGGTATAAAAGATATTTGCGCATCTCCGAAATTACACTTGTGTTTCTTGTGCTGTGACAGAAGTGAGACTTCAACAAAATGAGACTTCTCGTAAGTACATGGGCTGAAATTCTTGTTTTATTTGCTCACACGCATACAAATATTTAACTTCAGTTTCATATAAGGTGGTGGGTATTGGTAGCAATTTTGCATTTGTCCGAGTGTAAGGGTAAATTTGAACATCCTCGAACAACTTTTCCGCCATTCGTCTACTGACGTAAGTACGGAATGCTTTCGTTGGTTGAATAGTAAAGTTTGTCTATATATATCGTCCTGTTTTGTACCTTGTTACATTTGTACTTGGTGCAGAGTCTGAAGAAGACCTTGCTAGAAGGTTGACGTTACGTTTAGTTTAAGTTTTATAATAAAATAAATTTTTGCCTTGGTCAGCATGTTGAGTTTTTTATATCATGGAAACAAGGCTTAATGGTGTTAAAAATGTGTTTTAAGTCCACTCATCGGGATTGGACCTACAGTTTAAGGTGGGATCCGAACCACTGTCCAGCGTACCTCGGGACACCTTGTTGGCTTTCATTGCAAGGGTTTTTAGCTTTTTGTCTCTTAGCGTAAATGCACTGCAATCTTTCGGAGATTGGTCAAAAAGGAATTATTTATGCTAAGAGAACAAAACCTAACAAGCCTTACCTAACAACGAAGGCATTTACTCCATCATCCAAACTTGCCTTAAGTTGCAATTACATTATTTACTCTTTCCTAATTCTAACTTAATTCAACCTCCAACATATATTCTCCGTCTCGGTTATATCTAGAACAAGGCTGCGCATAGTGTTGTGGTGGAGGTCGTGCGCACAAAAAGCAGTACTAGCTGCTGAGAAAGCTGGTAAACGGCAGTCTCTTTCCTCCTCCACGCAATCCCATTCCCGCTCATGTGTTCATTGGTACAGCCGTCTCGCGTCACTACTTGCGCAGATACTTATTTTCGTTTGCTTGCTCCAGAGATAGACGGCACATACCAACCATACTACAATATTGGCTGGTTCGTTAAGCGCTCGACTTTTGATCTCGAAGTTTCCGGGTTCGAATCCCGGCATAGGCACGGGCGTTCTTTGTGAGTGCCTTCATCAATTTAATCTAATCATTCCTCATCCTCATCTTCGCAGCTATCTAAAAATGGCAGAAAAGCGGACCTTACTCCGTTGGCGAATGAAGATGAGTGATGATGAGATGAATTAATGAAGGCACATAGGCGTTCGTTGGTAAGTCTACCTGCATCAATTTTAACTAATCTCCTCACTGTCGTGATTAGCTTAAGATTAAAAACAATATTCGTAAAAATAAATTTACAACGAGTATGGTAAGGTTTGACTTAAATCCACTGTATTCACATGTACAGTTCGGAACTGGATATTCACATAATGTTGCAAATTGAACTAGGAAATTATTCTCGAACTCGTTGGATAATAAACCTTTTCCTGCTCCCACAAAAATAGGCAATAATTAGGCTGGAGAGTTCAATGAACTAACCGATCTCTAACTACGCACTGGTAATGATCAGGCGGGAAAGTTCATACGAACTAACCGCTCTCTTCCACTTTATCTATACTATAATGCTTGAAACACACGAGATATTCTATCCGATTTTCAGTTGGACTTGAACTAGTTATGTGATATTGGCTCATCTGCTAGTTTTAGCCTCACGATATTTGTCGGTATAATTTTGTTCCTACAAGGCATTGCGCAGAGCACATACACTAAAAAGATAGATGAGAAATTTGCAGAATGTTGTGGAAAAATAGCTGGCGACATCTGTTGTTAAAAATTTAAAAGAAAAGTATGGGCTAGAAATTGGCTCGAAAAATATGGTAATCAAGTTGTACTCATCAAGACTCTTAATTTTTAATGAACTCGTGTATGTGTACATGAAATTCGCAAGGATTCATTCATAAGAAAATATTTTGTTGAACTAAATATTTCACACATGTAATACGCTGGTAATAATAAGGATCTTCAGTATCGGCTAATCACATTTGTCGTGTACAAATCTCATCGCTTGGATAAATTCCTAAATATTATTGAACACGAATGCACATTATCTCTATCTTCACTTTCATCGAGCAGCGAACAAAAGGGAAAGCGACCAATCCAGCGCGATGAGAAACACAGCAGCTTGTGGAACGAGGTGCGCGCAGCACCTCCTCCCGCTACGTCGTAACTCTCGGAGACACCGCTGTTGTCTGGTTGGTGTGAGGTGTATTCTCCGCTCCCAACCTTGCCAGCATGTAGGTAGCTCGCCTTAAGACCAGGCAAGAGTTAAAGGACCACAGACAAAAAACTTGCTCTTGCCAAACTCACAGATTACCTTCACGTGACTAAATTTTTTACCCTGGTTGGCTGTACTTATAACATGGCTTAGCCGTCAAAAACCAGCCTCGCAGCAATTTCCAGCCAGGTAGCCAGTCTAGCGCGAACTAGGGCATTCCTACTGGTAATACAGTTCCGTGTGATTCCGCCTTTAGTCGCGCTATCTGGAAGGTCTTGTGAAGACTTCAATGACAGAGGTTCAATTATATAGGGTGTACTTTTTCTTGTTTTATTCTGTCACAGTTCCCTGACTGTTTTGATTATTGTCCGCAGGTTATTGTTGCTTCCTTGGTTCTCATTGTTGTGGCGAAAGCGGAGGAAGAAAAGGCAGTTGAGGAGAAGAACGAAGTTGAAACAGTGGAAGGACAAGAAACGCAGGTCACCGAAGATACAACAAAAGGAAAACGTGGACTTTACGGTTTAGGATATGGCTACGGTGACGGACTAGGCTACGGTTACGGTCACGGATACGGCGATTACGGTTACGGAGATTACGGACACGGAGGTTACGGTCATGGTTACGCACACGGATACGGCGGTCACGTCCACCACGGGAAGACCGTAACGGTGACAAAGCATGTTCCAGTACCCGTTCCACATCCAGTTCCGGTTCCAGTAGTAAAAGACGTCCACGTTCCAGTTCCTCATCCAGTACCAGTTCCAGTCATCAAGCCGTATCCGGTTCATGTCCCCAAGCCATATCCAGTCCATGTTATAAAGCCAGTGCCCGTTCCAGTTGTGAAGCATATCCCGGTGCCTGTCGTGCAGCATGTACCAGTGCCTTTTCCAAAGCCAATCGGAGTGCCCATTCCAAAGCCAGTGCCTGTTCCAATTGAGAAGCCAGTGGCCGTGCCAGTACCTCACCCGTACCCTGTTATCAAGCCCTACCCTGTAATTGTACATGGCCACCACCACGGACACCATGGATATGGCTATGGGGGTTACGATGGGTAAACTTGAATGGTTTGGTAAGACAGCTTAAGCCAGTGTTGCCAGGCTTAGTAGTAGTCTCGATTTTTTTTTAAAAATCTATCTATATATAAATTCAAGAAATTCTTATTGCATGATAATAATAGATAATGAAATATCTACAAGGAACTCTCATTCTGAATATTATTGTAGGTAAATATTTAGACACCGTTTAATTTATGAAACTCTACAAAACACTCAGAAAATTAAGAAAAAAATTAATTTTAACCGGCTGTAAAGCACTTCTGTTAACTTAAAATATGCCCAAAACACATGAAATCAAGAAATTATATATAAAAAATATAATTGAACTGTACACAGCTTCTACACACAGAAAACTAAATGCATAAAATCTATTTTCATGCATTTTTGTATTTAATTTGTAAAGGCAACGCTGAACTGCATCATATGATGCATGTGAGTATTTCTTGCTATGTGCAGCTGTACTATAATGTATCCGTTGATGAATTTTGATGCACCTTCCTGCATCTTTCTCGATGATACATTTAAACAACAGACGTTATACATTTATGTTTTAGCTGATGCATTTATTTTTCTGTGTAGAAATCGATTCTACTTCCTTGAAGAAGTAAATTGTGAAGTTAATAAGCACAGATTCTAGTCAAATGTTAACACGAAGTTGTACTGATTAGTCACGCAATTATAGCCTATCAAGTTTTCTGGTGCTATGTTTATGAGTCTTTCCTTCATAATGTAAATCTAGTTGTTTTTTTCTCTCTACAGGTCACCTTACTGAGAGGTACAATATGACTTCAAAGCTTGGTACACTGGACAAGAGATAAGGCTGAATTATGTTTAAATTCAGACAATAATATATATTTTTATATTTGCAGAGTTAATAAATGACGTGATCAAACTTTGTCTTTCTTTATTTACATATATCAAGTACTGTTTTAATTGTTCTACTGCACAAGTGTACTTTTGATGATGCACACACTTGGTACTGAACGAATATGATGTGAAGAACGCTGAACATTTCGGCAATGCAGGAGTGTGAGTACAAGGCAAACAACCGATCAAGATCTTTCAATAGAGTATATGGTAGAGCCCGCTTCCATATACTCTATTGAAAATTTAAAATCGCCATATCTCCGTTCCTAATTGAGCTAGGAGGAAGGTTGATAGCTCGTTGGACTCGGAATGAAGTCCTCTTTCCGATTCTACAATACAAAATGCGGGTTTCCATTTAAAATTTCACAGTTGTGAAATCATTGAATAGCTTTGCTTCACTTATTAAACCTAGCAGGACCAAGGTGTGGCAAAAAGTACCACTTTTGAAGTTTTTGTGTTGGTAACACTGATAAACAATGAAATACTCCTTTAAATAAAACTAAGTGATCTTTATGTATTCAGATGTGCTGATAACGAATATCGCATCCGTTTTCCTGTATCACCTAAAGTTTTTGCAGAACACCCACATTTTATAGTTTTATGGTTTCAGATCTCCGCACCCTGGTCCGCATACGGCTTAACGTTTGGTTCCTAGCAAATGGATAAGAACCTTTTTAGCCACCTTGTGTGTTTATGACTGGCACTTAATATTTCGTGGAGGAAACATCTGGCAGTAGAGTAATTTCCTGTTTCTCTGTTAAAATTTGTTCTTTTGTGGGTTAGTCGAGTCTTAAGTTCCTCTCCGATAACTTCGCGAGTAGCCATATTTTATGTTTGTGTATTTTCATGAAATTGTGAATGTAATATTGTGTATAGTGAAGTGAAGTGTAAGTTGTATATTAACAAAACGATCAGAGCATTCATAATTGTTTTTCTAAAGAAATTCATTATAACTCAATTAATGAGATTTTGTTACCACCGTTGCATATAAAGTTAGGGCTGATGAAAAATTTTGTTAAGGCTTTGGATAAACACGGTGAGGGTTTTGGGTACTTGAGAAAAACACTCAGTGATAGTAAGTTAAAAGAAGGCATATTTATTGGGCCGCAAATCCGTGAGATCATTCATGATGACAACTTTGTGGAATTGCTAACAGAAAAAGAGAAATGCGCATGGTTAGCTTTCAGACAAGTATGCTGTAATTTTCTTGGAAATGTGAAAGCTGACAACTACAAGAAACTTGTTAAGAACTTGTTGAAGTGTTATCAGTGCATGGGGTGCAATATGTCCTTGAAAATTCACGTTTTACTTTCGCATTTGTACTTCCCCCCCCTCCCCCAACTTGGACGCGGTTAGTGACGAATGCGGCGAGAGATTTCACCAGGATATTTCTGTCATGGAGAAAAGATATGCAGGAAAATCGGTACAGAACATGTTAGCAGACTACTGTTGGAACCTCAAGAAAGAGGTTTCTGGTGGCAGTTACAAACGGCAGAGTTCAAGAAAGAAATTTTGAAAATGTGAGTAAAAATGTGTTTTTTTCCCCTTTGTTTGCATGAAATTTCTTAATTGAACAGTCAAAATCGGTCCTATATATATATTTTAATTTTTTTATATTTCATAGTTATTCACTTCAATATTTAAATCTTATTTCATGAGCAAACAAACAAAAATAATTTCAAATTTCGATGTATTATTACAAAGAGAATTAAATTTTTATTAAAAACAAAATATGAAAATCCAGGGAAAACGATAGGTGATACAGCATTTCTACTTTCAGATTTGGATTCAGCGGGGTCGAATTATAAATAATCACCTATTTTTGTTCAAAGGAGCAAAAAAAAAGTTTGAATTTGTTCATCAGTGTAATCGAAACTGCCTTGAGCAATTGAATTAAAAATGCTGTTTATTGTCAATTCGGATGTGTATTTTCATATTTGCTAAAATTCAAGAGAAAATTTTATCCATTTTAATTTTTAAACTGAAGTTGATTGAGCCACATGTAGCAGATAGAGCAAAGAACATTGAGGGATTGAATGCAAATGCAGTACAGGTACGGCAATGGAAAACGTTCTTCAAAGGAAAATTAGGTCAACGGTTGACAATCCCATAGATATATCTACTTATGCAACTGCTTCGAGAAAAGGAAATAGGTGTTACATTTGCATTTCTAAAGGAGAAAGAAGAAACAAACTCTCACGAACTACAATTTCATGCAATGACTGTGGTAAATGTGTCTGTGGAAGACACTGCATGAAAGTTCAGATCTGTGACAACTGTGTAATTTCTAATAATTGTGAGTAATGCTGAGGAACTGTAATATACTGACAATGTAGAACTGAAATGTGTTATAATGTTATAATGTTTTATTCTATTATTGTTAATAATAAATATGCAGATGTACATTTCCAAATAAAAAATACTTAACATACATTAAAGATATACAAAATATGACTTACTTATCTTTCAAAATAAAAAAAAAAATACTTAACAAACATTAAAAATATCCAAACTATGACTTATATTAAACAAAACATACTATTAGTGCAAAATAACTAACAAATGTAGCGGAATAGTAAAGTGGCACAAAATGCCACCCTTAGTCCAGCATGTAACAGATCAAACCTTGGTCCTCCTAGGGTTAAACACGTATTTCTCACGATATGTGACCGTTCCGGAACTTTTGGACCACCCGGTATACACCTTGCTACACTGCAATAACTATTCTAACAATTCAAAACTCTACCACATGTCAATGAATTCATTCATATTATACATATTATTGATTACGGTTGTGTAGGATTCTCCATTCCTATCTCTCTTTCTGAGTTCAAATTAAGGCAAAAATTACTTCCTGTACTTTCACCAATATTGTTGTGCAAAAAATATTAAGAAGTAAGGAAAAAAGCAAAGACATTATATCGTGTTAAATCAATTTTATTTTTTATAGCTTAACTCTGCCATCTATTGTGCTCTGTGGAGTTATTAATGATGCAAGGATTGTCTTTTCAATGACAGATCGCTAAGGAATCTGGACTGTTGCCAGTAAGAGGTAATCTCGTGTAAAAGTGGACAGTCCAGGGTATTTGGGCGTGGAATGAGAATCGCAAATGAACGGGAACAGTAATGACAAAGAAAGCGGATGACGCGAAAGTATACGCGTGCGAAAAATATAGGAAATGCTCTTCTTTCACTGACCGTAAAAATAATTTTTGCGAGAGAGCTGATCCCTTACACGTGAAGAGAAGATTGCACGCAACACCTTTCTCTTCGAGTTGCTCTTGTTTGCTTCTTCTTCTAATTCTGACCATTGCATACAGTGGCGCCAGCTTTTGGAAAACATTGAATGGGCTGAAATCGGAGGTTTCATAATTTTACGCAATAATATGTTATGTTGTTCGATGGTCAGAAAATGTAGGCTTTTTCGGTTTCAAGCCATTCCTGAGAGATATGTATGAATTTGTTGTGCCTGCGCTTGCCTATTTTAGTCCCAAGTGCCTATTTCGAAGGTAATTGCCTTTGTGAGTGCCTAAAATTCGAAAATTATGTAAATCAGTTTAACACTTTAACATCTATACATTCTGGTTGAATTTCGAGTTCTTTTTCTTTCGTTTAACCACTATCGCACAGTGCAGCTGTTCGTAATGACTGCGGAACGAATTTATATTAAGTATGAAGATGAAGAAATAATTTAAAGTTTGTATTATCTTTGCGCATTTCGAGAAATTAAGTTTTTATTTTCCACATTTGTACATATATTAGGTTTTTGTTCATATTTTACATATTTTAGTCCATTTTTACATATTTTTTTCGATATTTCAGAACATTTCTCAGCATATACTCCATATTTGCGCAATAACTATATGCAGGGGTGCCCATCCCCCCCAAGGCCTATAACGCACTTCCCCCCAAAAGATAGAACATTCGCCCCGCCCTCCTTTATGCCGAATTATTATATTATACCCAAATTATACTCAAATTATTTTGGTCAGACAAAATTTGCGGAACAATATAATACCGACATTTTTGAGCAATGTATGTTTACTTTAGGTAAAAGTAAAAAGTACAAATCTGCTCAGGCTCACTACCATTGTTAGTGTACTGAACCTCATTCTTCAGAGTTTATCTTGTATTAATGCGAACAGCACGCCCCACCCCCTCTTAATCCAAACAGTTTCTAAAGGCATAAGATGTGCTGCTTCATTTGATTACGGTCCGTTTCGCCTTATCCCGTTTCGCCTCATCCCGTTTCGTCTTATCCCGTTTCGCCTTATCCCGTTTCGTCTTATCCTGTTTCGCCTTACACACAAAAAAAATTCCCACCAGGGAATATTATCGACTTACAATCAACCTAACCTAACCTGGTCGGTGCTCCTGGAGGTCGTGTGGGGGGTGGGGGCCAAGGTAGGCAACATCACAAGCTCTGCGCCCCCATTATGAATTACCCGTCAAGTCGATAATATTTCCTGGTGGGAAATTTTTTGTGTGTAAGGCGAAACAGGATAAGGAGAAATGGGATGTCCCGTTTCGCCTTACAAAGTTCGTGTCACATAAATTACTTGAAATTGTACTGGGGGAGGTGAAAACGCAATAAGGCGAAACGGGAGGACACGTTTCATTTGAACCCTATCGCCAACCAATGAAACGAAACTATTTCCTTCACTTGTGTGAAGATATATAGAATTGGTATAAAATTTTGTCCCCACCAAAAAAAATCCATGACGCGTGCGCATCATGAAACCCCCTTGTGGGCACGCCTGACAACATGTCCCAGTGTGACCGAAAGAGTTTGGTGAATTTCTTGCGAATAACTGACAAAGTCTGAAGAAACGTTAAACAAACGAAAGTTTTCGACCTCTTTTTATAACCTCAAATTGCGTTAATTACAAGTTCTCTGTCAGTCGAGAATAATGTTTTCTCCTTTTTTCAAATTTACACCTCCAAACGGTTTGCTTCTGTCATTGTAAAACACTTGACTTTCCTATTTACAATTGTTGTCAATAATAGAGAATGAAGGCTCAAGAATCGGCTCCTAGTTGTTACAAACGTTATTTTGGCAACGTTGGAAGAGAGTCCGAAGTCGAGCATCCCCACACTCCCTATTAGTTGCGCGCCGACAGCAGCGCCAGAAGCAACGAATTTATGACACACGTATGGGACAGCAGCGACAGAAGCAACGATTTTGTGGCACACGTACGGGACAGCAGCGCTAGAAGCAACGATTTTGTGGCACACGTACGGGACAGCAGCGCCAGAAGCAACGATTTTGTGTCACACGTACGGCACAGCAGCGCCAGAAGCAACGATTTTGTGATATACGTACGGGACAGCAGCGCCAGTAGCAACGATTTTGTGGCACGCGTACGGCACAGCAGCGCCAGAAGCAACGATTTTGTGGCACACGTACGGAACAGCAGCGCCAGAAGCAAAGATTTTGTGGCACACGTACGGGACAACAGCGCCAGAAGCAACGATTTTGTGGCACACGTACGGGACAGCAGCGCCAGAAGCAACGATTTTGTTGCACACGTACGGGACAGCAGCGCCAGTAGCAACGATTTTGTGGCACACGTACGGCACAGCAGCGCCAGAAGCAACGATTTTGTGGCACACGTACGGGACAGCAGGGCCAGAAGCAACGATTTTGTTGCACACGTACGGGACAGCAGCGCCAGAAGCAACGATTTGTGGCACACGTATACGGGGTTCGCTTCTGGTTTCAAGACAGTCACAGTAATAGTTACTATGTCGAGAGAAGAGCAATCAATTGTTTTAAAACTAAGATTTACGTATGTAGTGTCTTATATGATGAAATAAGGTTTTTTAAGTCCATATTTAACTCCATACTTTGGTGAAAATGCCTAAATATGTAACACATTTAGAAGCGCGTGGACTTTATTTCTCAAATAAAATAAAACAGACAAATAGTTGGGTGGGTTCGAGCCACACAGGCCCACACAAGATGGCGCCACTGATTACATAGTCCCCATTCTCTCAAATTATCTTTCTCTCCTATGCTGTTTGCTAAAACAACATTTGGTAATTCAGCACTTTCTTTCGACCTCCAAATTTGAATGTCCTCTTACAATTTGTACAAGGAGAGTAAGCACATTTTCATTCACCTCTCTAGTTTCTGCAAGAGCTCTGTGTAAGGTGGCGACAAAAGCAAACAACTTCCGGCAGTTGATTAAACAACTCCACCAATTGACATCCACAAATCAAATAAGGTTCCAGCCATCCGTGACAGAGAATGTACTCCCACAATACAACCAATTTTGGCAATGTCCGCAATACACTTGCGCCTTCAAATGTGTAACAAGTCGCAGTCCACTGTTTGCTTTCAACTTCAGTGCAAGAGTTTCGCTGTTCTGAGAAAACGAAAGCTTCATATTCATCACTTATGTAACTCGAATTACGTTACCCAGAATTTGGTAAACATTATGCAAAAGTTGCTGGAAATGTCAAGAAATAAGGTAGGATATTAATATGTGATAACAACGAAATCAAAATTTAACATTTAACAAGCACAGTCGTCTGTAAGCTCGTTCGGACGGCTGGTACATATCCTATGACAGCAATTTACATGCAATTTCTCGGCAACTACTGACGATATTTCAGTTCTGTCTATTTTGTTCTTTCATGTAAATATGACAATCTATGAGCGTCTAGGGACAGCCTTAGCAAATTTTGGGAGATATGCTAACAGCACCAAACCTGAGCTGCCTAACCTATTAACGTAAGCACATAATAGCGGAAGTAAGTTGTAAATAGGTTAGGCAGGTTCAATTTTGTTTAGCTGCTCGTTGAAAATATGGCACACTCGGATTGACAGTGGCTGCTCACGATTCACACCGTTGGTGGTTGCCAGTGACGGCAATTAGTGGTGGCGTGGGGAAGGGGGGCAGTTGCTATCTCCGCACTGTTTGCACCAACACTGTGGCCTTGTCCACGAAGAAAAAGTAAACTGTCCTATCTAACACTTTCAACGCTCAATTAGTGTGTTTACGTTGCTTGCCTTAAGTTAAAAAAATAAACACATATTTCAATTCCAAAAAGGCCTCCCCGATGGCGTAGTGGTAGAGTCGTCGCCTTGTAATCAAGGAGTCCAGGGTTCGAAACCCGGTGAGAGCACATAGTGATTCGGATCCCACTTTAAACTGTAGGCCCAGTCCCAATTAGCCTTACTGTGCATAAAGTTGACTTAAAACACCAACTCAATCAATCAATTTCAGAAACATTTTATTTGTAAAAAGTACTGAATAAGCACATATTTGGAACAATCATATAATTAGTTAAGTGTCATTTCAGTGAAAATATTGGAACATTTCGCGACGCCCATGTAGGCGCACACTTTGGGAACGACTGGGGTAGTGGGTAGTGTGGTATACCGTGACAGATTCATATCGCGGTAAATTAGAATAGGTTACTTTTTTCATTCCACAATAATGTATGTTCGAATTTGTAAACCATTTTTACTGCAGTCAATACCATCTGTGTAATGTTAATTTATGTTCGAATTTGTAAACCATTTTCAGTGCAGTCAATACCATGTGTGTAATGTTAATTTTTGTTCGAATTTGTAAACAATTTTCACTGCAGTCAATACCATGTGTGTAATGTTAATTTATGTTCGAATTTGTAAACCATTTTGACTGCAGTCAATACCATGTGTGTAATGTTAATTTATGTTCGAATTTGTAAACCATTTTTACTGCAGTCAATACCATGTGTGTAATGTTAATTTATGTTCGAATTTGTAAACCATATTTACTGCAGTCAATACCATGTGTGGAAAGTGAGATCGGCCTGTGGTGAAAGACGTTCCCTCGTACAACAATTACGCTTACGAATTTAAACGAGTGAAACCAAGAAAATGAAGACGAGGGGGTCACTGGGGAATGAACGCCAACAGTTTCTCCGTCATGAAGTTAAGTGCGACTGTTAGCTACTTGCGTGCGTAAAGTTTAGATGAAACAATTACAAAAGTTTTCACATCACGCGAAAACAGACAAATGAAAAGGACATAAATTTCTTATGCTGGAAACCAGTTTGTTGAGATTCACCGTGAGTGAATTCAGTGATAAGTGAATGGGAATTTGGAAATGAGATGCAGGTCTTCTGAAATGATAACATAGAGACTATGAGGAAATCTGGTGTTTCTATTTAGTTCCTTAATGTTCTAGTTAATTTAATAAATTTATTCTATCCGTGTTTTCGCATTAATTCTTTTTGGCCAACAGCAAAGTCATTTTCGATATTTCATCTTATTTCGAAAAGCAATATGATATTCCAATGTGAAAAATTACATGTGCTTGGAATTTCTTCTAAAGCGTTTACGTGACTCTTCGTGTGGTTTGCTTCAGCTGTTGTCTACATATTCGAAATAGTTTCGTGGTTACGTAAGCCTATTTCCTATCAAGGATATCTAGAGAGAAGAGGGATTTTCGAAACTGTTTGGCTGATATGGGCCAGAGGTACAGTTCAACCTTAGCGGCATCCGAAATTTCATCAGATAGGTAAAAAGCATTCGTAACAGTAGATTGAGTGTTAAAAATGTTACTTTACTATCAAGAATAAAAGTATAAGGATGGCTAAATATTTAACCAAGGTCAGATTTAACTTAACAGTTTGTATTCTGTGAGTTTGTTGTTATTATGAAGTAAAGAGTATAAGGATGGCCAGTGATGTGCAGTGGACTATAAGTTTACGTCAACATGCGTTGTCTACACGAAATCTACGCGTAGATTACATTGGGTTGTAGTTTACATAGACTACGTACACAATCTAAAGTGTATTAAAATTAATTTTCATGAGAAGAAAGTGACATTTTCAAATATATTGGTTCCTAACGCAATGAAAATAATCCTATTTACAACAAAATTTATCTTCTCTTCTATTATCAACTATGGAAGAAGATAAATAGTATGCAAAAAACAACAACAGATGGCAGTCGTGAGGCAAGAGTGGTCTTTTTCCCATAAAACACTAGAATATTTCCTATATTAGGTTTCTTCCTAGGTGAGAAATTGTTCGAATTTGGAAGGAAGAGTATGAAAAGTTCTCTTCACACATCAACAACTGATACGCAGTATAATTATCTTTTAATTCCACGGCGCCCTTTGCTAAGTTATCACCTTTCGCCATGTTGTTTACATAGATTACGTAATGTACGTGTATAAAATAGTCTACGTGTAGAATATAGACTATCGTTGTTTACGCGCAGAAGCACGTCACTGAGGATGGCTTAATATTTAACCAAGGCCAGATTTAACTTAACAGTTTACATTCAGTGAGATTGTTGTTAGAATGGAGTGAAGCAATGGTTTACATGTTGTACAGTGTATGAAATGATAACATTTTAAATTTATGTTTATTTAACATGCAGTTTTAATTATAATATTTACTTCCTAAAATTCTAACTTCATTCATATTTTAGTATAAAAATCTCTGTTTAACTTTTTGACATTTTAATATGACAATATATAAACTTACTGAAATAGAATGAGACATCGAAACGCAATTGTGTAAAACGAATGGGTAGTATTTGCAAACCTTAAATAATGACCTTTTCAAATGTTTCAGGTTAGCAACACAACCGCCATCTAGATTTAGACTAAACAATTCATTCTTTAAATCCCTGTCCGGACTCTTTCCTGACTCTGCTGGTACAAAAAATAAAAGTCCTGTTTATTTATGTTCACAAAAGTTCAGGTACGTTCTATTTCGTTATAAGAATCACTATCGATACATATCATTGTATCAATATTTTATAACATTTGCAGGCCCAGAATTATGGGGGGGGGGGGTGGCTACAGGCCAGATCTCCGGTGGGAAAGACTGCTTTGAAAAGGGTCATAAAATTGGGAAAATGAGATATATGAAATGTAGTAACAATATAACTAACCATCTGACACAATTGCGCCTAATTGTTGTAACGGCAAATATAAATGAATATTTTAGTCCTAGGCATCCACACGCACACATCCAATAATAGGGTGTTGCACTTATTCCATTCCATATCTGTGATGTGATAATAGTTAATGAATCACTTCTAAACTGAAGGAAATACAAATTTTTTTTGGTGGCTAAAATAATTTACACAGCTTACTTGGTTTTGTTGCTTAAATTCGAATAATTCAGAAATTGGCGAAAATCTTCTTTTCTTAAAGAACAAAAGAAAGAATGAAATAGATTTTGCAAGGGCGTCGCCACAGGATGGGCAAAGGAAGCTTTAGCCCACCGTGAAAATGCTTTAAACCATCCTCCTGTTGACCTTGAGAATAGATAAGGCATTATCAGAATTAATTTTAATAGTGTAAGAACCACACGCGAACATACACAGAGGAATGTATAGAGATAAATTTATAGGAGGAGAGAAAGAGAAAGAATGAAAAGTAAAACAGTGAAATGAAGAAATAAATAGAGACTGTAAGAAAGAGACAGAGTAAAGAACAAGAGACAAAGTGTGAAAGGAAGATAGATGCAGAGAAGGAAGAAAGAGAGAAAAACGGAGAAAGGAAGAAAGAGAGCAACAGAGAAAGGAATAAAGAGAGAAACAGAAAAAGGAATAAAGAGAGAAAGTAATTAAGAGAGAAACAGAGAAAGGTATTAAGAGAGAAACAGAGAAGGGAATAAAGAGTAAAACAGAGAAAGGAATAAAGAGAGAAACAGAGAAAGGCATAAAGAGAGCAACAGAGAAAGGAGTAAAGACAGCAACAGAGAAATGAATAAAGACAGCAACAGAGAAAGGGAAAAAAGGCAACAGAGAAAGGAATAAAGAGAGAAACAGAGAAAGGAATTAAATGAGAAACAGAGAAAGGAATAAAGAGAGCAACAGAGAAAGGAATAAAGAGAGCATCAGAAAGTAATAAAGAGAGAAGCAGGGAAATGAATAAAGATAGAAACAGAGAAAGGAATAAAGAGAGAAACAGAGAAAGGAGTAAAGACAGCAACAGAGAAAGGAATAAAGATAGCAACAGAGAAAGAAATAAAAAGGGCAACAGAGAAAGGAATAAAGTGAGAAACACAGAAAGGAGTAAAGAGAGCAACAGACAAAGGAATAAAGAGAGAAACAGAGAAAGGCATAAAGAGAGCAACAGAGAAAGGAGTAAAGACAGCAACAGAGAAATGAATAAAGACAGCAACAGAGAAAGGGAAAAAAGGCAACAGAGAAAGGAATAAAGAGAGAAACAGAGAAAGGAATTAAATGAGAAACAGAGAAAGGAATAAAGAGAGCAACAGAGAAAGGAATAAAGAGAGAAAAAGAGAAATAAATAAAGAGAAAAAGCAATTAAGAGAAAAACAGAAAAGAATTAAGAGATATTGTTATTCTCGGAATCGTAATTTTGGAATTGAATGTCTGTTGACATTTTTCACAATCATTTTGAAATATTTGCCTAAACTCTTCATCTGAAATCTCCAGAAGCCTCTGAAGCATCTCATGCATAAGAGAAAATGCTAAATTGTGATGACGGCTCTCTAAATACTTTGACAACTGTACAGTAAAACTTAAAACCTTTTTACAGATAAAGAATATAATTAAGAAAGCCCCCTTTTCAACTACGGCTAGAAGATCACTTGCTTGGGATTGTTCACTCGGACAGCTCCACTTAACTGACATGGTTGAAGAAATTAAACAGAAACATGAAGTGAATCATGTTTTTTTAGAAATCGAGTTTCACACATTGACAATAGTTTGCTTTTACTGGTACATAATGCATTTAGTATTTCACCTCTGTATTTCTGGAGAAACACAAGCTTTACTCACTGTACCAAAACACCTCACTGAATTCAGCTCACATATTACTACCCAGTGTGAAAATTTTAAGTGGATGTTATTTTCAGAATCCACAAACCGTGTACAGAGAGAATTTTCTATACCTTGCACATCAAGTGTCTAATCGGAAAGTACACTGAATCTATCATAGTAATATCAAAAAGAAGATTGGAATTTAGGGGGGTCAGGACCCCCTGGACCCACCCCCTGGATAGGTCATTAGGTCCGAGGAATCTATTCGTTCTTATTCTTAAAATATAGTTCTACTATAGATAAATCTCTCCGTATGTATATGCTCTGAAATTTATGCAAATTTTCGTTGCGATAGTGAAGTAGAATTAGATAGAAATTTTCACAAATTCAATGCTCGTTCTATAGTGTTTTCTGTTCCTTTACTTCGCGTGATCAATCTACTAATAAAGATATGGAGCGAACGATGATACGTAAGAGAAAAACTTGAGAATAAAAGTGTGTGTGGAGGGAGGGGGAGGGAAGGAAGGGGGGACGAACAAAGTACAGTGGTCGAGATAGATGAATAGCAAAACAAAGAAGTACAGAGGAAACAGAGAAAGGAGTAAAGAGAGCAACATACAAAGGAATAAAGAGAGAAACAGAGAAAGGAATAAAGACAGGAACAGAGAAATAAATAAAAAGGGCAACAGAGAAAGGAAAAAGAGAGAAAGACAGAAAAGAGGAAACAGAGCAACAGACAAAGGAATAAAGAGAGAAACAGAGAAAGGAGTAAAGACAGCAACAGAGAAAGGATTAAAGAGAGCAACAGAGAAATAAATAAAAAGGGCAACAGAGAAAGGAAAAAGATAGAAACACAGAAAGGAGTAAAGAGAGCAACAGACAAAGGAATAAAGAGAGAAACAGAGAAAGGAATAAAAATAGAAACAGAGAAATAAATCAAAAGGGCAACAGAGAGCAACAGAGAAAGGAGTAAAGACAGCAACAGAGAAAGGAATAAAAGGGCAACAGAGAAAGGAATAAAGAGAGAAACACGGAAAGGAGTAAATAGAGCAACAGAGAAAGGAGTAAAGAGTGAAACAGAGAAAGGAATAAAGACAGGAACAGAGAAAGGAATAAATAGAGCAACAGATTGTTTGATTTGGTGTTTTAAGTCCAATTTATGCACAGTAAGGATAATCGGGACTGGACCTACAGTTTAAAGTGGGATCCGAACCACTTGTGACTCCACCGGGTATCGAACCCGGGACCCCTTAATTACAAGGCGACGACACTACCACTGCGCCTTCGGGGAGGCCAAAGAGAGCAACAGAGAAAGAAGTAAAGACAGCAACTGAGAAAGGAATAAAGAGGGCAACAGTGAAAGGAATAAAAAGGGCAACAGAGAAATAAATAAAAAGGGCAACAGAGAAAGGAATAAAGACAGCAACTGAGAAAGGAGTAAAGAGAGCAACAGAGAAAGGAGTAAAGACAGCAACTGAGAAAGGAATAAAGAGAGCAACAGAGAAAGGAGTAAAAACAGCAACTGAGAAAGGAATAAAGAGAGCAACAGAGAAAGGAATAAAGAGAGAAACACGTAGAGGAGTAAATAGAGCAACAGAGAAAGGAGTAAAGAGAGAAACAGAGAAAGGAATAAAGACAGGAACAGACAAAGGAATAAAGAGAGAAACAGAGAAAGGAATAAAGACAGAAACAGAGAAATAAATAAAAAGGGCAACAGAGAAAGGAAAAAAAGAGAAAGACAGAAAGGAGGAAAGATAGCAACAGACAAAGGAATAAAGAGAGAAACAGAGAAAGGAGGAAAGACAGCAACAGAGAAAGGAATAAAGAGAGCAACAGAGAAATAAATAAAAAGGGCAACAGAGAAAGGAAAAAGATAGAAACACAGAAAGGAGTAAAGAGAGCAACAGACAAAGGAATAAAGAGAGAAACAGAGAAAGGAATAAAAATAGAAACAGAGAAATAAATCAAAAGGGCAACAGAGAGCAACAGAGAAAGGAGTAAAGACAGCAACAGAGAAATGAATAAAGACAGCAACAGAGAAAGGAATAAAAAGGGCAACAGAGAAAGGAATAAAGAGAGAAACACGGAAAGGAGTAAATAGAGCAACAGAGAAAGGAGTAAAGAAAGAAACAGAGAAAGGAATAAAGACAGGAACAGAGAAAGGAATAAAGAAAGAAACAGAGAAAGGAGTAGAGACAGCAACAGAGAAAGGAATATAGAGGGCAACAGTGAAAGGAATAAAAAGGGCAATAGAGAAATAAATAAAAAGGGCAACAGAGAAAGGAATAAAGACAGCAACTGAGAAAGGAGTAAAGAGAGCAACAGAGAAAGGAGTAAAGACAGCAACTGAGAAAGGAATAAAGAGAGCAACAGAGAAAGGAGTAAAGACAGCAACTGAGAAAGGAATAAAGAGAGCAACAGAGAAAGGAGTAGAGACAGCAACAGAGAAAGGAATAAAGAGGGCAACAGTGAAAGGAATAAAAAGGGCAACAGAGAAATAAATAAAAAGGGCAACAGAGAAAGGAATAAAGACAGCAACTGAGAAAGGAGTAAAGAGAGCAACAGAGAAAGGAATAAAGACAGCAACTGAGAAAGGAATAAAGAGAGCAACAGAGAAAGGAGTAAAGACAGCAACTGAGAAAGGAATAAAGAGAGCAACAGAGAAAGGAATAAAGAGAGAAAGAGAGAAAGGAATAAAGAGAGAAAGGAATAAAGAGAGAAAGGAATAAAGAGAAAAACAGAGAAAGTAATAAAGAGAGAAACACAGAAAAGAAAAAGAGAGCAACAGAGAAAGGAAGAGAAGAGAGAAAGATGTGGAGCAGATTCAGAGTAATTGTTTTGGTTTATGTTACTTTTGCTTCTGCCACCTTTAGCTAATCGCGAAGATGAATATGCAGTGGCCGCTATTAGGGGGGCGAGGGGGAGGTGCCCCCCCTTTTCGTCACTTTTGCCCGGAAATAAACTGTCTTTGCACCCCCCCCCCCAAGTTTTGGAACCCAATCGCCGCCACTGAGTATGTGTATGATGAAATTGACGAAGAACATCCATAGACCCCTGGCATCATAGCGCGCTGTGATAACAACCTTTTTTTTGTTTAATGAAACAAATGCAAGCGATGGTTTCCCCTGTCAATATGCTTTAGTTCTGTCATATGTCTGTTTTACACAATTCTCTATTTTCACATTCAGCACAATACAAACAATCTTACCCAGGATTCGAACCTGGGACCCCTGGCGTCATAGAGTGCTGCGATAACCACTCTGCCACGGAGGTCGGTATGACATTAAAAGATGGAAAGACAGAGATATACAACAGAAGAAGAGAATGAGGGGAAGCAGGCACGTAGCCGCGCACACACACACAGAAATCCTACAAATATTTAAATTAAATAATTTTACTTCCTTAACAGGATTAAACATCTTGTATAATAAGTTGTAATATACTGAGAAATTCATCTTCAGGGTACTGGGTTCGAATCCTGGCCTGGGCATGGATGTTTGGGAGTGTCCATTCATCAATTTCACCATATCGTCACTCATCCCCATCTTCGTAAATTAGCCAAAAGTGGCACAAAAAGCGAAGTAAAATAAATCAGATCAATGAATCATCTTCAGAGCTTCTACCCTGCCAACGTTTTCACCTTTAGATGGCGGCTGCTGAGAAGGGATGAGCCCCCCCCCCCCCCAGCCCCGAAATAAAATCCTGGCATCGGGCCTGAGGGAAAGGAATAGATCACAGCTCGCTAGAAAAGACAAAGAAGAGACAGATTTCTACATGAATGAACCCACCCAAACGTAGGAATAGATGCTCACGCACTGAACATTTTCTGACAGCGCTATTGCACCTTCGTTTGAACCACATATTGGATTCCTATCTTCTAGGCTAAAACGATATTAGTAGAGTTTGGAATACCTAAAAAGCTTGTTAGTATGATAGATGTTAGTTAGATGCATTATATCCATTGCTCTTTAATTTTGCCTTAGAATATGCTGTTAGGAAGGTAAAATAAACTAAAGAAGGACTAAAATTAAATGGTGTGACTCAGTTGTTAGCATATGCAGATGATGTAGACTTATTAGGGGATGATATAAATACAATTAAGAATAATGCTAAAATATTTTTCAAAACTGCTAAAGGAGTAGGTTTGGAAGTTAACAAAGAGAAAACTAAAACCAAGTGTTAGGTAATAATCAAAATCTAATTATTGATAACAACTGGTTTGAACCAGTTTCCAAACTCAAATACTTAGGAGTAATATTAACATGCGAAAATTATATTAAAGAGGAAATAAAAAGTAGGCTTAATTCAGGAAATGCATGTTACTTCTCTCTTCATAAACTTTTGTCTTCTCGTTTAATAACTAAGAAACTAAAAGTTAAAATATACAAAACAGTAATTTTGCCTGTAGTATTATATGGGTGTGAAACTTGGTCCCTTACATTGAAAGAGGAACATAAATTGAGAGTATTTGAAAATAAGATCCTTAGAATAATGTTTGGACCTAAAAGGGATGAGGAGACAGGTGAGTGGAGAAGGTTACATAATTTAGAACTACATAATTTGTATTCATGTCCAGATATTATTAGAATGATTAAATCAAGAAGACTTAGGTGGGCAGGCCATGTGGCACGAATGGGAGAGGAAAGAGGAGTTTACAGGATTCTTGTTGGGAAACCTGATGGTAAGAGACCAGTAGGAAGACCAAGACGAAGATGGAGGGATAATGTTGAGATGGACATAAAAGAAATTTGGAGGGATGGAAAAGAGTATATAGATCGTGCTCAGGATAGGGACAGATGGAAGTCCTGTGTTGCTGCAGCCATGAACCTTCGATTTTAAGAAGGCTAGAGAGTTAGTTAGTTAGGCTAAACGATCATAACCTACGAACAACCAACCCCCTAGCGCCTCAGCGGAAGCAGCAAGGGACCCAATCCCGTTCACTGTCCACACGACGCACTGCCCCGTCACCTATTTCCGGGACACATCCAGACACTCACTCCTTTTAGCCTTTGGTTCCGGCTGGAGCATCCTGTAATTAACAGCGACTTCCGGGCACGAGGATAATTCTCGCCAAGGGAACAAAACGACTCAACTCTGCTCTTGTTTCCGAACCCAGAACTTTCTCTCCCACCGACGTGAAGGGCTGACCCCTCGGGAGGAAAACGACAGAAAAAGGAAAGGTAGTTAGGAGAGAGAGAAAAAAATGTATCGTGCAATCGAAGGCGGAGGCAGAAGTGTTGCATCTAATCCGCAACATTCTTTATTCCATCGATGGGCGGGGGGAGGGGGAAAGGAAGCACCGCAAAGGTCTTGGGCGGCGAAAGTGACGCGGAGAATGCATTTCCCAGCCGTATAAAAGATTTCCTTAGTCTGGAATTGTATCCAGTTCCCCAACGTCATCTGAAACCGACACCATCATTAGGCTCCCAGACATGAAGGCCCTGGTGAGTAACTTCTATCTTGCAGCAATGCTTGTGGAATAACTTACCCCTGTATAGTAGATATTGTGGACAAACTTTTGTCTTGTTTTCTTGTGCGTCCAAGTAGTAGGGAGTGGCTGTTGCGCTATTTTTTCAAACTTCTGTGTACAAGTATTATGCAGCAGGTACAGCCATTTCTTCTAATCTCTCTAGCCGACCTCCGCGGTGAAGTGGAGCGCGCTATGACGCCAGGGGTCCCCGATTCGAATCCCTACCTGGCATGGGTGTTCTTTGTGAGTGTCCATTCAGGAGTCTCATCACTCAACCTCATCGTTACGATTAGCCAAAAGTGACAGAAAGCGACGCTAAATAACAAATCAAAATCACCACATATCCTCATCGTTGCGATTAGCCAAATGTGAAAAAAGCGACTCTAAATAACAAATCAAATCTCCTAATCTCTCTACATATCAATAATTGTGAAGCAGCCTCTGTCTTCTCTGTATAGCAATAATTGCGCGATACCTACTGTAACGCTCATCTGTCTAGCAATAATTCCGAGAAAACTGCTAAATTTTCTTCTAAAGTTTCTCTGTATAGCAATAACAGCGAGATAACTGGTGTATCTTCTTCTAAAGTTCCTTTGTTGTAGCAATAATTGCGTGAAAACTAATTTATTTTCTTCTAAAATTTGTCTGTATAGCAGTAATTGCGACATAACTGATGTAGTTTCTCAACTTCTCTGCATATATTAACGTAGTTACGTTTGAATAACACCTTCCAGCATATTCCGCTTTGAATTCAGGGCCATGTTATAGTTTATCGCTAGTATTACAGGAGATTCAATGATCGATGTACAAGGGAAAACCGTTTTACTTATTGGCTGCTTAGCTATATGTTTTGCAGAGGCGTTGTCGAGGGGACTTTTTGAGGCGGGTTCAAGAATGGCCAAATATTGTGATTCATCTTTCACTATTTCATTTTCTCCTTAACCTTTCATTTTCTATCATTATACTTTCTCCCTCTTCTCTCCACGTTTCTCTCTTTCTTTTCTCAAGCTTTTCCTTACATTTCTTTCTCTTCTCTCCCCTGCTTTTTCTTTTCTGTCTTTCTTCTTCTCTTGTTTATGTATCCTTTATTTCTTCTTCCCATTTCTCTCATTATCCTTAATCTATTTCCTTATCATTTTCTCTATCTATCTCTTGTTCTTTTCTATCCTTATTTTCTCTCTTTATCGTTTTGTATGATTATTGAGTACAAAAAATGGAACATTTCCCGTTTAGGGTATCTGGGAGGGCGACAAATATTTTACGGTGTCCCATCGGTGGCGACGCTTCTCATGTTTTGAAATACCAAAACGTTCATGTACACTTGCCACTATATTGATATTACAATTTCAATGAAGCTATATAGATTTTCATTTCATTTCTTTCTTAATTCCAGATCCAAAAGTGTATATAATTTCAGAAAGAAAAAAAATACGCGACCATTTTTGGTTCAATTGAACTTTAATGAAACACAGAATAGTTAATATGGATTTTTGTAATTATCTACCTTCAAATGGTTAACAAACAGTATTCTAAAATTTTTTGAGGAAATAGCATGTGATAAATATTGTAAAGTATCTACATATGTTTAAACACTGGGCATAATATTACAATATAACTTATTTCTTGATTTAATAGAAATACATTAATTAATTATGTATGCACAATCTTTAATTTGAGTAATTTCCCGAATATAAACTGTTGCTATGTTGTTCCGTACTGTGGGGACATCTGTTAATGCGCATTTATTTGGAATCCTAGAAAAACGATTCGCTTCACTAGAAATCCACTTGACTGATCTTGGCCATGAAAAACATGTCATGTAACAAGTGAGACGCTGCCCTGATTAATGTTAGAACATTACATATACAATCATGTTCTCTTTATACAGATCTCAAGTTTCAGGTAATTTTGACACACATAAATCTGTAAAACACAGTTGCTAAAAAGCTAAGAGAAAGCATGGCAGTATTAAAACGAACGTAAATATTTCCAGTACGTAATGTTCAAGATAATATCTATAACAGAATATATATTATCACCAAAATTAAACTTAGAACAAACATTATGCAGAAACTTTTTATTATTTTTTTCGCATTTTATGTACTCTGTAAAGCACATGTGAATGTTAAAAGTAAGGATCTTGGAGTGACAAAAGGGGCAACTAGCCCCTTCCTCCGAAACAAGTTAAGGAAGAAGAAAAATATGTGTACCAAGAACGTATTTCAAGTTAGTTTAAAATCATACAAATCAAAATCAATCAGAACAATTAAGTATATTTCGATCTTTAATTGCTTCTTAAGAAGTAATTAAAGTGTCAAGAGTCAAATACCCATGAAAGTTAACGAAGCAGAAAGAAATAATAGTGGTAATCTTGTCACTTCGTTATTCCTCATTTAACCATGGCTATTTGTAGATCCACTTTAATCATTATCTATCGGGCATTTACAACTGTGCGAATTGCTTCTAGTAGCTTCGTAAAAATGTCATAACAATTTTTGTTGTTTATTAAGTTCTGTGGCTTGGGAAATTTTGACAACGAGAGTAAATTTAATCGCAGCTCTGAAACAAGTACCCCTTCCTAACTGTCATTTTCATCCATAGCGCCATCTACTGTTATCTTAGAAACTATTTCAGAACCTTAGAAACAACTGACAACTATTACCGGTATCTAGTTATGTTCATAAATAGGTAAATCCATTGATTCAAAGACAAATTTAGTGATGTTTGCCTTGTCATCGAAGGGTCCCGGGTTCGATACCCGGTAGACACACATTGCACAGTGGCTCGAATCACACTTTGGTAAAACTGTCATATGCGAGAAATCGCTCTAACTCGTTTATTCTCTACTTTTTACCTATTCTGTATTGCGAAAGATTGTTTAACAACGGATTTAGCTTTTTTGTATCTATTGTTGACATACCGAGTAATTATTGTTCGTTCTTTTCTCGCTTCCTGAACACGCAAAATGGCCGACAAATCTTGACCAGCGTTGTGTTTCAAACGGCAAAGCAGTGTTGCAACCTTCTTAACAGAAACATTTCCCACATAGCCCCGAAAAAAATTCCCGCATAGCCCCAAAAACCATTCGGGATAGTATGACCATCCACGAATAGCCCAAAAAACCATTCACGAATAGCCCTAAAAACCATTCACGATAGCCCCACGCACCATCACGGTAAGGTTAGGTTAGGTTGCTTTAGGTTGGTCAATATAGTGAAAAAACTGTGCGTTTGTAAACACTTACCGGGCATTACGTCATCAGATGCTCGCAACACCCGGTTCAAGTACATGGATGGAAATGCAAGCAACAGGTTTCGTGCATCGGACGAACATTATTATAGAAAAATACATGATTTAGCAGCAAAATAGTTTGAAAAATGCGAGAAAACACTTCTACGACCTTCCGAAATTACACAGAAACTCAATTCCGTAAGTACTTCCTCCTGTAAATTTGAAGAAATCCATTTCCCGCATATGACATTTTTACCCACACTTTAAACTGTAGGTCCAGTCCTGATTATCCTTCCTGTGCATAAAGTGGACTTAATACAACAGTTGAAACAAACAATTCAAAGATTATTTTGATAGAATTTTAGTTATGGTACTTGAATTAGTTCGGAAACTACGGAAGCAAAAATATGTCATTAGTTTATTGCAATATAAATTATGGTAATTTGTGAGTTCGTTCAAACTAATATACAATGTGTGATGTTATGTTTGTAAGTTTTAACTATACTGTATTCAAGATCGTGTCTCTACTGATTATAGGTTAGTTGTAACGATGAAGACCAGTGATTGACGAAGTACAATGGATAGAACAAACACAATGCACTGTCAACACAGTGGTTCGGAACCCACTTTAAGCTGTAGGTCCGGTCACGATTAGTCTGAGCTTAAAATAGAGTTAAACGGTTATGCCGGTTTGGGACTCGAACGCAGAATCTTCTTCCGCTATACAAGCTTCTGGTAGGTACACCAGAAGCACAGAGAATATTACAGTTAGTCGACATGGCAGCTGCAACGTGTTTGAGACGCTGTGCCACACAGGGTTGAAATGTTTTGTGTGTATCCCATAAAAAAGTCACTCTCTGTGGATTACCTAAACGCACGGCTGGGCAGAATTGCGCTGGTGCCACATATGGGAAAAGCAAAGCGAGAGAGGGACCAAAGTCGCTGGTTCCCGCGCACAGTGTGGCAACGTCAACCGGGCTGCATATTTACAAACCCTATAGTACTGCAGAACCTCCAGCGATATTTGACTACTGATTGGCTGCCATTCCGGAAGTTGATGCAGCGTTTCTTCAAGTTAACGCTAGATGGCAGGGATCAAATTAACTGTGTAGATTTCAGATATCCATCCAACAAGATAAGAAACCCATTTACACTAAGGTTCATTTTTTAGCAAGATTATTTAAATTAATGTTTTAGAAGACAGAAATCAGAACTCTTCTTGAAGTGAATGATTTTTCTATTTAAAGTCACATCAGTGCAAACATTGTAACTACAAATGGCTATTGAGAAAAATATGTCTATCCAACGTATAGCATTCTAAACATTATATTTTATTATATAAACGTATATTTCTTAACATAATTTCGACAATCTGTTTACAAACTTTATTACTATATAATCACATGGCTTATTTTTCCATACTTTTGCTGTAAATGAAGAAGCAAGGAAGAATGGACACGGAACATAAACACTTCCGGTGCACACAGCCAGTAAGAAAGCGTTATATACCTCTGGTTCTGCAGCACTATAGTGTTTGTAAATACGCAACCGGGCTGCGTTGCCTAGTTCGAGCGTCAGACCGACCTCTCTCAGGGGCCCATTTGTGTTATCCCTGACCTTTCGAGCAAATACTGCGGTTTGTATCACATGGATTACAGAGACCAACTCTACAATTCCTATTCTCTCAAACCTCCAAACACACGGGGTTGTGCTCCGACTTGGCAACAGCGCGAACTCCTGCCACCCGCCTAATTTCATGAACGTGCGTTTAGTCCCTAAACAATGATTACTTGTGGTGAAGGGGGACAGAGAGGGGTGCTGATTACATCACCTTCAGCAGGATTCTATATCCACACACACCATTTGTCTTCATGGCATGGTGAAGTTACAATTTGTTCTGTTTATGTGGTTGTGGTGATATTGCCTTTGGTATTAACAGTTGATCTCTTTTCATTGCAGATTCTAGCAGTTCTTTTGCTCGTGTCTACCTTAGCCTCATGCGAGGAAGGCAAAGATGAGAAGAAACAGGAGAAGCGGGGCCTCTATGGTTTGGGCTATGGTGGTGGATTAGGAGGAGGAATAGGGTTAGGCCATGGGGGTGGTCTTTCCTATGGTGGGCTTGGATTGGGCCACGGGGGGCTGATCGGCGGGGGTGGGCTCTCTCACGGGGGCGGATACGGCCTTGGCTCTTACGGGGGCGGATATGGCCTTGGCTCTTACGGAGGACACGTCGGTCACAAGACGATAACCATCACAAAGCAGATACCCGTACCAGTACCTCATCCAGTACCAGTACCGGTGGAGAGGAAGGTACCCTACCCAGTTCCCCACCCAGTACCATACCCGGTTGACAAGCCATACGCGGTCCCAGTACCAAAACCAGTACCTGTGATAGTCGAGAGGCCAGTGGCCGTTCCGGTCGAGAAGCCATACCCCGTTCTAGTACCCCATCCAGTGGCAGTTCCAGTTCCAAAGCCAGTCGGCGTGCCGATCCCGAAGCCAGTGGCAGTCCCAATTCCTAAGCCGTACCCAGTCGCCGTCCCACACCCAGTTGCAGTCCCCAAGCCAGTTCCGGTTCTCGTTCACGGTCATGGTAGCTACGGAGGCTACGGTCTTGGTGGAGGCCACGGTCTGGGAGGAGGCTACGGTCTGGGAGGAGGCTACGGTCTGGGAGGTCACGGTCTGAGTGGAGGTCAAGGTCTCAGTGGAGGCCATGGTCTGAGTGGAGGCCTAATTGGTGGATACGGAGGTGGATATCATGGTTAAAACAAATGACCTGAGATAAGGTACGTCCTCGCAGTTAACGTGTGTGATTTAGAACCAACATTAATATCAATATACACTCCACTAAGGAAGCTTTCGTACCGAAGCGACACGTGTCTCTTGGAAACCAACGTTCAGAAATAAATGTAACTTATCACATTGAGGTGGCACGACAAGCTGCACGAGTCGCTCGGACTGGGCCATTTTTTGAATTCCATGCATCGTGTCGCTTCGGTCTGTTGCTCGTGCATGCTCTTCTACATACAGGATAGGATCGCTTGTCCCTTTGAGGTGAAACTTCCGTGCCGCCTGTCGTGTGTTGCTTGCCGAAGAAGCGACACACTACACGGGGGTTTCACACCGAAGAGATAAGCGACAATATCCCCATCTAATATGGGGAAATACATTCACAGCGCATGTGCATACAACAGACCGAGGCGACACGGCGCACGGAATTCAGAAAACGACCCAGTCCCAGCGACACACAACGACAAGCAACAAGTGCAACCTTCGGTGCGAAAGGATGAATTCATTACTGAAACTTGGTTTCAAAGTTGCACGTTTTGCTTGTCATTTCACTCTGAAAGCTCCCCGAAGAACATTTGAGGAAGAGACACATATCGCTAGAAAATTAAGCTTCAGAAATTATGCAATCTTTCGTACCGAAGCGTCACGACAATACTTGTCGCTTGCGTGTCAATAGGACTAGACCCTGGTCTATTGGTCGCGCATGCAAAGTGGTTGAAGATGAATTTATAACCATCTTACGCTAACTGGAATTTGAATTTTAGGACCTCTGACATTGTAAGTTGACATTCTGACTACTAAATTAATGGGAAAATAAAGATAAATATTATTATTATTGGCCTTCAGCGACCTATTGCACTATAGAGGTAATTGGTATTTTATTAACATTAATTTGCCTCTCAATAATCAGACAGGAAACAGAAAATTTCAATGCTTCCTGGTGTACGAAAAATGTATTTATAAAAGAAACTATTTCTGTCTTAAAATATTTATGAAGGCTTTGATTATATTAAGACAGCAGAACGTTGTCAATTGTAAGGTAGACGATTTGGTAAGAAAGTGATATTTAGCAATTTCTTTACTACAGTAAAATTTCTAGTAATATTTTTGTTTTCGATAATATGTTTAAAATAGAACATACAACATTGGCACCATCTAGTGATAACTAGTGAAATATTTTCAACCTTCCATGCACGAAATATTCCTAATTTATAAAAATAAATCGAAATATTTGAGCAAGATAAAATAGTCAGTTCTATAAATACACTTAGTTCACATAAAATAAAGCGAACCTACATTTTTTTTTAAACTCAATCGGGAGATACTTAGGGTACAAGACGATTTCTCAAGTTTTAGGGTGGAAATAAGTGAGGAGATGGTTTGCATGTTTCACGTATACGTGAACAATGAAACAGAGAGATGTAAGCATCGGTTTCTTGTTGCAAAATAAGTATTTTAAGTTTCATGATTTAAAATAATGTAATTATTACAAGGAAACTATCAGATAGATGAAAATCTATATGATTAGAGATGCATATTAAGGAAAATCCCAGTAATTTCTGGCGCCTCTCTGTTAATATGAAATTACCTTATGTTTGCTGAATATATATTCTAATTATATTATTCTTTTCGTTTCAGGATCATTCAATTTTAGTATTAAACACCCAAAGTCTAAGAAACCACCATCTTTCACCGTCATTTTGTTATTCACATTAATTAATAACACTATGTTCCTTTTGTAAATGTGATTTTTTCAATTTTTGTACATTTTTTTGTAATAAAATGTTATTTACTCAATTATATTTTTGGGTCATTTTCCTTCTACTTGCTTTCCTTGAATTTATTTGACTTGCTCATAGATGGCGCATCTTACTTTGGTTAACAATAAAAATAAGATGTAATGATATCCTGTGAGAATTATTTTACTTCCAAATATTGGTCACTTGTTAATTTTTCTGGTTTCACTTTCACATTGTGAAAACTAGTTTTTACAAGTGATTTGGTATTCAGGTGCCGAAATTTCAGTGTGTACGTAAGGTTTTCTATACATGAACCTACAACCAGTACAATTTTTTGGGGGTTGAGCAAATTTTCCGGGGGTGACTAGAGATAATAACCCCCAACTACTCCTAAGGAATCTTCACATGTGTATGATTATATCGTTCAAATGTGTAGGCAGTCCCAATTAGCCTTACTGTGAATAAAGTGGACTTAAAAACACTTGATATATTTCCTATCTATTTAAGTGACTTCCAAGATTGTGCTTCATAATGAACTGAAGTATCAGCTTAATAAATATTTTACGTTAAATGTTACGAAATCATTTCTTTCATATTTTGGGTTTGCTCCAAACCAGACTGAATATAGATTTGAAACGACGAACCTGAAAAGACGGTTAAAGAATATGTAAACGACTTGATACTTACTTTAAAAATATACATATAAATAATTTGATGAAATATCTTGAGCAATCTTTTTTGCACACTTTCACAGGTGTCATATCATTCATTTGGAAACTATAATTTAAAATACTTTGACAAGAAATATATTTTACATGTTAACTAATTACACTGGTCGACATGGGTTCTGATGTTTGGAAACTAATTGTGGTTTCTGAAACTACATTTGATGCTGATTTCAGAAGTGACCTTGTTTTTGTTGTATCACCCTCAGTTATTTAGAAATCTTCATTGTTGTATAAATCGTAATTCCTGCCCAGAAATTAGAAGTTAATAATATTCCCGATAGATGGCAGTGCACCTCTTATTATATTATATGATTAACAAAATTGCTGAAGATGCCTAGTAACAATGAATGATTCAATAAATTTGTTTCTAAGTTTTGTTATTCGATACCAACTAATGCAAATAGTACAGTTTTTAATTTATTTACCGTGTATAAGGTTACGTAATCCGCAAACCTTAGTTAAGTGTATTGTAGATATTATATATGTAAATATCAGTAGGGAATGCAAAATATTTGATAAAGTTTTCGTCATTGTCGATAGTTCGTGCTGTGTTGTGTCGAGAGACAATGTCGTCGTCGTCCAGAAAGTGTTTGAACTCGCCCCATGTATTCTGTTACATTTGTGAAAGCTATGTAGTGAAGAGGCAAAGACAACGTATCACCACATTTGTGAGGTCTGCTTACCACGAATATTTTGGTGTTAAAGTCGGTGATCAGGACAAAAACTGGGCCCCGCATGAAGTTTGCAAAACATGTGTGGAAGCTTTGCAATTGTGGAAGTGTGGCAAGAGGAAAGCATTGCCATTTGGAATACCAATGGTATGGCGGGAACCAAAAAATCACATTGATGACTGCTATTTCTGTGCTATAGATATTAGCGGTTTCAGTGCTAAGAACAAGAGCAATGTGAGCTATCCCAACAACATTCAATCGGCCATTAGGCCCGTGCCTCATGTGCCAGATGTACCTGTACCTGTACCACATACGAGTAGTGATAATTGCAGCACTTCAAGTGACACTGAAGTTGAACATGCACACTTTGATTGACAGTGACGATTTCTGTCCTGGTACAAGTACAGGCACTCCACAACCTTTCACACAACATGAACTGAATGATCTCGTAAGATACCTAAATTTACCAAAGGAGAGTGCCCAACTTCTTGGTTCCCGACTGAGTAAGAAAAACCTGTTGTCTCCAGGAACACATTTCTCATGGTACAGGCAACGAGAGACAGAGCTACTCCCATACTTTACTGAAGACGAAAACCTTGTTTATTGTAACAACATAAGGAAAGTCATAGAATTGTATGGTATTTCTTACAATGTAAGTGAATGGAGACTTTTCATTGATGCATCACAGACTAGTCTGAAGGATGTTCTGTTAAATAACTGTAATGTGTTCCCATCAATTCCAGTTGCATATTCTGTGTCGCTTAAGGAAATTTATGAAACTTTGAGGTTCATGCTACTGAAAGTGAAATATGAAGAACATGGTTGGTGTGTCTGTGTAGATTTCAAAGTGATAGCTTTGTTGTTGGGTCTCCAGGCTGGGAACACAAAATTCCCCTGCTTCTTGTGCGAATGGGACAGTCGGGACAGGGAGAATCATTGGAAAGTGAAAACGTGGCCAAGTAGAGAATCTCTCTCTCCAGGGAAGAAGAATGTGACACAAGGGCAATTAATTCAGTCGTCTAAAATACTGCTTCCTCCGTTGCATAGTAAGTTAGGGATAATGAAACAGTTTGTGAAAGCGTTAGAAAAAGACGGCGAATGCTTTAAATACATTGCCAGGAAATTTCCATCCGTCACTGAGGGTAAGCTCAAAGAGGGTATTTTTGTTGGCCCTCAGATATGGAAACTGATGTTGGATGCAGATTTTGAAGAAATAATGACTGCTACGGAAAGGGATGCCTGGGTAAGTTTCAAAATGGTGGTTGCCCATTTTCTGGGCAATGAAAAACGCGTTAACTATGAACATTTTGTGAAAAATCTGCTAACGAATTTATGTAAACTTGGTTGTACAATGAGCCTCAAATTGCATTTCCTTAACTCACATCTAGATTTCTTTCCGAGTAATCTCGGACACTTCAGCGAGGAGCATGGGGAAAGATTTCACAAGGACATAGCAGAGATGGAACAGAGATACCAGGGAGGATGGAATGTTTCCATGATGGCAGATTTTTGTTGGATGTTAAAAAGAGATGTTCCTACTTCGGGTGTCGGGGAAGGCAAAAAGTAAAAAAGAATGAAGTTTGATCCTGAGTCTCAGTAATTCGAAATGCACTATGTTATATCTCTTTCTAGAAATGTGTAAATGAAAATGTACATGAATATAGTATATAATATAGATTTTACAATCTCAATATATGTCCCACTGATTACTATATTTGCAAAAATTATTTATTCTATGTGTCTGTAATATGATTATATAAACCCCAAATGATCCCAATAATACCATAATAGACCCCTATATGCTATTCAGTTTTCACGATTTGTGAAAAATTGTGACGTGATGGAGCAAAACGGTTTTCAAATTTGAATTCAGCATGAAAAATCCTTTCAGAGTCACCTATTCATTTCAAAACATCGTTCAACTTTTGAAAAAATGTCGACCAGTGTTATTAACAAGATAAAAAAGTTTAGTTATAAACTATGTATCCTGATTGTCTTAATATAATCTATGTACCGCCATCTCTGAACTATTAAAATCATCATTCAGCAGAGTATACAAACATTGAATATGTGACCAGTTTTTCAGAAGATACTGAAAATTGATATATTTCTACTTTTAGAAAACATTTGCTATGATACAGAATGTAATTAGAAGCTAAATAAATTTAAGCAAAATATTTACGAAGAACGGGGACAAGAAATAAAATGTATCTTGCTGAATCAAATAGGAATATAATAGTTTTAAAAATTAGAAATATTAAGTTAAACGTGGTATTTTCTGGCATTCTTTGTATTTCACTTTTCCGTGAGATAACTGTACATTATACTTTCCCTAGTGCTAAACAAAGACGATGACAATGAAAGAATGGTGTTCTATTGTAGAAATTGTAGACCCGAAGGGAATAGATACAATTAGCATATATACAGGGTGTTTCCGTGACCATGTTACAAACTTTCAGGGATGAAGGAAGGACACAAAAGCATCAATATGAGATAAGAAACCCCTTTCCAGAAACGCCTCATTCAGAAGTTACAAGACGTTATATTCTGTTTCACAGCTACGACAAGTCTAATTGCCAGGGAAATGATTTATAAGTAAATACATATATTTATGTTTGAAGCTGAAATCAGTTATATTTTGTATTATTTTTGCAAATTGTGGCCTGTAGACTCGAAAACTTCACTTTTTATTTTCCATATTTGTACATATATTATGTTTTGGCTCATATTTTACATATTTTAGTTATTTTTGGATATTTTTTCTATATTTCAGAACATTTCGCAACATATACTCCATATTCGCGCAGTAACTACATGTCCCCGTGTGACCAAAAGAGTTGGGTGATCTTATTGCGAATAACTGACGCATTTGAAATACACTCCCATTACTGCTTGAGATGTTGAACGCAGTTTTACTCAATATAAATCCATCTTATAAAATACAACAGAAGGAATTTCACGTTCGAACATTAAACAACAAAATTTTGTTATTCATTAATTTGGAAACAGAAAATTAAAACACATTTTGTGTATTTTTACAATTAATGTCAGTGTAAGCGTTCTGTATTTTATTAGCTCGTGTAGCGTTTTATATTATTGAAAAGGTCATTTTATGCAATTTAAAGTCCATTTTTTGGTGAAAATAACTAAATATGTATTTAGCATATTTTTACTACATATAAGTCCGTTCCATGGTAACCTTCATAGATGGCAATTGAACATAATAAAAATTTACTAAATATGGCTTAAAAGTAAACAAAATACACTATAAAAGTTCAATAAACTGAAGAATAAGAAAATACAACGCGCTTTTTCGCAGAACATGTGTGATTATTCTCCACCCACTGCAAGAACGAACGTAAATTGACCAATATGTTCAACACCAAAACTCAGGCGTAGACAGAGAATTCGGACACTACCATTGTCCGTCCGAAACGCTATAAGAAAGAAAGATAAAGCTTAACAATGTTTACTGTTGTACTGTACATTTGTTAGTAGATTTAGAATATAAATTGTTACCCGAGGCGAGGGGAGGGCATTAAGTGGATGTTCCCTAGTCCAAATGCAATTCTTTTAGTAATACAATCATGATACGTATTCCACATCGACTGAGAAAATACAATTCTTTCAAAGTTCCTTCTTGAAATAATTCTTTAAAGCGATATACTATTTTCCGTAATTTTGTACATTATAGCATAATCGCAACGATGAGGATGAATACAGAATTGAAGGAAGATTTATCGAACGTCCGTGCCTTACCCTGGATTCGAACCTGACACCAAAGCAACAATTTCAACTTCGATAGCCTAATGGTAATGACATAGTCTTACTAGAAAGGTATCGTTTTTATTTTCATATTTTTGTTATTTAACGTCGCTTTTCTGTCACTTTCGGCTAATCGCGACCATGAGGATGAGTGTTCTTAAGATGATATTGATGACTGAACACGCACAAAGAACCTTATCTGGGCCTGAACTCAAACCCGAGAACTTCGGTGACCACTTATGGTCGGTTCGACAGATCTTGTGTTCGATTTCTTGTTGAGGTAAGTGATTATTATCCTACTATGCATAACGTAAGTATAAAAAAAACCTTGCTTTTTCGTTTTAAAAATACTGTCAGGGTATTTCTGTGTTTATTTGAAGTAATGTGCAAGAGGAAATTTAAAAAAGTAAAGTTTGAAAGACATTCTGGTCATTTTCATTGTGTCTCGGAAATTATAAAACAATTATATGAACTCAATGCAGTCCTTATGCACCAAAAGGGGATTATAGGGGCTATAACCCCCACTTGGATTAATTTTCATGAGTTGATTTGATTTGATTTCCTTTATTATTTTAATTCGCGTTTCGTGCCACTTTTGGCTAATTTGCGAAGATGGGGATGAGTGATGATATGATGAAATTGATGAATGAACACTCACAAGCCTCCATGCCCAGGCCATGATGTAACTTGTATGTTTATGTTATGTATTTTGTCTACATCTTTTTTTTTAATTTATTTTTTATTCATTTTATTTTATTTTTATGTTGTTGTCTTTTCACAATTTTTGTATCATTTTATTCATACATTTATTACAATTACTTTATCAATAGATTTTGTAACTAAATCATACAGTTTATTGTACACTGTATTAATACTGTAATAACATATGTGTAAGAAATGTAAATTTAAATGTAATCGATGGCACGGGTTAGGTGGCAGAACAGCCTCAGCCTGAACCTCGCCCACGTAAATAAAGAATTTGAATTTGAATCCGGAACCCCTGGCGTCGTCGCGATGTGCTAACCACTCTATTTTTTTTCTATAAGAGGAATACCCGTAAGCGGTAGTATCCCCAGTTTTTCACCATTTCTCAATTTTCAGTTTTTATCATTTGGACAAACACAAATACCCATGCCTTACCCGGGACTCGAACCCGAAACCCTGGCGTCGTAGAGCGCTGTGCTAACCACTCCGCCACCATACTCGGTACAGGTGGAGAGACATAGTGATTCGGACCCATCTTGAACTGTACGTCTAGTCCCGATTAGCCTATCTGTGCACAAAGTTGACTTGAAACAAAAATTGATCTTGTTTTTTTTCCTATGCTTTTTTTAGCTGCCTGACACCTGACCCAATTAAAAACGTTCTGGATGCGCCAATGAAGTAGCCATTCCTGTTTCAGAGAAATCATTCCAACTATAGACTCGTGGCAAAACTTAATCAAACTTAATCGGATTGGAAAATGCATCCTTTTTAAACCGCTGTCGGTGCAACACAAGAGTGAGAGTAAATACAGATGGCCTTCTGGAAGTTCCTGGAACTGACGTAAGCACAACAATGGCGCTAGTGTCGCTGCTTCTGAGGTGTTTGACCCAACTGGGGAGTCTTCCGCAGCAGCTACGACAGGTGAATGGTGAGCAAGAGGGAAACATTTGGCTAGTAGCAAGACACGTGAGCCTATCTGAGAGAGTTTTTTTGCAGCGTTTATGTAATGGCCTTGAGGGAGGGAAGGAAAACGGAACAATTTTTTACCGTTTGTTGAAAGGAAGTCATGATACGTGGGCGTCCGATGTAACGGTACACTTAAGTGAAGGGTATTCGATCTTATTTTCTTTAATTTCTCGAACGGGTTTGGCAATCGGAATTCATCTTAACCTAATTTATCCTGTCTTTATAGTTAACTTCCGTCTGTCTGTACCTCTGGCGTACCTGGGGAGGGTCATGAGACGTCTGAAACTATCCAATAAATCATCGATTAACAACAGAGTAAATTGTGATGGTTTCTCTTTGATGCCAAAATAGTCCGTAACCCCCAAGGTTTTCTAAATTTAATCATTTTGAAAAATCATATCTCTGAATCGTCCAGGTTTTCCAGGCACCAGATTTCCATAACCTTTTCACGTAAAGGTTGGTTTCCATGATTTTTCCATGACTTATCACGTAAAGGTTGATTTCCATTATTTTTCCATTACCTTTTCTTCACTTAAGGCTTCATTTCCCTGACTTTCATGTAAAAGTTGATTTCCCTAATTTCTCCATGGCATTTTGTTTTCACTTAAGAGTTGAATTCCATGACCTTTCACCTAAAAGCTGATTTCCCTGACTTTTCCATGATTTTTAAAGAGATTATGATGTTTTCACGTAAAGGTTGGTTTCATTTTTTTTTTCACTTAAGGCTTCATTTCCCTGACTTTTCACGTAAAGGTTGGTTTCCCTGATTTTTTCGTTACCTTTCTTTGCACTTACAGGATGATTGTCCAGTATTTCCTATTGGGTTCCGCTGCAGGAAGGGAACCTTTTTCTAAATTTGGTCCAAGTTGCGTATTGTTTCATTGAAAAAATGTTGCTGGACCGGATTTAAAATGATCCGGAAGAAGGTTTCCTGGACCGAATTCAAATACTTTACGCATAAAAAGATTTTTTACGGTCCAGAACCCATTTCCTGGACCTTCAACAACCTTGATTAAAACACTCTCCCCATCTCCCAACATGTATGATAAATGACTGGGAAAGTTAAAACTTTGTCTAACGAAACTAAAATCGTCATAATCGACACTTACGTGCCGAACAGTTAAAATACATTACAGACACTGCACAGCGGAGGGTCCAGCCATTGCACCAAATGTCGAAATGCAGACGGCTGTGTCCGATTCGAAGTCGAATTAAAATTACTTTTTCTCGACGGGAGGGATGGTACGCGAATTGTGAATGCGGTTTCATTTCTTGCTCTCTGATTGGCTGTTGGAAGGTTACGGTGCTGTGATTGTGAGAATGTCTTATTTCCTATTTTTTAGCGCAAATGTGCTGCTTTCTAGTCTAATCTAACCTAATGTACAGCGCAAACAAGATATTTTCACAATCACAGCACCGTAACTTTCCAACAGCCAATCGGAGAGCAAGAAATGAAACTGCATTCACAAGTTGACTGGAAATGTGAAGTAATTGCTTAACGCACCAGGTTTGGAGAAAATTACAGGTCCGTCATGTGACAAAAATAAATTTTTTGACGTGAATATGAGAGGAGAGCAGCTTTAGCATAAGTATAAATAAACGCAATTGAGAATGGATGAAGTCCATTTAACATTGCATTGTATTAAATAAACATTGTGACTAACATGTAGAGAAATGTTACATGCGTGATATCTAATTCTAAACTACATCCGTCTTCATGAATCGGAAATTGATTTACTATTATATTTCTACAATTTTACGATGGTTATAATAATAATAATAACTATATACATTATTATGAGAATGAAAATAATTTCATCCATATTTTATTCGTTCTTTTAGAAAATTATCTAATTGAAATTTCAGTGTACAGATCTTATATATTCCATAGTTTAGTATATTTCACGATAATATTTGACCGCAAGCGAACTATGTATCATAAAAGAATTTCACGTATGCACAGTGCTGCCACCAAACGATTTCAATTTGTTGTGTGCGAATTTTCATTTATCTTTTAAGGGTTCAAATTTAAGCCACCGTCTTGGTTTTCTACCACCTGTGACCTTGAAGAGTATTGCAATTGGGGGCAATGTGACCACCTTAACGCAAAATTGCTAATAATTAAGAAATTTATTGAAATAAAAGTAAGTTTCATATTGCAAAATGAGGATCAGTCTTTGCACTGTATATGGTAGTATGCATGACTAAAAATATTTTTCTGTAAAGGATTAACAAATGTACAAACAAAAGTCTGCAAGACCCATATTACCCCCTCTGGCGGGGAATACGGGCAATTATGTTTGATGGATACATTTAAAGACATAAACACGTAACCATTAGTCATGTGATAGTGTTGAATCAATATATATCACAAACAATCGCGTCCGCGGGGGGGACAATTGGGGCAGTAGCCCCCGCATTTTGACTAACGCATTTTATTCGTTAGCCTGGTTGTGATGCACGTATGTGGTCGCGAAATAAATTGGTCACACATTGGTTGATATGCTATATTTTACTTTTGGCTAATTTGCGAAGATGAGGATGAGTGATGATGTGATGAAATTGATGAATGGACACTCACAAACATCCATGCCCAGGGCGAGATTCGAACCCGGGACCCCTGTTAACCACTCCGCCACGGAGGCCGATTGTCACACGTTGGAAATGAATAAAATATGTGTAGTTGTTTTGAATCTGCTGTACGAAATTATGTTTATAAGTAAATTAGTCTGATCCACAGAGAAAGAAATTGAATGGGGAGGGGAACAGAGAACTTTTGTGCCACCGAAGCTGGAATCCTTCGAATAGACTGATTTTCGATGTGTCCGTACACATACTACAGAGCATTCCCTGACATTCGCTACGAGACTCGGCGGCAAGCGGCCCGGCATCAGCGCTTGTCTTTCCCGGTGAACGGGTCCACGACAGTCGGTAGAGTCGGCTATTAAAATTACAGTTTTCATATTGTGCACTAACCTTGACTACAGAAGGTGTTGAACAGTATGTCCCTCTGCTGCAACGCAGTTCTGGCATCTCCCAAGGAAATTGGCATTTACACGTGCAAGTTCGTCTACTGTAATTCTCCCGATTTCTCGTACAGTACTCTCTTTTAACTCACGGATGGTGTGCGGACTGTCTTTGTATACTTTATTTCACCATTTTTCTTTACACTTTTATTCAGAACTGACCCTGTTACTTTAAACTTTTTTTATGAGGTTTAATATAGTGGTTTTATGTGGAACGGGAACACCAGGAAATTTCGTTGCAAAACGTCGTCGCACTTCTCCACAATACCTCTTTCCGAAGTAACACTCGACAAGATAAATCCTTTGTTGTAATGTAAACTTTTGTGGTGCCATATTAAGCCACAATTTTCAACACGCGGACACGACACAACTTCCGAGGGAGGATTATACTGGCGTCAGTCTGCAACGTCAACAGAAAGGGAAAGAGAGCGAAGGCAGGGAGAGCGAAAAACACAGACTGTAGCATGCGACTGTCGCGGACCCGTTCACCGGGAAAGACAAGCGCTGATGCCGGCCCGCTTGCCGCCGAGTCTCGTAGCGAATGTCAGGGAATGGTCTGTATGTACGCCCCTGTTTAGAAGTACCCATCAATACAATGAAACACTGAGACTAAATGGGGTTGTTCTTTCTCCGACTCAACTTTCATCGAGGCTTTTCTCCTCACCCCCTTTTTAATCAGAGAGTCTGCGCACCCCTAAGATCATAAACATATCCTGTAGTCCTCAAATTTCATCGTCCTTACAAGTAGGGCAGATGAAATGCAATTCTCCCTGCATACGAACACAATGATTAGGATACCGCAAGGAACAAAGGTGACAACAGCAGTGACGACTCGTGACTTTTTCGGAGCGTAGGAAGAAATTATGGTAAACCAAGGAAGGTTTGAAAAATGCGTTCAATTACATTCACACCTATCGCTTGTACTATCCTTTGCATTTAGAATATTAGCTGCAGGCCTATGCTCAAGGTAGGGCAAGGGACCCTTGCTCCTCACTTTGAACATTTAAACGTTAACCTATAAAAACGGACGAAAATAACATAAACGATACTTCAGATTTTTCAAGAATTTCGATTTTCTTCTCCCTCCCTGTCGTCGAGTGCTGCTTAAACTTCGAAATTATGCTAAATGTTTCTAAATTGTGCTAGGATTTATTATTAATAACTTTTTCCGGATAATTGTAATTCTGCATCTACTTTTCTAGAGTTTTAACTTGCGTAACAGTTAGGTAATAGTATAAATTTTCCCCCAAAATTGTTTAAATTTGTGCAACAAACAACATGGGTTCAACATAGAACTTAAAAAGGTTTGAGAAAATTGTTTACCTTCAAATTTCCACCGATTTCCTACCACAAAATCTCCTGACAAACTAAATCGGGCAGCAATGAAAAAAATATAGAAGATGGATCGTGGCATGGTTGTAAAAAAGCTTGACGCTGGTGAAGTAGAAATAAGATTTGGACATATTATTATTTTTATTTCCTGAAAATATATTCCATTGAATACGAGCTTTCCTCTCCCAGGGACTGGCGTTTGCAGATTTCTACCACTATGTCAAAAGCAGGATGCTAAGTTCCAACAAATATGAAACTGTGCTTGGTTTAGTACCATTTTGCTGGGATTGGCAACGCTGATTGAGGAACGACTTGCTGGTTCCTCAGTCCTCGCCGATCTTTGCAACCTCGCCGCCCCTCCATTCACTGCCCCTTCCGCCCCTCACCCATCTGTCTGTAGGATGACCGCCGTGGTTCCTCAGCGAGCGGCAGAAAGCCTGTGGCCATCGTTTTTCGGCTGATGCTGGTGTGTGCGAAAGCAGTCAACTCTTGACACAGGATTTCATCAAGGGGGGATGTGTTATTTCGAAAACTTTCTACAAATTTACCTTACCATTGTTTTATTATACTTTAATTAATTAATTAATAATACTTATAATTAATTAATTAGATCTACATAAATATATTTATGAAAGCAATATAACAAAATTACATTTTTTTTGTTTCTTTCTTACGAAATAATTGTCTAGTTAACGGTTATTTGTATATGATAGGTGAGACATTTCAAGTGTGAAGAAAATCCATAACAACAAGCAAATATATTAAATTTATTGAAATAATCAAAATTCAAGGAGCCGCGGTGGTCTAGTCTGACAACCTCGTGGGAGATCCGGGTTCGATTCCCGGAATTGGTTGGAATTTATCCAGCCTTGTCTCCGCACCCAGCCTAATATCAATGGGTACCTGAGATCAATCCTGGGGGATCACATCACCTGCAAAGTGGCCGAGATTGAGAATGTGTGGGGCCCACCGCACCACTACGTGTGCCTTCATGGCACGGTGCTATATGCACGGGGAAATTTACATTACCTTTACCTATGGAACTCACCCAGGATGATGATGAAGCGCGAGAATACATGTTGCTAAATTCCACTGAGCCTATGTTTTCGTTCAAAAGTAAGTTTATAGATATTCCAACACATTTATCACTTCTAGGTGATTCACAAAGCACTCCTTCACCATTATTTAATGAAGTAGGTTTAGACTCAGCATCACTTGAGAGTTCACAAGGGGATGTCAAATCAGTACCGGGAAGAACGTTTGCAATAAGGTAGGCACACTGCGACGAAGCAAGGAATTTTCGCAATTCTCGCGAGAGTCGCTGCGCGACGTTTTGCAAAACAATTGCAAAATTGAACTTTGCGGCCGCTTAGATTGTGTTTGGAATGTTATGATTTTCTCCATGCTGCATGGAGAAAATAATAATTTAAATTATTATTATTATTATTATTACTGTCGCAGATCTTTGACTATAATATATTAGCCATTTTTTATTTTATTATTTTCCATAATATTTCAAAAGCTCAAGGGGGGGGGGGTTTAAACCCGGTAACCCCCCTTGCGTACGCCACTGCTTGACAGTAGCTAATCTAGTCAATTGTACGTACTACATTGCGCTCATAATTTTATAACGCATTAAACTCCTAAAAAGTAGAGAACTCGAAATAAGTAAAAATGAACTATAGGAAGTTCCTCACTTCCTACATGGAGGAATCGCCCCTGGACAACAAATCCACTCCTCACCACGATACCAACGTTTGCATACAGGGCACTGACTGTCGTCGTTAGGCGCATCAGTTAATGGAATACTATGTGAATTTGTTATGGGTCGTGAAGGATTATGAGTAATACACTTCTTTTTGGGCAATTTCTGAGCATTCAAAAATATTATATGGCTTAGAAGCTTATCTTTCTGAAGTGCCCATATTACACCGATTTGCTATTCTCAATTTCCTCCGATTTGCAACCTTTTGTGTAAGTTTTGTGTAAGATGCAGATCGTAGTGTGTAAACCATTGTTCTAGCTTTGTTGTTACTACACACACGAATCATTTTCTGAAGTAATATCCTGCTCAGATATTATCTCCTAGTAGTCAACAATAACATCAGCTGTATTTTTTAGTAGAATTTCGAGCAGTACTTCCTTTTCAACGGCTCCAGAACGCTTATATTCACCAGCTCAGATGAATACGCAGTTACAAGTGACAATCAAGACTCCACCAATGTTGCCAACCTACAGTTGATAGTCTTCACCGCACACAGCTTACGCTGTGACGCAATAACATTAATTGCGCCCATTTTACACCTAGTTCCCCTAACTATTTCATCAGATTGGTTACAGAATTGTTACATGTCAAACGAGTTCCAACCTGTCTAAAATTCTATAATATACGAATCGAGAGGCTAAAAAGAGAAGAAAAGGGATTTTTATCTCGATACCTTTATCTTACATAGTAGTGGGGTTTGCTATAATATAAACCCGAGAAAGTATGAACCCCCCTCAGGCAGATTTGCCTACACTTAAAACTAGCTCAACATGCCCATATGAGTTTTTTGCTCAAGTGTGGAACTCTGTCTAATCCAAGATTTTTGTAAAAATGCCCTCGGGAATTTCCTGTAAAAGTATGACCCCCCTCAGATTGATTTGCCTACACTTATAAAAGGCACTTCTGTGAGATTGTTGTCCATAATCCTGTCAAAAATATGCCCCTCTTGATATTTTTTTTGGCCACACTTAAAACTAAGCCACTCTTACCCACATACACACCCACACACACCCACACCCACCCACACCCACCCACATACACACCCACACCCACACACACACACACACACATATTTACTTCCGGTCCACTTCCGGTCTATTTCCGGTCTATTTTCGGCCATTTCTACCCATTTCTGCCCACTTCCGGTCCACTTCCGGTCCACTTCCAGTCTATTTTCGGCCATTTCTACCCATTTCTGCCCACTTCCGGTCCACTTCCGGTCTATTTTCGGCCTATTTCTGGTTTATTTATATTGCATCATGTTTTGCAACAAATTATTATGCAATAAATTATTGGGCATGTGTTGTTTTCTGATTAATTGGTTATGACATAATATGATGATGTGGTGTTTTCTGATTGGTTTAAATAAGCAAGGTTTCTATTGGCTCTATAAATCTATATAAGCCAGAGCACAGTGCAGATTCCTCACCTTTGCTGGATCGGCAGAGGAACCCACATCGCGGGGGATAGAACCTGAACAGGCTCCACCAAAGTATAGGAGACTTAGAAGCATATAATTTGGCGGAAAACCCAAGTAAGGTCATAGAAACAATATACACTGATGCAATAAAAGCCAATTTTTGGCAGGGGGGGCCAAAGTGGTTCCTAAATACAAATTAATTAATATCTCAAGAACTAATTGACATAGAGCTATGCAGTTTTTTTGTCTGCACTGAACCCAACTGATATTTTTTATTAAGCATAGAATTTTGATTTGAATCCCAAGAAATTTTATATAATAAACCAACAACAAAAATACCAAGGCCAAAAATATTAACACACATACACACCCACACCCACCCACACATATTTACTTCCGGTCCACTTGTGGCCTATTTCTGGTTTATTTATATTGCATCATGTTTTGCAACAAATTATTACCCAATATTATGCAATAAATTATTAGACATGTGTTGTTTTCTGATTGGTTGCTTATGACATAATGTGATGATGTGTTTTATTCTGATTGGCTTATTGTTTCAGATGTTTTCAATGCGGTCCGTGTTTAGGCTATATAAAGAGATTTTGAATTGCTTATCAGCCAGTATTGTGAGAGTTGTTGAAGAGTAAGGTTGTGTTGTTGCAGTGCTGCTCATATTTTTTAAACACAAAAATATTGCAGATTTGTATAAATTGAATTACAAATTTATTTGATTTAATATACAGAATTTTTGACAACCTGTCATAGGTTTATTAAGTATAGAGTTTTGATTTGAACCCCAAGAAATTTTATATAAATACCAAACCCAAAAATATTAACACACATACACACACAAAGTTTATAAAACACACTGCTGAACCCAACTGATATTTTTTATTAAGCATAAAATTTTGATTTGAATCCCAAGAAATTTTATATAATAAACCAACAACAAAAATGCCAAATCAAAAATATTGTAATCAATGCAATAAGAATATATCCAGCCCCAATTGGGTTAAGCACCAAAAGAATTGTAATCCAGACAAAAGCAGAATTCTCACAAAAATATGCCCTAAATGCCATAGAGAATATAGCATGCAATACTTCACATATAAACATATAGATACTTCTTCTGCACAGTCATCAACATTTCCAAACAAAATTGATTGGAAATATTTGTGTGATTGCCCTGTATAGTTCCATGTTGAAACTGCCGGGTGTGCCGGGCTTATTGTAGAAGCCTGGATTCTTGAATTTCTTACCCTGTTGCATGTTGCTTGGGGGCTGATCGATCTCAACATGTTCCATGTTGAAACTGCCGGGTGTGCCGGGCTTATTGTAGAGGCCTGGATCCTTTAATTTCATATCATGTTGCATGTTGCTTGCAGGTTGATAGATCTCAACAGGTTCTATGTTGAAATTGCCGGGTGTGCAGGGCTTATTATACAGGCCGGGATCCTTTAATTTCATATCATGTTGCATGTTGCTTGCAGGTTGATAGATCTCAACAGGTTCTATGTTGAAACTGCCGGGTGTGCAGGGCTTATTATACTGGCCGGGATCCTTTAATTTCATATCATGTTGCATGTTGCTTGCAGGTTGATAGATCTCAACAGGTTCTATGTTGAAACTGCCGGGTGTGCAGGGCTTATTGTACAGGCCGGGATCCTTTAATTTCATATCATGTTGCATGTTGCTTGCAGGTTGAATTCATGTCCACTGTCAAGCAACCACCTGAACTCTGTTTCATTCCTAACTGCAAACAGATCATATTCCCGACAAGACAGAAAAAAAACAAGCCTGAAATCACACAGCAGTGAATCTGATTTTATGTATTTTGAGAGGTTCCTCCTGTCAAAAAACATTCCTACATTAACTGCTCTATAGATATGTTAAGATTTGAAGGTTGCAGAAAATTGCACCTCAAAGGTTCAAAATATCTTAAATCATGAAATTTTATCTTCTGGCTCAGCAGATACAGAATAATCTCATTTGCATCGATAACACTTGTGATGTATTTTCCTCCCCTAACAAAATCCACACCAGAAAACACCAAGCCTGTATCTGTAGTTACAAATTCAAAATCATCATAAGATTTCAAATGAATATCACAATTTAAATGTTTCCAGTTCTCAGATATGTTAAATGGGATATTAAAACAATACAGTGCTTCAAAATATTTTGTTGTGAACCAGTAATTTTTTCTGTAACAATCATAAAAACCTACAAAAAGCCCAACAATTCTCCTGTGCAGCAGATATATGTATTGTTTCTTCCTGCCCAAAATCCCAGATGAATGCATCCAAATTCACGGCCACAGTCAAGCACCTATTTGAATTCTGTTTTATTTCAAATAGTAAATACATCATATTCACATAAATTGGAAAATATAAGCTTGAACCTATCTACAAGTGATTCTGATTTTACATATTGTGACAAGTTTCTTCTGTCAAAAAACATAGTGCAATCAGTGCTGTGTGTCATCCCTCTAGGACATGACACATTCAAAAATGCAATGCTGTAATTTTTTAAGGGCATGTTCAACACTATGCCTGAGGATATTGTTCCTCTGCTGCTGATAATCTCTGTTTATTTCCAAATCCCACTGCCGGGGATACATGTTTGATTGTTTGCATTGCGGGATTGATTCCCACTGTACCAACCTATGTATGTATTATTGGGAGTTTAGATAATTGTTTCCCGCACCTGCATGTTTCATTCCAAGAGGTTTTGTCTAGGCACAGTGCAAGGCACTTACTGCTGCAATTTCTGAATTTTTGCCTCAGAAAATACAGAACAAGCTCATTCAGGCATTTGTGCTTTAAATACCCAACAAGATCCGGGTGGAAATCATCTGCTCTGAACAAGTGCCCATCATCTGTGGTCACAAATTCAATATTCCTATTAAACAGATTGGGATTGGAAATTATTCTGTTCAAAAATTTAAAATGCACCCAATTTAAGCTCTGATCAGCCATGAGCTCTAAATCATAATCTTCATACCCATCACCACAATTGCTGTACCAACATTTATTAATCAATTTCAACCTGCAGAAATAATAATAGCTCCCAGTGTGGTGATGCACAAACAATCCACAAATTCTCTTAAACTTGTTGTACATAAATTTTTCAAACTTGCTGATGCTCTTCAGTGACAAGTATTGAAAATTCTTGTCACTATCAAGCACCTAGTGCATTTCAGTCTCATTCTGAACTGTAAACAGATCATACTCGGACAGGTTCAGGAACCTAAGCCCAACAAGTGATTTAGATTTAATGTATTTTGAAATTGATCTCCTGTCAAAAATTCTGTATTATGACAGGCACAATGGCAGTGTGAACAATTCCCTGTCGCATTGACATGTATTTTGTATGTTGTGTGCTTCAAGTGACAGGCATATGCATTCATGCTCACAGTTTTTAAATTTTTGCCTAAATATATACATGAGAATTTCATTGAAGTTTGTATGTTTTAAAAATTTGCTCATGCCTGGCTTAAAATCTTCAGGTAGGTATAAATTGCCCTCATCTGTAGTGACATATTCAAGAGGATTCAGGTCCACATAAACTCTGTTTGAGATTTTATAATGGACCCAGTTTAGACTCTGCGGCATAATTATGTCCATTCTGTGCACAAAACAATTCCTATTGCAATTGTTGTACCAGTAATCATCATACATTGCAAATCCACAATGCCAATAATAACACTCTACAGAATAATGCACAAAAAATCCAACAATTCTTTTGCATGTATTGAACATGGATATTTCAAATCTTGTCAGGGATTTCAGGGACAGGTAGTGAAAAGCAAAATCACTTGAAAGCACCCACTGCATCTCAGTTTCATTCTGCACAGAGAACAGGTCATGCTCAGAGAGTCCAGAGAACCTATGCCTGAAATCCCCAACAAGTGATTCTAATTTTTTATATTTGTAAATAGATCTTCTGTCAAAAAATTCCATACCTTTGATTTAATCCTCTCTCCCACTGCTCTGTTTTCCCTGCTGTTTCTGCTCTCTCTCTGCTGTTTCTGCTCTATCTGAAATTAAATTTTTAATCTAGATAATTGTTTCCCACAATTGCATGTTCCGCTGAGATGGCTCCCACCTAGAATTTTTGCAATGCAATCAGAGTCACAGTGTTTGAATTTTTCTCTTATGAAATACATAATAATCTTATTCAAGTATATATGCTTAGAGTACCACACACAATCAGGATCAAAATCATCCTCACTGTACAAGTGGCCACTGTCTGTTGTAACAAATTCAATATTATGATTTGTAGATATCCTGAATTTGTAATGCATCTAATTCAAGCTTGGGTATGAAACAATATTCATCCTATGCTCTGCAAACAAATTATAGCAATTACTCAACCAATGATTATTGAATATTTTAAGCATGAAATAATAACCATAATTATCTGTGTAAAAATTCACAAAAAATCCAGCAATTCTGCCACACTTGTTGTAAACAATTTTTTCAAACTTGCTTATATGTTTGAGGCACAGGTAGCGAAAGGGCAAGGCACTGTCAAGCACCCATTGCATCTCTGTTTCATTGCAAATTGCAAACAGGTCATACTCAGAGAATCCAGATAATCTGATTCTGATATATAAAAGAACAATGGTGGTAAATATCAGAATCAGATTATCTGGATTCTCTGAGTATGACCTGTTTGCAATTTGCAATGAAACAGAGATGCAATGGGTGCTTGACAGTGCCTTGCCCTTTCACTACCTGTGCCTCAAACATATAAGCAAGTTTGAAAAAATTGTTTACAACAAGTGTGGCAGAATTGCTGGATTTTTTGTGAATTTTTACACAGATAATTATGGTTATTATTTCATGCTTAAAATATTCAATAATCATTGGTTGAGTAATTGCTATAATTTGTTTGCAGAGCATAGGATGAATATTGTTTCATACCCAAGCTTGAATTAGATGCATTACAAATTCAGGATATCTACAAATCATAATATTGAATTTGTTACAACAGACAGTGGCCACTTGTACAGTGAGGATGATTTTGATCCTGATTGTGTGTGGTACTCTAAGCATATATACTTGAATAAGATTATTATGTATTTCATAAGAGAAAAATTCAAACACTGTGACTCTGATTGCATTGCAAAAATTCTAGGTGGGAGCCATCTCAGCGGAACATGCAATTGTGGGAAACAATTATCTAGATTAAAAATTTAATTTCAGATAGAGCAGAAACAGCAGAGAGAGAGCAGAAACAGCAGGGAAAACAGAGCAGTGGGAGAGAGGATTAAATCAAAGGTATGGAATTTTTTGACAGAAGATCTATTTACAAATATAAAAAATTAGAATCACTTGTTGGGGATTTCAGGCATAGGTTCTCTGGACTCTCTGAGCATGACCTGTTCTCTGTGCAGAATGAAACTGAGATGCAGTGGGTGCTTTCAAGTGATTTTGCTTTTCACTACCTGTCCCTGAAATCCCTGACAAGATTTGAAATATCCATGTTCAATACATGCAAAAGAATTGTTGGATTTTTTGTGCATTATTCTGTAGAGTGTTATTATTGGCATTGTGGATTTGCAATGTATGATGATTACTGGTACAACAATTGCAATAGGAATTGTTTTGTGCACAGAATGGACATAATTATGCCGCAGAGTCTAAACTGGGTCCATTATAAAATCTCAAACAGAGTTTATGTGGACCTGAATCCTCTTGAATATGTCACTACAGATGAGGGCAATTTATACCTACCTGAAGATTTTAAGCCAGGCATGAGCAAATTTTTAAAACATACAAACTTCAATGAAATTCTCATGTATATATTTAGGCAAAAATTTAAAAACTGTGAGCATGAATGCATATGCCTGTCACTTGAAGCACACAACATACAAAATACATGTCAATGCGACAGGGGAATTGTTCACACTGCCATTGTGCCTGTCATAATACAGAATTTTTGACAGGAGATCATTTCAAAATACATTAAATCTAAATCACTTGTTGGGCTTAGGTTCCTGAACCTGTCCGAGTATGATCTGTTTACAGTTCAGAATGAGACTGAAATGCACTAGGTGCTTGATAGTGACAAGAATTTTCAATACTTGTCACTGAAGAGCATCAGCAAGTTTGAAAAATTTATGTACAACAAGTTTAAGAGAATTTGTGGATTGTTTGTGCATCACCACACTGGGAGCTATTATTATTTCTGCAGGTTGAAATTGATTAATAAATGTTGGTACAGCAATTGTGGTGATGGTATGAAGATTATGATTTAGAGCTCATGGCTGATCAGAGCTTAAATTGGGTGCATTTTAAATTTTGAACAGAATAATTTCAATCCCAATCTGTTTAATAGGAATATTGAATTTGTGATCCACAGATGATGGGCACTTGTTCAGAGCAGATGATTTCCACCCGGATCTTGTTGGGTATTTAAAGCACAAATGCCTGAATGAGCTTGTTCTGTATTTTCTGAGGCAAAAATTCAGAAATTGCAGCAGTAAGTGCCTTGCACTGTGCCTAGACAAAACCTCTTGGAATGAAACATGCAGGTGCGGGAACAATTATCTAAACTCCCAATAATACATACATAGGTTGGTACAGTGGGAATCAATCCCGCAATGCAAACAATCAACATGTATCCCCGGCAGTGGGATTTGGAAATAAACAGAGATTATCAGCAGCAGAGGAACAATATCCTCAGGCATAGTGTTGAACATGCCCTTAAAAAATTACAGCATTGCATTTTTGAATGTGTCATTGTCCTAGAGGGATGACACACAGCACTGATTGCACTATGTTTTTTGACAGAAGAAACTTGGTCACAATATGTAAAATCAGAATCACTTGTAGATAGGTTCAAGCTTATATTTTCCAATTTATGTGAATATGATGTATTTACTATTTGAAATAAAACAGAATTCAAATAGGTGCTTGACTGTGGCCGTGAATTTGGATGCATTCATCTGGATTGTTGGGCAGGAAGAAACAATACATATATCTGCTGCACAGGAGAATTGTTGGGCTTTTTGTAGGTTTTTATGGATTGTTACAGAAAAAATTACTGGTTCACAACAAAATATTTTGAAGCACTGTATTGTTTTAATATCCCATTTAACATATCTGAGAACTGGAAACATTTAAATTGTGATATTCATTTGAAATCTTATGATGATTTTGAATTTGTAACTACAGATACAGGCTTGGTGTTTTCTGGTGTGGATTTTGTTAGGGGAGGAAAATACATCACAAGTGTTATCGATGCAAATGAGATTATTCTGTATCTGCTGAGCCAGAGATAAAATTTCATGATTTAAGATATTTTGAACTTTGAGGTGCAATTTTCTGCAACCTTCAAATCTTAACATATCTATAGAGCAGTGGAATGTAGGAATGTTTTGTTGACAGGAGGAACCTCTCAAATACATAAAATCAGATTCACTGCTGTGTGATTTCAGGCTTGTTTTTTTTCCTGTCTTGTCGGGAATATGATCTGTTTGCAGTTAGGAATGAAACAGAGTTCAGGTGGTTGCTTGACAGTGGACATGAATTCAACCTGCAAGCAACATGCAACATGATATGAAATTAAAGGATCCCGGTCTGTACAATAAGCCTGCACACCCGGCAGTTTCAACATAGAACCTGTTGAGATCTATCAACTGCAAGCAACATGCAACATGATATGAAATTAAAGGATCCCGGCCTGTATAATAAGCCCTGCACACCGGCAGTTTCAACATAGAACCTGTTGAGATCTATCAACCTGCAAGCAACATGCAACATGATATGAAATTAAAGGATCCCGGCCTGTATAATAAGCCCTGCACACCCGGCAATTTCAACATAGAACCTGTTGAGATCTATCAACCTGCAAGCAACATGCAACATGATATGAAATTAAAGGATCCAGGCCTCTACAATAAGCCCGGCACACCCGGCAGTTCCAACATGGAACATGTTGAGATCGATCAGCCCCCAAGCAACATGCAACAGGGTAAGAAATTCAAGAATCCAGGCCTCTACAATAAGCCCGGCACACCCGGCAGTTTCAACATGAACTATACAGGGCAATCACACAAATATTTCCAATCAATTTTGTTTGGAAATGTTGATGACTGTGCAGAAGAAGTATCTATATGTTTATATGTGAAGTATTGCATGCTATATTCTCTATGGCATTTTAGGGCATATTTTTGTGAGAATTCTGCTTTTGTCTGGATTACAATTCTTTGGTGCTTAACCAATTGGGGGCTGGATATATTCTTATTGCATTGATTACAATATTTTTGATTTGGCATTTTTGTTGTTGGTTTATTATATAAAATTTCTTGGGATTCAAATCAAAATTTTATGCTTAATAAAAAATATCAGTTGGGTTCAGCAGTGTGTTTTATAAACTTTGTGTGGTTATGTGTGTTAATATTTTTGGGTTTGGTATTTATATAAAATTTCTTGGGGTTCAAATCAAAACTCTATACTTAATAAACCTATGACAGGTTGTCAAAATTCTGTATATTAAATCAAATAAATTTGTAATTCAATTTATACAAATCTGCAATATTTTTGTGTTTAAAAATATGAGCAGCACTGCAACAACACAACCTTACTCTTCAACAACTCTCACAATACTGGCTGATAAGCAATTCAAAATCTCTTTATATAGCCTAAACACGGACCGCATTGAAAACATCTGAAACAATAAGCCA